>NC_084611.1:74009115-74354115 GCF_033978795.1 Nerophis ophidion
CATACTAAACAACAATGACAAACACATTTCGTGACAATATTTGCACCGCAACCCTACATAAACACGACAGAATAAATACCCGGAATTCCCTGCAGTACCAACTCTTCCGGGACACTACACTATTTTATTTGGTACATGGTGTAATGATACGTGTGACCAGTAGATGACAGTCTAAGAGGTACGTTTCAAGTAAACAACACCAACATTTTAAATGCCATCCATCCATCCATTTTCTACCGCTTGTCCCGTTCAGGGTAGCGGGGGGTTGCTGGAGCCTATCTCAGCTGCTTCGGGCGTAAGGCGGGGTACACAATGGACAATTCGCCACCTCATCACAGGGCCAACACAGATAGACAGACAACATTCACACTCAAAATTGACACACTAGGGCCAATTTAGTGTTGCCAATCAACCTATCCCCAGGTGCATGTCTTTGGAGGTGGGAGGAAGCCGGAGTACCCGGAGGGAACCCACGCAGTCAATTGTTCCATTGAAAATATAGAAAATTACACACAGCGCTCAAAAATCTATTAAAAATGTTTTAGTAGTAAAAATTGTAGTGCCATTTCTAATATAAAGTCAAGTTATTACTGATATCTGTCAGTAAACTTGCCATGAAAGTGCTAAAACATACCAGCGTAGTGAGTTTATATTATTCACCCAAGGAACTTTAGTTATTAGAGTTCCGGTCGGATGGTTTGTCACGGTACGCATTTCCGGTTTTGTTGTTTCCGGATGAAGAGATGCTGCTCCGTTATTGATTTAAGTAAAGTCGGAATGTCATTAAAACGGTTAGCGCCATCTTTTGACACTTCTTCCACTCCCGTCCTTGCACGCTACACTGCTACAACAACGATGACGGGGAGAAAACGCTGCCTAAGAGCCACGTCAGTAAGACCGCCCACAAAACGGCGCATCCGGAAGCGACTGTCAGAAAGCGGCTTGAAGATGATCTGCAAAACATAATCTATGCAACATTTTGACCAAGGAACCACCATTACATGTTATGTAGACCACAAGTAAGTGTTTTCTATTTAGAAAACAATAATAACAATATGACTCCTTTAATGCGCCCTATAATCCGGCGCCTTATGTATGAAAAATGATCAAAAATACACCATTCATCAGCAGTGCGTCTTATAACCCAGTGCACCCTATGGTCTGGAAAGTATGGTAGTTTAAATATTGTGTGGATATTGCTAAACTATCTATAAATACATTGGAAAAAAATACATTTAATAACATGTGATTGGTATCATGAATGATCGATATAAGCATAAAAACCCCAATCAAAACATTCCGATAACTAATGAATTGTCTCTAGACCAGGGGTCACCAACCTTTTTGAAACCAAGAGCTACTTCTTGGGTACTGATTAATGCGAAGGGCTACCAGTTTGATAAACACCTAAATAAATTGCCAGAAATAGCCAATTTGCTCAATTTACCTTTAATAAATAAATATATATATATATATATAAAAATGGGTATTTCTGTCTGTCATTCCGTCGTAATTTTTTTTTCCTTTTACGGGAGGTATTTTGTAGAGAATAAATGATGGAAAAACCACTTAATTGAACGATTTAAAAGAGGAGAAAACACAAAAGAAATGAAAGTTAAATTTTGAAACGTAGTTCATTTTCAATTTGGACTCTTTAAAATTCAAAATTCAACCGAAAAAAATGAAGAGAAAAACTAGCTAATTTGATTCTTTTGGAAAAAATTGAAAAAAGAGTTTATGGAACATCATTAGTAATTTTTCCTGATTAAAATTAATTTTAGAATTTTGATGACATGTTTTACATAGGTTAAAATCCAATCTGCACTTTGTTAGAATATATAACAAATTGGACAAAGCCATATGTCTAACAAAGACAAATCATTATTTCTTCTAGATTTTCCAGAATAAAAATTTGATTGTACAGATTTTCTAGATTTGCCAGAATAATTTTTTTGAATTTTAGTCATAATAAGTTTGAAGAAATATTTCACAAATATTCTTTGTCGAAAAAACAGGAGCAAAAATGAAGAATGAAACTAAAATGTATTTATTATTCTTTGCAATAAAAAAAAAATACTTGAACATTGATTTAAATTGTCAGGAAAGAAGAGGAAGGAATTTAAAAGGTAAAAAGGTATATGTGTTTAAAAATCCTAAAATCATTTTTAAGGTTGTATTTTTTGTCTAAAATTGTCTTTCTGAAAGTTATAAGAAGCAAAGTAAAAAAAAATAAATGAATTTATTTAAACAAGTGAGGACCGAGTCTTTAAAATATTTTCTTGGATTTTCAAATTCTATTTGAGTGTTGTCACTCTTAGAATAAAAAATAAAATAAAATAGAGGCAGCTCACTGGTAAGTGCTGCTATGTGAGCTATTTTTAGAACAGGCCAGCGGGCTACTCATCTGGTCCTTACGGGCTACCTGGTGCCCGCGGGCACCGCGTTGGTGACCCCTGCTCTAGACCAAGGGTTCTGGAACACTGCAAAGAAAACAAACATAGTCTAAAATAAATACATGTATATAAAAGTGTAGGGTCAACTAATCCTGTTATTTCACCCCTCTTTAATAAAGCCACTGTGATCAATAAAGAAGTGATAACATGGACTTGTCTGTCTTTACTAGAGACGCTGGCAGGCGTGATAGCTTCCCCCTGGGGATCTCTTCAATCCAGTCCCTTACACCAGAACATATGTTATCAAATCCCGGCTGATTCCACTTCATGTGGGACATGACTCGCTGGTCTTTCGCAGCTCGCTGGCAAGCGCGTGGGTGTTTGGCGAGCAGACCGACTGCATGTCTGGTGGTATCTTTATGTGGCACATGAGGGCTCTTAGTGTGAAAGCAAGCGTAACGTGATACAATGTGTGTGCGACTGTGTGTGTGTGTGTGTGTGTATGCGGAGTGTCTTATTGTTGTTGCTGCTGGAGGACATGATAATAACAACAAACACGACAGGCACGTTTGTTCTGGAAACAGACTTGCTGGCTATTTATTCTCCAAAACAATAAGCCGTACAGAAACATATTTCAAACATGGGTGTACCATTACGGTAAACATGAATTTGACATACTTCCTTACACGGTGGCTGGGGGGTCTTTAACACAGTAGTCAGGAACCATTGTTAGCTAACTCAGATTCATGTTGCTTTCTTTTCAGATTCATTCCATACTAAAATGAATATGACAGACAAACAAACAAGAATGAATAATGAGACACAAACACACACATATATATATATATATATATATTAAGGCTGTGAATCTTTGGGTTTCCCACGATTCGATTCGATATCGATTCTTGGGGTCACGATTCGATAACATATCGATTTTTTCGATTCGATTTGATTCTCGATTCGAAAACGATATTTTTCCCATTCAAAACGATTCTGTATTCATTCAATACATAGGATTTCAGCAGGATCTACCCCAGTCTGCTGACATGACTAGCAGAGTAGTAGATTTGTTTTTAAAAAAGCTTTTATAATTGTAAAGGACAATGTTTTATCAACTGATTGCAATAATGTAAATTTGTTTTAACTATTAAACGAACCAAAAATATGATTTATTTTATCTTTGTGAAAACATTGGACACAGTGTGTTGTCAAGCTTATGAGATGCGATGCAAGTGTAAGCCACTGTGACACTATTGTTCTTTTTTATTATTTTTATAAATGTCTCATGATAATGTCAGTGAGAGATTTTTAATCACTGCTATGCTGAAATTATAATTAATATTGATACTGTTGTTGATAATATTAGTTTTTGTTTCATTACTTTTGGTTTGTTCTGTGTCGTGTTTGTGTCTCCTCAATTGCTCTGTTTATTGCAGTTCTGAGTGTTGCTGGGTCAGGTTTAGTTTTGGAATTGGATTGCATTGTTATGGTATTGCTGTGTAGTGGTTTGTTGGATTGATTAAAAAAAAAAAAAAGATTTTTTTTAAATGAGAATCGATTCTGAATCGCACAATGTAAAGGATTCGATTCATATTCGAATCGATTTTTTCCCACACCCCAGTATATATATATATATATATATATATATATATATATATATATACTGCGATAAGGTGGCGACTTGTCCACCGCCTTCCGCCCGAATGCAACTGAGATAGGCTCCAGCGACCCAGAACGGGACAAGTGGTAAAAAATGTATATATATATATACAGTATATATATATATATATATATATAAATATGTATATATATATATATATATAATTATATATAGATCCATCCATATCCGTACATAAATATCTACCCACCCACTCAGTTCCCAAGGTAATTCTCTCTCTCTCTCTCTCTTTCTCTCTCTCTCGCTCTCTCTCTCTCTCTCTCTCTCTATATATATATATATCTGTTATGGGCATTCTCTCTCTCTCTCTCTCTCTCTCTCTCTCTCTCTCTCTCACACTATATATATATATATATCTGTTATGGGCACTATAGACAATTACCTTGGGAACTGAGTGGGTAGGTACTGTAAGGGGATTGAAGATTAGTATGTTACACATCTTAAAAAGTGCAGATGCCCCTACTTGTTGTTGCAATGATTCACTATGCTGTACTGTCTGCAAAATTCAATTAAAATATTTTGGGGAAAAAAATCAATAAATGAGTGTTCTTGCGTTCTAAGCAACTGAAAGTTGAGATGAATGAATGAACGCACCCTCAACATGATTGTGAAGCCGTTCTTTAAAGGTGAAATTCTTACGTATGGCGTCTTTAATGGAGATCTATAAAGATTTGAATCAACATCTAAGTCGCATTGTTGTGGTCTAGCGTGTTTTTTAAACATTGTTGGGCCGCCAATAAATATCTGTTTGGCAGTACTAAGTTGTGGTCAGTAAAGACAATATGAAAAAACTGAAATTTGGATTTAAAGTCAAAGAGAAGTTTCGTAAGCACAAAAATTCGGACTAAAGTGGTGAAGCTATTTTTTTTTTTGCACCTAAATTTAATTGACAGTTTTTTTTGAGAAGAATATATTATTATTTATTATACATTTAATTAAACACGTTTTTTTTTTTAGCACTGCGTTATTGTATATAATTGTATTCCCGCAGTATATTTGTTTTGTATTTGTTTTCGTAATCAGCCTGACCTAAGCCTTGATAATGACTTTTGTGATGAACACAAGGTTTTATATCATTTGACGATGTTGTAAACCTGTTAAATTGTAAGTAGGTTCGATATAACTATTAAATACGAGTAGGATTACTTATTCAGTGTTGGTCCCTTAGGTCAAAAAGCACCCATGGTCTACATAATATTTATTGGTAATGCTCAGTGTGACATTTTGCTCCACAGTCACTGGTAAAACTCATTTTTGGGTCTGTTGGCAATATGTTTGTTTGTGGAGGCTTTCCCAGATGGAAAATGAATCCACGCCCCACCATCTTCAAAAAATATTATAATTTATCTTTTTCGAAAAGGTACACTGTTTGGGTGTATTTCTTAAAGTCGTGACTGGTATTTTTTTCCCCGGACACGGTCAAAGATAAATATCATAAACGTCAAAAAGATTCACCTGGTCACAACATTAGGTACACATGCAGACTTTCCAAACAATTCAGACTTGGCATTTAAAAAAGCTGATTTTAGCAGCATTCATGCGACTGCATGCCGGTGTAATTATGCTTGTGCCGAGATTGGATGAAAGAAACACTTTATCTCAGTGTTCCTTATCTCATTTATGGGCGGCAAGCTCCCCCTAAACCAGCCCTGGGCAAAATTAAGGCCCGGGGGCCACATGTGGCCCGTTAACCTTTTCAATCTAGCCCGCCGGACATTGCCAAATATTTTTTTTTAGATCTTTAAGATGGAAAGTGTAGCTGCCATTATGATGTGCAGTGATGTTTTCTAATGATCATAAGTCTTGAACTGTACAAAGTATTTCAATGGTTGGAATCTGCAATTTTGTATGATATTCTAGTTACTATGGTCATTTAATTAGTTAAAATGGTAATCTAATTAGTTACTATGGTAATGTAAGTCACAGCAGCTCAGACGAGTCACCAAGCAGTGTGGGTGGGAAGGGTTTCCACAGAGTGTTTCCAGAACTGTCAGCCTGAAATGTGGGTGTCAGGGACAAACGTGTAGGGAGATTTTTACAACAAAGTTTAAAGCTTAGTGATGTATCAGATATATCAGATTATTGGTGGTCTTTTTTACCCTTCATGTTCATATTTAGATTTCGTTATTGCATTTTTGATGTGTTTCGCTTGATTGTAAATTATGCGGATGGAGAGGGGGTGTGACGTTCATATTTTGTCAATATTCAGTGTTTTATCGTTCATAGTTAATATTGTAAATCCCACATTCTTTATTTTTATGTGCACTCTGGGTCCCTCATTCAGTAACATAAATAAAATTCCATTCCGTTTACGGTAGTCTGTCATAACGTTTTTGCATTCAATCAGACGTTGTGAGGTTTTGTATAAGTTGTCAGTATGGGGGGGTCGCAGCTTGCTGCGGGGTCGTTCTCCCAGAAAGGCAGACAGACTACTCAAAACATGGCGTTCAGGTAAAAACATGATTTAATTTTAACTAAAAAAAGGTACAAACAAAAAACACTCGCAGCGGTGGCACAACTTGGGTGAAGAGACAAAATTAACACGTTAACAAACTATGAACATAATGCAAATAACACTTACTATGGCTGGACAAGAGTAGCAAGGACTTTGACATGAAAAAACTGGCATGGACAGAGCATGAAAAGAAACACAATGACACCAGGACGACCAACATAAAATGACAGGCTTAAATAGAGATGTGGTGATTGAAAGCAGGTGTGAGACATGACAGGTGAACTGATTGGTCGTCATGGTGACAAAACAGAGTGGAAAAAAAAGGAAAATTAAAGAGTCCAAAGGTCAAACAGCACCTGGTATTCCTAGGAAGTCTCCCATCCAAGTACTAACCAGGCCAGACACTGCTTAGCTTCAAGAACCAACGAGATCGGGGATGCTTAGGGCAGCACGGTCCCACAAAATCATGATCAGACATGACATAAGTGTTCCGAAAAATAGATACACCAGCCCCCAGATGCATTTTTTCTGTAAATATGGTGAATTTTTGACTGATTCTACATTTGAATGAAAGGTCAACACCATTCAGACTGAAGCTGTCTTCTCTAATTCTTTGGGAATTACTGCTTAGCTGAGAGGTTAAACATCTCATAAGTCAATCTGAACTGTACAGTTGCAATCCATTCAACACCCTGAGAATACAGTGACTAGAATAAATGAGAAATTTCACAGGTTTGTGCGTGACATTTTTATGGAACATTCATGATGGTCAACCTGAGGTTGAAAATTTTAAATTGAAAGGGAATATAAAATAAATAAAGAATAGTGAAAAACAGGTTGGATAAGTGTACGTTATATGACGCATAAATAACCAACTGAGAAGGTGCCTGGTATGTTAACGTAACATATTATGGTAAGAGTCATTCAAATAACTATAACATATAGAACATGCTATACGTTTACCAAACAATCTGTCACTCATAATTGCTAAATCCGATGAAATCTTCTTCCTTGATGTCGCTTCTAAACAACTCTGCCAACTCCAAAGGTATGCGCCGCTTCTTCTTGTCGTTTTCTGCTGCATATTTCACTACGTGCAGCTTGTAATCTGCATTACATGGTTTCCTTTTCGGTCCAATTTTTGTTCAGCCCTTCACAGATTTTATAAGTTACCGCCAACGATGAAATGATCCATTGTAATAGCTACGGCAGTAGCATATAGCAGTTAGCATTCCATGACCCACAATGCACTTCTGCCATGACCCTCCCCCACCGAATTCTTATTGGTTGACGTGTATGTGACGATTGCTGACATTTTCTTCGTCTCTTCCGCGAATGAGATAAATAATATTATTTGATATTTTACGGTAATGTGTTAATAATTTCACACATAAGTCGCTCCAGAGTATATGTCGCACCCCCCGGCCAAACTATGAAAAAAACTGTGACTTATAGTCCGAAAAATACGGTATGTTGCAAAGTCATGTTCGTTCTTCGTTTTCGAAGATGACCAGGTGACTTCACGTTGAGTTGTGTGTGCGAAGATGGCTGATGAGGCCAATCCCAGCACGGAATGACCGGCTGCAGTGAGGGCCGGTTATGGCTGGGGGGTGGCTGGCTGAGAGGGAGGAACAGTCCCTGGTCTTGCGGAGCTGTCGCTTCTGTTCGGCTTCATGGATGCGTTTTTCCTCAAAGTCTGCTACACCACGCAAGACTGCAGAGCGCCAGTTTGAACGGTGTTGGGCATCGGCTTCCCAGGTCTCTGGGTCCAGACCACAGTCCTTGAGACTGGTCTTTAGGGTGTCCTTAAAGCGTTTCCGCTGTCCGCCGCGTGAGCGCTTTCCATGGTGCAGTTCACCGTACAGAAGCATTTTTGGTAGGCGTTCGCTTGACATACGGGAGACATGGCCAGCCCATCTCAGCTGGGAACGCTTGAGGATGGCATAGATGCTCTCCATCTCTGCCCTGTGGAGGACCTCAGTGTCTGGGATCTTGTCCTGCCACCTGATGTTGAGCAGCCTCCTGAAGGATCTCATGTGGAAGGCGTTAAGTTGTTTAGCATGCCGGCTGTATACAGTCCAGGTCTCACAGGCATACAGCAGGGCGGGTAGGACAACAGCACCGTAGACTATAAGTTTAGTCCGTAGGCTGAGCCCTCTGCGCTCCCAGACAGAACTGCGGAGTCGGCCGCATGCAGCACTTCCATGCGCTATCCTATGCATGACTTCCTCGCCGATGTTGCCCATGCGTGACAAGGTGCTACCCAGGTAGACAAACTTTTCAACAGCTTTGAGATATTCACCATTCACGCTGACGAGGGGCTCAGTGTACGGGTCTCCAGGAGCAGGTTGATGCATCACCTCTGTTTTCTTTGAACTGATGGTGAGTCCGAAGTCTGAGCATGCTGTGGCGAAGTTGTTCATACACAGTTGCATTTCCAGCTCGTTGGAAGCATTCAGGACACAGTCGTCCGCAAAGAGGAAGTCGCGAACCTTGGTGGTCTGTACTTTTGTCTTTTGTTGCAAAGTACTACATAATGAAACACAGGACCTTGCTATTATTTATTTCCTTGCTTATTTATAGAGTTAAGAAGGAAAGCAAGAAAATGTTGTTTCCACCCTACTTTGAACTGGGAACCTTTCGTGTGTGAGGCAATTGTGATAACCACTACACCATGGAAACTGCTGCAACTCACATACCTTTATCAAGATTTACAAGTTGATTTTCGGTTAGGAAAACATGGTGCTCGCCAGTCTTATTGCTGTTATTAGCTGCATTGCATGTCTTGCCCGTTGTGGATGTTGTTATATCCCTTGTGCACTTAGAATGCGTTCCACTTTGTGGCATATTTTGTCTGTTGCAACCCGCATTTCAAATTATCTTCCTCTTAGCCAAGTTCATAAATCTCTCACTCCACAGGCATTGGTGGTTCAGTGGTAGAATTCTCGCATGCCACGCGGGAAACCCGGGTCCGATTCCTGGCCAGTGCAATCTGTTTTGCTTTTATTAAATTTTAACAAATATTCATGAGGGACAAAAGCAAAGTTTGACACAGGCATTACACCCAAAAGGCAAATTGGACGCAACGAAGGCTGAAGCTGTGTACTTCTAGTCACGCCCATCCAAAGACAAAGACATCGGGCCATCGTAACATGAGATCTAATAGTTTTTGGGGGAGTAATCAATCACTTAAACCAGTCAGTATCTGTGGCGCAATCGGTCAACGCGCTCGGCTGTTAACTGAGAGGATGGTGGTTCAAGCCCACCCAGTGATGAGGTTTTGACACGATCATAGGGGATCAGCCCATGTCCCTCTCTAAATTTGCAAAAGTGTTTGTAGTTATAATGTTTAAAACATAAACTACAAGCCATGCTTTTTAAACTAATGTACATTACTGATGATCAATGCTATCGCCTCAAATTGGCTATCATTAGTTGAGTGTAGGGTTATAGGCATTGAGTTGAAAATCCAAAATGGTCCAAGTGCTGTAGCTGTCAGTCAAGGTGCCTAATTGTTAAACAGGAGATGTTGGGTTCTAATCCCGGCAGTGTCTTGATGTTTTTTCTATAACCCTTTCTCAGTTTGTTTTCAAACCACGTGAATGCAAGCCTAAATTCTATTAGTTTTGAATAAAATCCCAATGGATCCACAGAGTTTGATGTTTACTACAATGTTTTCTTCCAAAAAATTCAATTTTAAATGTGGACACAACCAGGACTCAGAAAAAAAGACTACTTCAGATGGGGTTCAAAACCCTTTGTTAGAAGTAGTTTGTCTGGATATTCACCAGAGTAAGCATCTTCAAGTTTCTGTCGGAAGTGGGATTTGAACCTACTCCTCGTTAGAGACTGCAACCAGACTGAAGCACCTTGGACTGCTCGCCGGACCTTACCTGAGACTGCTGTATTATAAATGGTATTGCAATATGGTGCTGTTTTTTCCCAAGCTGGTGCATTTAAATGATTATGTCTTTGTGAAATACGGGAGACCCCAATTGAAATTGAAAGCACAGGCTTTTGTAGAAACAATGGACAGGATTACAGATCAAGAAAAAATGATCAAGGTTTTGTTGTTGCAGCAATACAACTGTGGTTTGAAAAGTGAAACATACAATACCAATTGTCCATATCTTTTTTGCAATTCTTTTGAGCAGTATGGTTAAGCTTCCAGTTTCTACCAAACGGGCATTGGCGCTTCAGTAGGAGTATTCTCGTCTCGCCTCGCCTGCCGTATGGGCGACACGAGTGCGATTTCCAGAGGGGGAGTGGCCGTTTTGCGCGACATTTTCAAGGACCCCAGCAGTAAGTGTTGTTGTACCTTGTGAGCCGCCCAAAAAATATCTGCTTCTCAACTGTGGTCCGTATGGGCTGCAGATGTACTTAGCTGTAATACGTTTTACACCACTTGTGGCAGTAATGCCAATCTCAAAAATAAACAGATGAAGAGTCTGGAGCCAAAGTCATAGAGAAGTTTAAGCGCAAAAGTTATGACCAAAGTGGTGAAACTGTGTTCTCATTTGCAATGTCATTTCATTGACAGTTTAGTTAAAGGCCTACTGAAATGAGATTTTCTTATTTAAACGGGGATAGCAGGTCCATTCTATGTGTCATACTTCATCATTTCGCGATATTGCCATATTTTTGCAGAAAGGATTTAGTAGAGAACATCGACGATAAAGTTCGCTAATAAAAAAGCGTATGATGACGTCTCCAGTTGGAGGGGACATATAAGCGCAGCACCACTAGCGGCTAAAAGTCGTCTCTTCTGATCGCGCAATTACACAGTATTTTGGACATTTGTGTTGCTGAATCTTTTGCAATTTGTTCAATTAATAATGGAGAAGTCAAAGTAGAAAGATGGAGGTGGGAAGCTTTTAGCCTTTAGCCACACAAACACACGGTGTTTCCTTGTTTAAAATTCCCGGAGGTGAAGCTTTACTATGGATCAGAGCGGTCAAGCGAACATGGATCCCGACCACTTGTCAACCGGCAATTTTAGGTGAGAAAATTGTGGTAAAAAGTCGCCTCATACCGGAGATCAGCGGAACTTGCCACCTCAGTAGAAACATTTAAATCTTACCTTAAAACTCATTTGTATACTCTAGCCTTTAAATAAACTCGCTTTTTAGACCAGTTGATCTGCCGTTTCTTTTCTTTTTCTTGTATGTCCCACTCTCTGATGTGGAGGGGGTCCGGTCCGATGGCCATGGATGACGGACTGGCTGTCCAGAGTCGGGACCCAGGATGGACCGCTCGTCCAGAGTCGGCACCCAGAATGGACCGCTTGCCTATGTATCAGCTTGGGACATCCCTGCGCTGCTGATCCGCCTCCACTTGGGATAGTTTCCTGCTGGCTCTGCTGTGGACGGGACTCTCGCTGCTGTGATGGATCCGCTTTGGACTGGACACTTGTGGCTGTTTTGGATCCACTATTGATTGAACTTTCCCAGTATCATGTTAGACCCGCTCGACATCCATTGCTTTCGTCCTCTCCAAGGTTCTCATAGTCATCATTGTCACCGACGTCCCAGTGGGTGTGAGTTTTCCTTGCCCTTATGTGGGCCTACCGAGGACGTCGCAGTGGTTTGTGTTGTGGTTTGTGCAGCCCTTTGAGACACTAGTGATTTAGGGCTATACAAGTAAACATTGATTGATTGATTGATTGAACTTCTGTCGTGCTGCTGCTGCCGTGACTAATTCCCTCAGAGACTGGCGTCAAGACACCCGTGGACACACCCCTCCAACTATCAGGTACTATTTAACTCACTAAAACACTAGCAACACAATGGAAAGATAAGGGATTTCCTAGAATTATCCTAATAAATGTGTCTAAAAACATCTGAATGGCTCGCAATGCAATCGCCTTTTTTTTTTTTTTTTACTTTATTTATTTTTTCTAGTCCTCAGCCAGAAATCTTTCATCCTCGCTCAAATTAATGGGGAAATTGTCGTTTTCTCGGTCCGGATAGCTCTTTTTGTTGGAGGTTCGCATTATAAACAATGTGAGGATGTGAGGAGCCCTCACACGGGTGACGTCATCGTCTGCGACTTCCGGTACAGGCAAGGCTTTTTATTAGCGACCAAAAGTTGCGAACTTTATCGTCGATGTTCTCTACTAAATCCTTTCAGCAAAAATATGGCAATATCGCAAAATGATCAAGTATGACACATAGAATGGACCTGCTATCCCCGTTTAAATAAGAAACTATCATTTCAGTAGGCCTTTAAAGCAGACTACTTGTAGCTTGGATCGGGCTGGAAAATAAAGTCCGCTACAACCCGAGATGTCAAACGCACGCGTCATCATACCGCGACGTTTTCAACACGACACTTTGGGGGAAATTTAAAATTGCAATTTAGTAAACTAAAAAGGCCGTATTGGCATGTGTTGCAATGTTAATATTTCATCATTGATATATAAATTATCAGACTGTGTGGTCGGTAGTAGTGGGTTTCAGTAGGCCTTTAAGACACTATCATTTGTTTATTTATTCTAGCACAACATATGTACATTTATTTTGGGTCAATTACAGTATGAATCCTTCCATATGCAGTGTATTTGGTTAGTGCCTATGTTTCTAATTAGCCTGAGCTAAGCCTCATGTTTGTGTTAAATAAATAATCTTTGTGATTAACACGTGGTTTCATATCATTTCACAAAGTTGTTAAATGTTGGATATAATTATTGAATACGATTAAAAATAAGAGTAAGTTTAATATTTCAGTGATAATATTTGAATGGGCCCCAGGCTTTTTTGTAGTGGAACAGTTGAGCTCCAAGGTCAAAAAGGTTAAGAACCCCCGCTTTATCCTACCTTTTTTGTGTTTCCTCACAGCCTGAAACAGAGGACTACAAACTTGACTTAATGTCCCAATAAGTATGTCCACCTCGCGCAGACATCACAACGTACCCAGATTGCAAAACCCAAAACTGTGTGCAAGCTCAGTCCAAAATGCATGAACTTTCTGATGTAAGGCTTTGGCTTTATTTAACACAAGATTCCAACATTGTAACAGCTTGTATAAGCCGGAGAAGACCAAATTAATCACAGGTTCTCTTTCAGCTTTGTCTGAGATCTCCCATTGAGTGTGCAAATCAAGTGAGTCAGTGTTGACAGCGCGCCTTCACATCTTTTCAAAGGAAGTTATTTCAGTTTCGTGCTGGTCAGGACAGAAGTGAGTAAGCATTGGTGATGCATGTCAGCAGAGTTTGAGAAGAAGGCTATTACTAAGGCTCAATTAAAAATCCCCAACACTGACCCTGTTTTTGACCTCCCTACTTAGCTTTGTAAGTTTACGTCAATCAAAAGGCGTTGAAAAATCTGTGAGGAAGACCCAGGACACATTGGGAAGACTATGGGCGGTATAGTTCGGTTGGTAGAGTGGCCGTGCCAGCAACTTGAGGGTTGCAGGTTGGATTCCCGCTTCCGCCATTCAAATCACTGCCGTTGTGTCCTTGGGCAAGACACTTTACCCACCTGCTCCCAGTGCCACCCACCCTGGTATAAATGTAACTTAGATATTGGGTTTCACTTTGTAAAGCGCTTTGAGTCACTAGAGAAAATCGCTATATAAGTATAATTCACTTCACTTCACTTCACTATGTCTCCCGGCTTGGGAACGCCACGGGATCCCCGGGAGGAGCTGGACGAAGTGGCTGGGGAGAGGGAAGTCTGGGCTTCCTTGCTTAGGCTGCTGCTCCCGCGACCCGACCTCGATAAGCGAAAGAAGATGGATGGATGGATGGATGGATGGATGGATGGTATTGTTGTGTATTATTTTGTTGAATTAATAAATATAAAAAAAAAAGAAAAAAAAAAATCATTTTGAATCATCCATCCATCCATTTTCTACCGCTTATTCCCTTTTGGGGTCGCGGGGGTCGCTGGCGCCTATCTCAGCTACAATCAATATGAATAAAGTATCAATTCTGAATCAAATCCTTTTTCCCAAGAATGGTGGTGCGCAGAGATGCACAGCCCTATTATTTACAAAATAATACGACTTCTGCTGGTGTGACCAAATTAGGCTTAACTATAGCAAAATTGTGCTCACATTTCTTTAGAAGTGGACAAGAACGACATAGACTTGTTCAGCACCAGTTACCAGTCTATCAATTGCTTGGAATATGTTAGAATAATTGTATCTAAGTTATCACAAAACTTTGTGTTTCAATGAGTTACCGACGAGCAGACAAAAGCTGTCTTTGAACTTACCAAGAAGAAGGCTTGTAAAACTCCACTGTGTAGGATGGGAAGCAACATGAAGGTGTTATGTTTCTTTCATGTATTGTAATCAAATGGTAAATGTGTTATATTTTGTATAGCGCTTTTCTACTGAAAGGGCTTTGACACTATTTCCACATTCACACACCCATTCACACACTGATGGCGGGAGCTGCCATGCATGGCCCTAACCACAACCCATCAGGAGCAAGGGTGAAGTGTCTTGCTCAAGGACACAACGGACGTGACGATGTTGGTAGAAGGTGAGGATTGAACCATGAATTGATAAGCGTGGACCCCGACTTAAACAAGTTGAAAAACTTATTCTGGTGTTACCATTTAGTGGTCAATTGTACAGAATATGTACTGTACTGTGCAATCACTAATAAAAGTCTCAATCAATCAATCAAACCAGGAACCCTCAGGTTGCTGGCATGGCCACTCTCCTAACTGCGCCACGCCGTCAAAAGAAATATATCGTCTTGACCCGAGAACTACAAAGCGAAGGGGAAGCAGGACCCGACTCCCCTCCAGGAATCTTTTCTGGGAACTGTTTTACGACATTTTCTTTGAACTGTTGTAATCAAAGGCGAAGGCTGTTTACGACCTCCGTCCCTTAGAAACAGCTGTTGCCATTTAATCAGGGAATGTCCAAATAAAAGAGGAGGCGTACAATCGTTTGCCAGAGCGTGTTGGAACACAGTACAAGAGCACAGGCCAGACGTCCCTCCTCAATTGAGCCAAATTTAATTCTGTCTCTGTTTAATTCCTTGCTTATTTGTCTGTTTAATAGATGTCATCAGTGTTTGAACCTGACAGAATCGCTTGCCATTTATTCAGACAGTTCTCTTATCGATCCTTTCGGGTGGGGATGACGTTACGCAGTGACGTCAGATCTCGAGCACAACAAACTCCTTTAGAGTTGACTACATTTTACAAGAAAAGATGGCAACAGCGCCACTTGTAATAAGTAGGAGTCTGCCAGTTCATCAAGAGGACATACGAGCAATAGGCTGAAACATTTGAACACACAGCATGCAATAGTTACTAATGAAAGTCGTGTTTTTCAACCGCTCCTATCCCATCCCAGCAGCAGTAACGCTAGCACGTCATCTGAATACAACAGGTTCTAACAAATTTTTGTGTGGTCCCCTGTATTTAGATAAGTACCGAAAAGTATCGAACATTTTTTGGTATCAACAAAGTGAGATGTGTCAAACCTTTATTTGTTACAATTCTTAGTTTTTGAAACCATACATTTTCTGAGTTCTAAATTCAAAGTTTTCAGTATAACCAATGAAGGCTTAACATATCTCACTTTGCAAGCAATACATTAATATGTTACTAAATGTTCCATTTTTGTGTAATTTACACATGATTAAATTCTACAAAAGAATATTAATTTCTTATATTTATTCACAAAAAGAGTATTTTATTTCTTCTATACCAGTGGTTCTCAAATGGGGGTACACGTACCCCTGGAGGTACTTGAAGGTATGCCAAGGGGTACGTGAGATTTTTTTTTAAATATTCTAAAAATAGCAACAGTTAAAAAATCCTTTATAAATATATTTATTGAATAATAATTCAACAAAATATGAATTTAAGTTCATAAACTGTGAAAAGAAATGCAACAATGCAATATTCGGTGTTGACCAGCTAGATTTTTTGTGGACATGTTTCATAAATATTGATGTTAAAGATTTCTTTTTTTGGGAAGAAATGTTTAGAATTAAGTTCATGAATCCAGATGGATCTCTATTGTAATCCCCAAAGAAGGCACTTTAAGTTGATGATTACTTCTATTTGTAGAAAACTTTATTAAGGACCGAATGTCCCTTTGGGACACAGGACCCTATTGTATTTCTAAGGTTTTATTATTATTATACCGCCACCTCTTTGAGCTGTAATTTGACCACCTTAACATGCTTCAAAACTCATCAAATTTTACACACACATCAGGATTGGCAAAATTTGCGATCCAATCAAAAAACAAAACACAAAACTCAAAATTGCGCTCTAGCGCCCCCTAGGAAAAAACACAGACAAAACTGCTTGTAACTTCCGTTAGGAATGTCGTAGAGACATGAAACAAAAACCTCTATGTAGGTCTGACTTAGACTTAGATTTCTTACAATGATCTCCTTCAGCAAAAATCAACAGGAAGTTGGCAAAACCCCTTCAAAACAAAGGTTTCCTAAAAAATTTCATGTTTGCCTCTTTGAGCTGTAATTTGATCCCCTTAAAATGCTTCGAAACTCACCAAACTGGACACACACATCAGGACTGGCGAAAATCGTGATCTAATAAAAAACCAAACCCCAACCTCAAAATTGCGCCCTAGCGCCCCCTAGGAATAAAACACAGACAAAACTGCTACTAGGCAGAAAACACAGACAAACTGCTTGTAACTTCCGGTAGGAATGTTGTAGAGACATGAAACAAAAACCTCTATGTAGGTCTCATTTAGACCTACATTTCATTAATTGATATCCTTGACCAAAAATCAAGAGGAAGTTGGCAATTACCCCTTCAAAACAAAAGTTTTGTAAAAACCTGTCACCTTTTTTCAAACATTATCTCCTCTGAGCGCGTTTGTTGTGTCAGCTTCAAACGTGCACAGGAGAGAGATTAAACCCTTCTGATCAAAAGTTGAGAAAAGGGTTTTAGTACCTGCTCCGGTTTTGATTTTACCAGGCTTCAAAGAACTGCTGCGTTGCTGCCATCTCAAGATGGCCGCTTAAAAGCAGGAAGCACCAGCGTGACCACACAATGCAGAGAAGGTAGGTACTGTGCGGGTAAAGATATGTTGACTGGGTGAAAGAAGGACACACTAGTTTGACACCAGGACACAGAGAAGGTAGGTAAAGTGCAGGTAAAGATATGTTGTCTGGGTGATGGCAGGAAGCACCACCGTGTATGTGTGACAGAAAGAAGCACCAGTGTGACCCCAGGATGCAGGGAAGGTAGGTAATGTGAAGGTAAATATATGCTGAAATGGTAAAGGCAGGAAACACCAGCAAAAGTTGGTCACGTCCAATCGCTTCTTGCAGCTTTAATTTATAATTGAATCATTTGTTTATTTTTCAACAAGTTTTTAGTTACTTTTATATATTTTTTTGCAAATACCACTGCAAATGAGCAATATTTTGCACTGTTATACAATTTAATAAATCAGAAACTGATGACATAGTGCTGTATTTTACTTCTTTATCTCTTTTTTCCCAACCAAAAATGGATTGCTCTGATTAGAGCAGGGGTAGGGAACCTGTGGCTCTTTTGATGACTGCATCTGGTTCTCAGATAAACCTTAGCTGACATTGCTTAACACAATAAGTAATTAATAATTCTGCTGGTAATCACAGTTTTGATTGATTGATTGATTGATTGAAACTTTTATTAGTAGATTGCACAGTAAAGTACATATTCCGTACAATTGACCACTAAATGGTTACATCCGAATATGTTTTTCAACTTGTTTAAGTCGGGATCCACGGAAATCAATTGATGGTACGTATTAAAAACAATGTTGAAAATATGAAACATTCTCATGCATTTTAATCCATCCATCCATTTTCTACCCCACCAGTTCAAGAAGTCGCATTAAGAAGTATTTTATTTATTATTGGTTAGGTTCAGAATAACAGTGTTATTAAAAATAATAGGAGACTTTTTATACTCTAAAAATGTTGGTCTTACTTAAAAATGCACACATTTATTATATTATATGGCTCTCACAGAAATACATTGTAAAATATTTGGCTTTTTTATGGCTCTCTCAGCCAAAAAGGTTCCCAACCCCTGGATTAGGGGGTACTTGAATTAAAAAAAATGTTTACAGGGTTTACATCACTGAAAAAAGGTTGAGAACGACGGTTCTATACCACAGATGGACTAAAAATAAATAATGCTAATCCACAATTAAAGAAACAAATCGTTAAGAAGAATCGGAAACAGAAAAATCTCGTCAATTCCCATCCCTACCAATAACAGTGTAGAAACATAAAATGAACAGCCAAAGTGTTGCCTATGAAACACTAACAGACCCAAATAAATGTTGGGGGTGGGTTATAGGTCGACATCCATTCAGAGAAACGCTGTCCGAGCAGTAAAGCGGCTGACTCACGACGATTATTTTCCTTTTGTACAAACGCTGTTAATCCAGCCTATTCATGAAGGGCTTACGGAACAAGATGGCATGAGAGATAATGATAGAAAGCACAGCCATTTTGAATCCAGCGCAACCTCCGGTCCGCTGTGTTCTACAGGTCCAATCGCCGATCCAGAAACAGCAAGGATATTTATAGACTTACACCGACAAAAGGCAAATATCGCCACTGTGCATATATCTCCTGTTAGGCACTGCGGGGGGACAAAAATGCAAGTTTGTGCCAGTTTCAATTCAGGACACAAAACTCTGGCTGTTGCTATGGAGATATCAGTCCGGCCAAAAACACACACACAAAAAAAACAAAGGCAAGAACAAAAATTAGACAGCTCCAGACAAGAGCTGCTGGCGAGACTCGGGGGTGTGTTTTGAGTCTGGCCCCAGCTCGGCAGCAAGGCAGAGATGTGGCCCACTGAGGACAGCTTCATTTGCAAATATTGATTTGGACAAACTGGAGACGTTCAACCAAGAAAAAGCATTAGCCTCTCGACATAGGATTGATCCAAGTGAAGTGTTTCATTTTGGATGCACATAAGAGTCTTCAATTAATTGGTTGCACTTGGCACTCAAAGAGTGTTTGGAATAGGGCTGCAACGATTAGTCACATTCGACAATAAAAATTAAACAAAACAAAAAGATGTGTTAATAGCGACATGTCGCTTAATAAAATTTTAGTTGATGCACCGCTAGAAATTATCTTTCATTTCTAGACTAATATTCCTTTAGGTAAATAATTGCAGCTAAATAACTAACAGTACTGGATGATAAATGCTTGTTGGGCTAAATCTCATGTTGACAAGACATCGAGCACTTTAAGTCTGTTGATTTATTTTTCAATGTGGTTATATACTTTGAGTAGTGTAGTACCCAAAATGATTTCAATAATTTTCGATACTTTTCGGTACTTTTCTAAATAAAGGGGACCACAAAAAATTGCAGTATTGGCTTTATTTTAAAAATAATCTCAGGGTACATTAAACATGTTTATTGTTGCAAGTTTGTCCTTAAATAAAATAATGAACATACAAGACAACTTGTCTTTTAATAGTAAGTAAACAAACAAAGGCTCCTAGTCTCGTCTCGATTACTGTTACATATTATTTTCGGGTCTCTCCATATCTAGCATTAAAAGATTAAAGTTGGTACAAAATGCAACTGCTAGACTTTTGACAAGAACAAGAAAGTTTGATCACATTACGCCTATACTGGCTCACCTGCACTGGCTTCCTGTGCACTTAAGATGTGACTTTAAGGTTTTACTACTTACGTATAAAATACTACACAGTCTAGCTCCATCCTATCTTGCCGATTGTTTTGTACCATATGTCCCGGCAAGAAATCTGCGTTTAAAGGACTCCGGCTTATTAGTGATTCACAGAACGCAAAAAAAGTAAGCGGGCTATAGAGCGTTTTCCGTTCGGGCTCCAGTACTCTGGAATGCCGTCCCGGTAACAGTTCGAGATGATACCTCAGTAGAAGCATTTAAGTCTCACCTTAAAACTCATCTGTATACTCTAGCCTTTAAATAGACTCCCTTTTTAGACAAGTTGATCAGCCGTTTCTTTTCTTTTTCTCCTCTGTCCCAATTTCCCTTGTGGAGAGGGTCCGGTCCGGTGGCCATGGATGAAGTACTGGCTGTCCTGAGTCGGGACCCAGGATGAACCGCTCGCCTGTGTATCGGCTGGGGACATCTCTGCGCTGCTGATCCGCCTCCGCTTGGGATGGTTTCCTGTTTACTCCACTGTGGACGAGACTCTCTCTGCTGTGTTGGATCCACTTTGGACTGGACTCTCACGGTTGTGTTGGATCCACTATGGATTGAACTTTAAAAGTATCATGTTAGACCCGCTCGACATCCATTGCTTTCGGGGGAGGGGGGGGTTGCCCACATATGCAGTCCTCTCCAAGGTTTCTCATAGTCATCATTGTCACCGACGTCCCACTGGGGTGAGTTTTCCTTGCCCTGATGTGGGCTCTACCAAGGATGTCGTTGTGGTTTGTGCAGCCCTTTGAGACACTAGTGATTTAGGGCTATATAGATAATAATTGATTGATTGATTGATTGATGTAGTTGCTGACAATTGCAGAAACGTATTGTGTCATTTTCCATTCTATTTTTTTGTCAAAACCATTAAGGACAAGTGGTAGAAAATGAAATATTAATCTTCTTGTTCATGTACTGTTAATAATTGCTTACTTTCTCTTTTGGCATGTTCTATCTACAAATTTAATAATCACTTATTCTTCTGCTGCTATGAGGTGGCGACTTGTCCAGGGTGTACGCTGCCTTCCATCCGATTGTAGCTGAGATAGGCACCAGCGCCCCCCGCAGCCTCAAAGGGAATAAGCGGTAGAAAATGGATGGATGGACTTATTATTCTGTTGTTTGATACTATAAATTAGTTTTGGATGATACCACAAATTTGGGTATCAATCCGATACCAAGTTGTTACAGGACCATACATTGGTCATATTCAAAGCCCTCATGTGTCCAGGGACATAATTCCTGACTTTTTAAACATAATATACATTAAAAAAAAAAAAAAAAAGATGTTGTGATGGCAAAAAATATTGATGTAATCGTAGCAGTTTCGACTTGATACGCTACTGTACTTGGTATCATTACAGTGGATGTTAAGCGTAGATGCACCAATGGCGATTGTTTACATTGTGATGCCGGTGAGCTACGGTGTGTAGTGAAGCATGTTTAGCTATTCCTCGTCCTGCAGGGATGATACTTTTAAGAAACTTACTTTATGTGTCACCATGGAGACCAGGGATTACTTTTCAGAGGCGGTATAGTAACGAATATGATTCATTAGTATCGCTGCACTATACTAATAACGGTTTACCATACAACCTTAACTTTGAGTAATGAAATAAAACCATCCCTTTCCCAGTGATTTATGTTTATTTTGTTACAACTGAATTTACGATAGTAAGTTTTAAAAATGAATTATATGAGCAGATAATTGTTTGACTGGTCAACTTGTCAGCGATTATTTTTTCGATGAGTCCACTTAAATAATCGCAGCCCTATTTCGAAATATGGGAAATTTGGGGATTTTTATCTTAATCACAAATTGCCGTTCAATCATTTTGCATCAAATATTGCGACTTCACTACATCGCAAAGCGTAAACTGACTTAATAATAATCCTACTTCACGGAAATGTCAAGTCTGGCACCAATTAACCACAATAAACGAGGGACTACTTTAGTGGGTTTAGTATTAAGCCTCCTAGTGAGGAACTGTGTAACATTGCGTAAATTATATTAAAAAAAGGCTACTTCACAGCATTTTTTTAAAGCTGGCTCACGTTATTTCATTTGTCAGTGTTGTAGAAAACGTGAGAAAGTCTGTGTGTGCTTCTTTAAGTAAAGATAATAAGATATACGATGCTTACACAGCGTTTGGATTTCTGGCAAAATTCAGTGAACTACAGCTTTCCAATGATAACAGCACTCATAGGATTGTTATGCTTTGTCAATGTAAGCTCATTTGAAAAAATACAAATGACACCATTTGGTAAAAAGAGGTGCAGTTTTTACTGGAAGTTCCACCACAATCCGTAACTTGATGCCAGTCAAACTATAGCTTAATTTCAAAAACAATATTTTAACGTTCATTAACTGTACAGGAATATCTTTCAGTTATGCTGTTCCACCTGTCTGCAGGCATCAGGATACCAGTCAAAGCTGGAAATGTGTGTGTGTGTGTGTGTGTGTGTGTGTGTGTGTGTGTGTGTGTGTGTGTGTGTGTGTGTGTGTGTGTTATCCAGAGCTGGTCCTGGTGGTGTGCTTAGTAATTGAAGATGCAGGCAGTTTTTCCTGCTTAGTTTAGTGTTCTGTCACACACACACACACACACGCACACACACACACACACACACACACACACACACACGCACACACACACACACACACACACACACACACACACACACACACACACACACACACACACACACACACACACACACACACACACACACACACACAAAAGGAACAGATGACCACGGGTAATGAGTGTGAAAAATATGTGGGAAATGCCTCGAAGGATTTGTGTATCCATCTCCTTGCTGCTTGTCCGTCAGACTTAGAAAGGGGTAAAAAAGGTGCAAATAGAAACCAGAATGGCTCTTTTTTTTTTTTTTTTTTTACAACGATTTCAGTAAAAAAATATAAGCTTGGTAAGTACTTCATGTAATCCCATCATTTACTTCAACAAAAGCCATTAAATCAATCAAATCTTGTCATTAAATAGCTGTAGAAAACTAATTGCATCATCCCGGGCGTGGCCACCGCTGCTGCTCACTGCTCCCGTCACCTCCCAGGGGGTGAACAAGGGGATGGGTCGAATGCAGAGGACACATTTTACCACACCTAGTGTGTGTGTGACAATTATTGACTTAGACTTAGACTTAGACGTAGACTTAGACTTAGACTTACACTTATACTTCCTTTTTATTGTCATTCAAAATTTGAACTTTACAGTACAAATAAGAACAAAATTGTGTTGCATTAGCTCTTGGTAGTGCAGGATTAAAAAAATAAAGCAATACGGTGCAGCTATAAATAAATAGATTACTGTACAGATAAATACATTGCACTTTTTCACATGCGTCCATGTTTATGGATGTACGTTATATTGTCTTTTTTATTCCAGCGAGTTAATCCATTTTTGGGGGGGGAGTTGAAGGGATAATTTAATTATGATGCGTTCAAGAGTCTTAAGGCCTGGGGGAAGAAGCTGTTACAGAACCTGCAGGTTCTGCTACGGAGGCTGCAGAACCTCTTCCTAGAGTCCAGCAGTGAAAACAGTCCTTGGTGGGGGTGGGAGGAGTCTTTGGAGATTTTCTGAGCCCTGGTCAGGCAGCGGCTTTTTGCGATCTCCGGGATAGGAGAAAGAGGAGTCCTGATAAGCTTTTCCGCCGTCCTCACCACTCTCTGGAGAGACTTCCAGTCTGAGGCATTGCAACCTCCAGTCCAGACAGAGATGCTGTTGGTCAGCAGGCTCTCTATAGTTCCTCTGTAGAATGTGCTGAGAATGGGGGGTGGGAGCTGTGCTCTTTTCATCCGACGCAAAAAGTGCATGCGCTGCTGAGCTCTTTTTACAAAAGATCCGGTGTGTAGGGACCAGGTTATATTGTCAGTGATCAGGACCCCTGGGAACTTGGTGCTGCTTACCATCTCCACCGCTGTGCCGTTGATAAAGAGTGAAGCGTGGCTGGACTGGTGCTTCCTGAAGTCAACAATGATCTCCTTGGTCTTGTCGAGGTTCAGGACCAGGTTGTTGGTTCTGCACCAGTCAACCAGATGTTTCACCTCCTCCCTGTAGTCCATGTCGTTATTGTCACGGATGAGGCCCACTGCTGTTGTGTCGTATTGGTACTTTAACTTTAACTCTAACATCAGATAGCTGTAGAAAACTAATTTCACAACATTGAGTAATGCTCTGTCGGGTCTGGAATGGCAGCCTGTCAGTACATGTTGAAAGTGACCACACGCCAGGATGTATACATTGAGTTCCTTTTAAAACCTTCGAATCTTAATGATGTTTTTCAGCCGACACAATATTCAGTTGCTTCTGTTTTGTAGGCGACATTTATTGACGTAATTATGAGTTATGAAATACAATACAAGTTTAATGGGTAACAATTTCATGCGGCGTTAATGGCTAAACTAGTATTGCATCAAGTCATGCAATTAAATAAACTCACGCAAGCTCAAGCAGATTTTTTTTACTGCAAAAATGGAGAACATACTTAAAAAAATTACATGAAATTTTACACCTCAGACATTTTTATAGAAAACAATTAAAGTGGCTCTCTGTTACCTTCACACAGCTGCCTAGAGGGTGCTAACTGGATGTCCTGCGCAACTACTATTCAATATAATCAGCATTCGTAAAAAAATAAGTAATGATAATAATTATACTATATTAGGGCTGTCAAAGTTAACACAATGAAATATTGTGTTAACTATAAATTCCCTTAACGCCACTATTTTGTTTGAATGAGCATTTAACACGTCCTTTCTGACCCTTGGGCCTTTCCGTAGCGTGGTAAAATGTGGCCGTGTTCACTAGTCACTTATAAAAATAGCGATCAAAAATGGAAAATGAAAATGTTACATTTTGGAAATATTAGGTTCCAAGTCATGGCAAGTTGTTCTCCCGACAACAAAAACACAATTTTTTTGCCGCTCGCTTTGTTCAAATAGGTGGGTGGAGCTGGATTGCCGTGTTAAGATTACAGTTGAGTGCATTTTATGCGGTAGAAATATTACAAATTACATTACCAAACATCTTTGACGATGAAACATGATAGTAACAATCGGTATTTTGTGGTATAAATGCATTAAACTGGTATCAAAACATGGTGCAGCTCCTCTCCTCTGAATGCGACTGCTCCTACATCAGAAATACTAAATCTGTATTCCTACAAAATGTAAAACTCTGGCAAAACACCATTGCACTGCATGTAATTTTATTTGTATTTATTTAGCTTTAAAAGCATGTTTATGTCCTTTTTGTGTTGAGCTGATTAAAAAGCATATTGTTTAAAAAACATTTTATGTTTTTAAAAACAAAAAAAATATTTTTCCAGTGTACACTTAGTAATGACAAAAAAATATATCTATCTGCAATTAGCATAATGCAGCGGACTCTCCCCAAATTATAATAAACACATCCCTGTCAACTACTTGTAACATCGCTACGAGCCCTTTGACGTTCTAGAAACATAAGCGGCAGCTCAGCTCGCTCGAAAGTCCTTGAGGTGAAGGCTAATTAGCTATTAGCGTAACGTTAACTCATTTTGCGGAGTGTGCATGTTTGCGTGCGTTGCGGACAGCAAAGCCCTGTCTGTCTGAGAGAAAGACAAGCATTGTTCACCTACAGAAAACCATCTATCCAATCCATCCACGTTCTACCCCTTATTCCCTTTGGGGTCGCGGGGGGCGCTGGTGCCTATCTCAGCTACAATCCGGTGGAAGGCGGGGTACACCCTGGACAAGTCGCCACCTCATCGCAGCCTACAGATAATAACTAAGTTATTTCACTTTACCTTTTTCTGTGTTGAAGCAGCAAAAAAGGAAATTATGTTAAATGAAGAGTTTCTGTCTCTGATAGTTGATATAATAATGTAACTGCATCATAAAGCCTACATGAACTCCATGGTGTTCAGGGATGAATAGTCTCTCCTATTGCTATTGTACAATTTTTTCAGCTATAGTTACATTAATCATTAGTGATGTAGCAAACTAGTGTTTAATGGCAGGGTCCTTGCTATCACATGTTGATAAAAATATAACATTTACATAATAAAAATCGACTATAGGCTTCCCAAATGGTGTAATAAATTAAACATTATGAATTGAACATACGTCAGCATGTGGCCCTACTTTTAACTCTTTTTTTTGCAACACTTTTTTTACAGTAAGTCATTAATTTGACTTAGTCATTATTTTGTCTTAGTAAGCGAATATTTACTAAGTCAAAATAATGACATACTTAGTATCTAAGGTAACGAGGACTGTTTTGTGTGGGTTTTTTTTACTTTACGGGAAAAAAATATCAAGACATGTATCGTATACTGCCATTCAGCATTTGGAGCGGAAAACACAACCAAAAATTGTAGGCTTCTTCATGCGACGAAGCTGGCCTACTTCACCACAGTCTGTAGTCTATTGCCACCCCCAGCGATGACACTGTTCCTTACACCCACCCAGCCCCTTGTGTGTGTGTATATATATATATATATATGTATATATACATACACATAATGTGGTTAATCATAATTAAATTAAATCATATTTAACAAATCTAATATGTATGTATGTATAAATACAAACATATTAGGGTTGTTAAATTATTTAATTTAATCATGAATAACCACAGGTCATTACTCGCTTGCATAGTTCAAGCTAAAGAAAGAACCCCAACATTTGTACACAAATTAAATTTAATTGTCAGAATATCTTCCAGGAATGATTTTAAATGCTTTATTTTTTTATTTTCTGGTGTGACATTTGCCTGCAACCACACAAGTCAGAGTTTCCTCACTCATTTTTGTACTGACGTATGCACGGCTCTGATCACTGACCACATAGTAGTTAGTGTAAAAGTATACGGTCAAAATAAATTGCATGAATAATGTACGTAAGTATGAATATGATTACTCATGTACATATATATATATATATATATATATATATATATGTACATACTTGTACATATATATATACACATACATACATATGTATACATACTTATACACATACAGCTAGCCTAAATAGCATGTTAGCATCGATTAGCATGCCGTGCTAATTGATGCACATTCTACGTAAATCAACTTGAATTCGTCCCTGATCGTGTTGTTACACCCTCCGACAACACACCGACGAGGCATGATGTCTCCAAGGTACCGGAAAACAGTCGAAAAAACGGAAAATAACAGAGCTGATTTGACTTGCTGCGTGTAATGTGGTGGAGAAAATGGCGTTGACTGCCTAGGTGACGTCACCTTCTGATGTCATCGCTCCGAGAGCGATAAATAGAAAGGTGTTTAATTCGCCAAAATTCACCCATTTAGAGTTCGGAAATCGGTTAAAAAAACATATGGTCCTTTTTCTGCAACATCACGTTTCGCAGTGGCGCAGTGGAAGAGTGGCCGTGCGAGACCCGAGGGTCCCTGGTTCAAATCCCACCTAGTACCAACCTCGTCACGTCCGTTGTGTCCTGAGCAAGACACTTCACCCTTGCTCCTGATGGGTGCTGGTTGGCGCCTTGCATGGCAGCTCCCTCCATCAGTGTGTGAATGTGTGTGTGAATGGGTAAATGTGGAAGTAGTGTCAAAGCGCTTTGAGTACCTTGAAGGTAGAAAAGCGCTATACAAGTACAACCCATTTATCATTTATTTATTTATCATTTATCAAGGTATATATTGACGCTTACATAGGTCTGGTGATAATGTTCCCCTTTAATGGACCACAATGGAAACAAACCGTTCGGCTTTTTGTGCCATCCATTTGCCTTTTTAAAACAGTACATGGATTCATTTGTTTAAGATGTCAATAAACTTCTCAATCAATCAATCAAAGCTATATTGGTAATCTCTAACAAGTTTTCAACAGTTTGTTTGTGCACAAAATGCCAAGACATGAAGAAAAATGTGTTTTTAAAAATAACTCCGCTCATGTGAACGCGGGTTAAGACCATTCATCTTGACTACTGTGAAGTTGGTGGGGAAGGAGGAAATAGAAGTCTCTCCACTTCACCTCAGAGCGGAGGCACATGATCCATTCCGCATCCTTCATCCTAAATTTGAGCGTTTACCTTCCTGCCCGAATGCAGCAGCAGATACATGTTGTGAAGTACTCCTCACTGGAACAGAAACATCTGTGACTGCAGCAAGCTAAAGAATACTGAATTTCTATCGGTTTTTGACAATAAATGACAAAATGATTATCTATTGTGCCTGTACTGTATCATGTATTGCAAAAGGCAGAAATGAGTCTGCATTTTCAGTCCACTTGCTCCTTTTAAGCAAACACAAGCTTAAAGGCATCTTTAAAAAAAAACAAAAAGTGCTTCTCAGGTAAATGTGTAGGGTCAAAGACATATATTCATACATATACATTTAAATATACATATACAGTACATATAAATATACATATACAGTATATATACATATACATATATATATACACGTTTGTGAATGCACTTTCTGTGCTCTTAGAGAGATGCATTTTTATTTTTTTCAAACAGTGGTACTTCGGTTTTTTTACACCTCACCTTTCACATGATTCTGTTTTTGAAAAATATTTTCGGCAAAAGGTACTCACGATTTTTGTTTGCCCAAACTTTGAGTCCGTTTGCACGAGTTAATTGAAAAACACTATTAAATTTAAGAAAGAACTCGTAGAAAAATATTAGAGTAGCCTTCTTGTGGCTCTCCGCTCCTCCGTCTTCGTTACCCGCCGCCTTTGCAAAAGTTTTTAAAAGTGATGTTAAAGGTCTGTTTATCCATTGTATTTGTCATTTGCATGTGTTTCTGCATTGTTTTCAGCATGCAAAACTCTAATTTGTCAGGCTTGTCCCTGACAGTTAGGTGTTGTTTTAGTTTTTCCTC
Organism: Nerophis ophidion; assembly: GCF_033978795.1. NCBI lineage: Eukaryota > Metazoa > Chordata > Actinopteri > Syngnathiformes > Syngnathidae > Nerophis > Nerophis ophidion. The sequence continues at coordinate 74,038,170 of NC_084611.1, forward strand.
TGTGTATGTCTTTGTTTCCTGTCAGCGCTTTTATTTTGGTCATTTCCTGCTTGTCTCCCTGAGCCCTGTTTCCCCTCAGCTGCGGCTGATTGGCACCTGGCCACACCTGGTGTCAATCAGCCTAATCGTATTTAAACCTGCTTTGTCCTCCAGTCAGGGCTGGATTATTGTCAATGTCATTAATACTTATCGTTGTAGCTGTGTCTACTTCTGTTCACTCTGCTCATGTCATAGTTCCTTCGTGTCACAGTAAGTGTTTTTGCTTCTAGTCCACAGTTAGCCTTTGTGCTAGGTTTTGTTCTTAGCCACGTTTGTTCTCCGCCTTGTGCGTGCCTTTCGTTTGTACCCTTTTGTTTGTTCTTGTTTTAGTGTTAAATTAAATCATGTTTACCTGCACAGTGCCAGCCGCCTTCTCTGCATCTTGGGGTTCGTCACAAACTCAATGTGACATAATTATCACCTCCACTTGGAAGTTTTGTATTGGCTTCTGTCTGTCTGTCTTTTAGGGGTTGATCCGGATCTTGTCAACTATATTACCTTGCGTTATGAGGCTGAATTGATTGATCGATCGATCGATCGATTGAGACTTTTATTAGTAGATTGCACAGTGCAGTACATATTCCGTACAATTGACCACTAAATGGTAACACCCGAATAAGTTTCTCAACTTCTTTAATCAATGTTAATCAATTCAGGCAACTGCTCTGTGCGTGTATGCTGGCATCCCCGCCTCCACCCACAGAGACAAAGAGATAGTATGACTAAAAAGTGGGGTTCACTGTGGTTATTTCATTTGTCGGACAAACGGGTCCAAGTTGTGAGACCGATGCAAACAGTGAACGGTCTTGCAACATGTTTTATTTTAATTTTAATTTTCCTGAAGGAATCAACAAAGTACTAACTATCTATCTATCTGTTTAGAAGCGGCAGACGAAAAAAACAAACATGCAAGAACATGGAACTTTTCACGTTTTTATGTACAGATTTTATTCTACTATTCCGGAAAATGTCAGAAATGGGATAAGGAACAGGTGAATACATTTTGGAGTAGATCTGGATCACTGTCTGGATTCAGGAAAGTAGTTCTAATTTCTTATGCGAAAAGTTGCTCCGTTTTTTTGTACAATTCGGTGTTTGCCCGACCTTTTTAAGACCTTTTTCTAACTAAAAAAAACAAGGTACCGCTGTATTGCACGTGAAGAGTGTTGGCATTAAGTGCTCTCTTTTATTAATCATTTCCTGGGAGGGGAATTCGTCAAACCTAATTAACTTCCAAAAAACATTTCTGAGGTTAAACAACAACTCCTTGCAGGGATATCATCTTGTTCATTTAGCAGAAACCCAGGGAGAAGGGAAAAAGCAGAAATTGTGTCGATCATTGCCCACTGCACCAGACAGCGGTGCTCCAAACCTCGTTTGAGCCATAAATGCTGTAAAGTTGTTATCTATTATGCCATGTTTTGTCACTTCAGGAACCGACATAATCCGTTGCTGGTGTTAATTGGGCTAAGATGTAATTGCATTTACGTCTGCAGGGGGAAACCACAAAAAGGACATCAGGGGCCCTGTCAGTACAATCTGTCTTATAAACGGTTTAAGGACGACATTTAAAGGGTACTGGGACTTTGCTCTTGTTGTTTTTAAGTTATCGCCACAACTACTAACAAAAAAATGGCATCAGCAATACTCAAAATGCAATTATTGGCTGTTCTCTCCCTGTCTATTTTCAACAGAGAGGACATGTTTAATTTTTCATACTCACCTCAGTGTTGGCATTTCATTGGCAGCAGGTGGGTCTTCCCTTCTATGCTTCGGTGACCAACAACAGATTTGTTTGTCAGTTATTATATTTGCATTGATTTATGAGCTATGCTTAGTTCAAGCCGAGTTTATTTCAGTGTCAACCACATAGTAGCACGTCTCAGTTCTCCAACAAAGGTCAGATGAGGGTAACCTTCTATACGATGCATGCATATTGAGGTTTATCCATGTTAACAGTGGCGGGCCGTGCGTTTCCCACCTAGGCCTTCAGTGATGTCCAACGTCCATGATTCGCTCTCAAAATACCATAATTGATGTTAAGTTAAAGTTAAAGCACCAATGATTGTCTCACACACACCAGGTGTGGTGAAATTATCCTGTGCATTTGACCCATCACCCTTGATCACCCCCTGGGAGGTGAGGGGAGCAGTGGGCAGCAGTGGTGGCCACGCCCGGGAATCATTTTTGGTGATTTAACACCCAATTCCAACACTTGATGCTGAGTGCCAAGCAGGGAGTTAATGGGTCACATTTTTATAGTCTTTGGTATGACTCGGCAGGGGTTTGAACTCACAACCTTTGATGTCGCCACATGACCATTGCTACTACTGCACATTGAACCACCTCAACAGTGTATAAAACGGGTTTTATTCTGGCGCATTTTAAAATCAATAAACCTGCATCAGCAATTAAAATATATCTTATGTGGTACTGTCAAAATTAAAAATTGTAAAAAAATATATTAAACTTGAAAAAATAAATAAATAAAATATTTGAACTTGCAATTTGCAGAGCCTATTCAACGCCGTATAAGCCTGTGGTACCCCTCCGAGTCGGTTGATTCAAGTGGCGGGCATTTCTCCATTTCATTGCCGTCACAACTTCTGAGGTTGGCCGACGTCGTCTCACAAGATGTAGTTTCTCTTTAAATATCCTTCTTGAAAATAGCCTTGCAAATATATATCTACCACCTAATCAACGTTTTGCTCTCCTTCTTTGTGGGTTAAAAAGGTGAGTATCGGTGATTTCACTGTTCCTGCTTTCAGTAGAGTGTGACTTGTGATTGGGAACTCACTTTGGAGTGACGAGTATCCAATCACAACTTGTGATATGATTGGCTATCACAACTGTCTATCAATTGTATGTGTTCTCAAATTCATCCGCTAACGGTGCGGCTCTGCTCAAACCAGTGAGTATCCGAATTACAGGACGCGCAATTGTAATTCAACGTAAGCCATCTAGAAGGCCTTACTGACAACATCTCGTGATTTAAATGGCCATGGCAATTATCTATCAACTGTATGTGCCCATTCACTTACAGTTCATGTTGATTCTGAAGGCCCCAGCATCATACCTCCTCCTTTGTTTACTAATTTGCGCAAACTTTGAGACACTTTTTTTCCCAGAAGGTCCATCTGCTTCTTTCCAGGTCACTAGTGTGTGTGTGTGTGAGTGACAGGAAGAAAAGCTCGCCCCTATTGGGAGAAAAAAATCGTCTGGTGCCACCTTTTAGTGAGCATGTGTTAATCTCGAGAGCCCGAATATAAGACAACAGGTATTTTTTTAAGTACATCTATTAAAAAAGTATATTAAAACCTCGCACGAAAATCACAGGAGTGCATGAATGTGTTTATGACTCAAACCTATTAGCCACTTCCCTCCTACCACGCAACACTGCTGCCTGTCAGCTGACTCGTCTCATTCCGCGAGATTTGCCCTCTCGCCTCCCCCTCCTCCAGCTTTACTGACACGGGCCAAACTCTCGTGGAGAGCATTCAAACACACTTTTCCTCTCTGTGTCGATACGAGGGCCCGCTCTACGCCGCTTCTCACTGACCCGATTTTAAAGTCTCTGCAGTTGGCTGCGGGGGCAGAGAGAATTATTATCCCTTCTGCATGACGCCACAGTTAACCCCCCTGCGTTGTGAAAGGCCAAACCGCTATCGACATTTAACAGGAATAATGCATGAATAATGGTATGGCATTGGTAAACCGCTGAACGCGGTGCTGCCCGTCTGTCAGCGGGTTGAGATGGACGGTCTAGGCCAGGGGTGTCAAACTCAGATACAAAGTGGGCCAAAATTCTAAACTGAACAAAGCCGCGGGCCAAAGTTGAACAACTTAACCTTTTAATAGGGACCCAAACAAGTTTCGCATTTAATATTGAACAAGCAAGGCTTATATAACTTTATAGTGAAATGCAAAATCAAGTTTTGTTGGTAGCGGGGGTGTATATTGTAGCGTCCCGGAAGAGTTAGTGCTGCAAGGATTTCTGGGTATTTGTTCTGATGTGTTTATGTTGTGTTACGGTGCGGATGTTCTCCCGAAATGTGTTTGTCATTCTTTTTTGGTGTGGGTTCACAGTGTGGTGTAACAGTTTTAAAGTTGTTTATACGGCCACCCTCAGTGTGACCTGTATGGCTGTTGACCAAGTATGCTTTGCATTCACTTGGGTGTGTGTAGAAGCCGCATATATTACGTGACTGGGCCGGCACGGTGTTTGTATGGAGGAAACGCGGACGTGATGACAGGTTGTAGAGGATGCTAAAAGCAGTACCTTTAAGGCACGCCCCCAATATTGTTGTCCGGGTGGAAATTCGGGAAAATGGTTGTCCCGGGAGATTTTCGGGGGGGTCACTATAATTCGGGATTCTCCTGGAATAATCGGGAGGGTTGGCAAGTATGAGAATTAGCGTTGAATGCAGTGATACAGCGGCACTGCCACTGTATAATACTGGCGGGCCAGCTCTAATGTTAATTAATCATTGCCTCAAGGGCCAAATGAAATTACACGGGGGGCCAGAGTTTGACACCCATGGTCTAGGCTGACATTGACTGGAGCTCAGGCGGAATGAGACTACGCTCTCAAAGTGGAGAAGCACACTGTACCGTTCTCTAACAGAAGCAAGGGTTCTTTTCTCACAACTCTCTCTGCCAAAATTCATTCTGCCTGTTTCCAGATCTGCTGAGCCTCAGGGTGCACAGTGGTGCAACTTCTTAAAGTGGACAGACAGTCGAGCACACACCTCCACCTGACAGGCCTAGCAGTCCTAAACATGCCTGTCTGACTGGTTTGATTTTTAAAAAAAAAGAAGAATTTGATCTTTTCAACAGTTGGTTGAATCAAGTTTTTAGAAATACCCCCCACAAAAAGTGTGCACAAAACCGTGGCCGTGGATGTCTCCTTTCAGGAGGCTAAAGAATGCCAGATAAGTGGTGCCAAGCGACGCATGGGAGTGAAACCAAGCAGGTTTAGCAAGGGCCCGTTGGAAGGCGGATTAACATTACTGAAGTGCCTTTGTGTTCCTTGCGTAATATTGCTTGGGCGAAGCTGCAAAACGAGTGACACTGTAAATGTAGCAGGTGTAATAAGTGCAGCACTCCACGTTCATTGTGTGCGCGGTCTCAGCTCTAAGCCAAAAAAAAAAAAAAATGCAGATCAATCTCAGACCACTTTACAGCATAAGACAATGACTTTGTAATAAATCCCAATTCAGTGGTCGTAGCATGACTTAAAATAAATCAATAGTTTAATCCATCAAATGAACCGCTCATAACATTCATGCTTGAAAGCCGAACCCAGCATGCTTAAAGGGGAACATTATCACCAGACCTATGTAAGCGTCAATATATACATTGATGGTGCAGAAAAAATCTTTTTTTTAACCGATTTTCGAACTCTAAATGGATGAATTTTGGCGAATTAAACGCCTTTCTGTTTATGGCTCTTTTGGCGATGACGTCAGAACGTGACGTCACCTAGGTAATACAGCCGCCATTTTAATTTTCAACACATTGCAAACATCGAGTCTCAGCTCTGTTATTTTCCGTTTTTTCGACTATTTTTTGGAACTTTGGAGACATCATGCCTCGTCGGTGTGTTGTCGGAGGGTGTAACAAAACTAACAGGGAGGGATTCAAGTTGCACCACTGGCCCGAAGATGCGAAAGTGGCAAGAAATCTGCCGCCAGACCCCCATTGAATGTGCCGGAGTGTCTGCACATTTTACCGGCGATGACAGACATGGCACAGAGATGTATGGATAACCTGCAGATGCATTTGCAACGATAAAGTCAACGAAATCACAAAGGTGAGTTTTGTTGATGCTGTTGACTTATGTGCTAATCAGACATATTTGGTCGCGGCTTGACTGCCAGCTAATCGATGCTAACATGCTATTTACCGGCGGTGCTAAAGCAGACATGGCACAGAGATGTATGGATAACCTGCAGATGCATTTGCAACTATATTACGTTTCCTTCCACCCACATTTAATGCGAAAAAAACACTTACCAATCGACGGATTTAAGTTGCTCCAGTGTCACAAGATGCGAAAGTCCTGATCGTTTGGTCCGCACATTTCACCGGCGATGCTAACGCAGCTATTCGGCCATGCTATGGCTATGAAAAGCGTCAATAGCTATTCGCTCAATAGCTTCAGTTTTTTCTTCAATACTTTCATACTCCAACCATTCGTTTCAATACATGCGTAATCTGTTGAATCGCTTAAGCCGCTGAAATCCGGGTCTGAGTCCGAGCTAATGTCGCTATATCTTGCTGTGCTATTCGCCATTATTTTTTTACATTGGCAGCACTTTATGACGTCACAGGAAAATGGATAGTGTCTTCGCAGAGAGAGAAAAAAAGGCACTTTAAAGCTTTTTTTAGGGATATTCCGGGACCGGTAAAATTTTGAAAAAAAACTTCAAAAAATACAACAAGCCACTGAGAACTGATTTTTATTGTTTTTAACCCTTTTGAAATTTTGATAATGTTCCCCTTTGTGGTAAATGGATTATACTTGTATAGCGCTTTTCTACCTTCAAGGTACTCAAAGCGCTTTGACACTATTTCCACATTCACCCATTCACACACACTTTCCCACACTGATGGCGGGGGCTGCCGTGCAAGGCCTCAACCACGACCCATCAGGAACAAGGGTGAAGTGTCTTGGTCAAGGACACAATGGACGTGACGAGGTTGGTTCTAAGGCTTTTTTTTAATATCTTGATATTTTTTAGGCCATATCGCGATACACAATATATATCTCGATATTTTGCCTTGGATTTGAATTAACACTTGATGCATATAATCACAGCAGTATGATGATTCTATGTGTCTACATTAAAACATTCTTCTTCATACTGCATTAACATATGTAGTTTTTAAACTTTCATGCAGAGAAGGAAATCACAACTAAGTCAATGGTCCAAAACTGTATTAATTAAACAGTTATTAAAGGCCTACTGAAACCCACTACTACCGACCACACAGTCTGATAGTTTATATATCAATGATGAAATATTAACATTGCAACACATGCCAATACGGCCGGTTTAGTTTACTAAATTGCAATTTTAAATTTCCCGGGAGTTTCGTCTTGAAAAGGTCGTGTAATGATGACGTGTTCGCAAGACGTCATGCGTTTTTTGGAAGTATGAGCGCTACGCACACACACAGCTAAATGTCGTCTGCTTTAACGGCATAATTACACAGTATTTTGGAGATCTGTGTTGCTGAATCTTTTACAATTTGTTAAATTAATATTGGAGAAGTCACAGTAGAAAGATGGAGTTGGGAAGCTTTAGCCTTCAGGCCCACAAACACACGGTGATTCCTTGTTTAAAATTCCCGGAGGTGAAAATTTACTATGGATTCAAGCGAACATGAATCCAGACCAAATGTCAACCAGCAGGTTTCGGTGAGAAAATTGTCGTTAAAAAGTCGCTTCTTACCGGAGAAAAGCCTAGTTTGGGCTGTCCATGCAGCTGCCGTCGACTCCCCTGGAAACATTGGCGTCAAGACACCCGTGGAGACACCCTTCCGACTATCAGGTAATATTAAACTCACTAAAACACTAGCAACACAATAGAAAGATAAGGGATTTCCCAGAATGATCCTAGTAAATGTGTTTAAAAACATCGTAATCCGTCCCATTGCAATCGCGTTTTTGTTTTTCTTAACCCGTTTTTTTTTCTTTCTTTTTTTCTAGTCCGTCGCTATTAATATCCTCAAACACGAATCTTTCATCCTCGCTCAAATTAATGGGCAAATTGTCGTTTTCTGGGTCTGAATAGCACTTTTTGTTGGAGGCTCCCATAAAAAACAATGTGAATATGTGAGGAGCCTCCACACTTGTGACGTCATCGTCTGCGACTTCCGGTAGAGGCAGGGCATTTCTCTTAACACCGACAGTTGCAAACTTTATCGTGGATGTTCTCTACTAAATCCTTTCAGCAAAAATATGGTAATATCGCGAAATGATCATGTATGATACATAGAATGGACCTGCTATCCCCGTTTGAATAAGAAAATCTCATTTCAGTAGGCCTTTAAGCAGTGGCACAAACGTTCATGTAATTTCCCCCCCCCAAAAAAGTGCAAGATTGTCAGAGACATTTTAAGTGTCAAATAAAAATGAGATGCATAATAGGAAATCAAATAGTGTTCGTCCTTCGCTATGTGGTAGGTTACTACGGACATTATTAAATTCAAATGTTTGCATTTTTGTTGATCTGGCAATGTTTGCCTCGGCATTTTGATGGTGTGGGCGTGTGGCACCGAACGGAGATGTTGACATGCTGAGTAAGCACTATTCAAATGGTGCTACATATTAGCAGTAATGCTACTTTTTATAGCAAGGCTTGTGCTTGTGCTTGACTTATTACGGTGGTCTGTTTGACATATTCCCACTTGAAGCCAAACCACCGCCAGACGATGGACCCCCTGCCGTTTTTCTTGGGAATTAATTCTTCCTTCATTCGCACCTTCTTTCTCTCGCATTACCACTCGCACGGCTCTGCTAGCATCACAGCTAGCGTTACCCATGCGTTACCCATGCTGCTACCTCTCTGCTCCACGTATGACGTGACAGTATGTGACGTGTGTAAGTTGGTGCGCTTTCTGTCTGAGAAGGAGAGACAGGAAAGAGCAAGGAAAGCCTGTAGTGAAATTCCGCAGCTAAAAGCAACTGCGTGAGAACGTATACTCAAATATCACGATATAGTCATTTTCTATACCGCACTGAGACAAACCCGCGATATATCGTGTTTATCAGGGGGAGGGAACCTATGGCTCTAGAGCCAGATGTGGCTCTTTTGATGGATGCATCTGGCTGTCAGATTAATCTTAGTTGCCATTGCTTAACACAATAAGAAAATAATATTTCCACTGGTAATCGGACTTAAAAATAATGTTCAAAATACAAAACATTCTCCTGCATTTTAATTCATCCATTCGTTTTCTAACGCATCTGTTCAAGAATGCACATTTATGGCAAAAAGTTTTCTATTTATTGTTGGTTAGCTTCAGAATAAAAATGTTATTAAAAAGAATATGAGAGTTACTGTACTCAAAAAATGTTGATGTTACTTAATAATGCACGCATTTAGTTGTATTCAGTGTTAAGAAAAATAATATAAGGGTCTCGTGGAAATACATTTTAAAATATTTGGCTTTCATGGCTCTCTCAGCCAAAAAGGTTCCCGACCCCTGGTGTATATGGATATATCGCCCAGCCCTAGTTGGTAGTAAGTGGGGATCGAACCAGGAACCCTCAGGTTGCTGGCACAGCCACTCTCATACTTCAGGTGTAAGGCAGCGCACAACCCAGACTGGTCACACATGGATTAACACTTTTGCACCAATTCAACGCAACTGGCTGTTTGTTTTGCCTTGCGACAATACAAACTGATTTTATTTCGGAGTAGACAGATGTAATGTATCTATAGTTGAGCTCAGTGATGGTCAAGATACTTGGAAAATGTAAGTAAGGCTATAAGTTACTCTCGATTAAATGTAGCTAAGCTACAGGTGCAGCTATCTCCCAAGAATTGTAGCAAGCTACACTACAAGTTACAGCGAAAAAAGGAGCTTGCCACATCAACACTACATCTCCACCTAATGTAAAACGTTACACCAAACAAATAGGCCGAGAAAAAATGCTCAGTTTGTTTATTATAATAAACACAAACCAAACATGCCCTCTCTCTCTTGCTTTTTAATATTTTAACATTTCTTTTAACTTGCAAAGTTGTGGTACTATGTCCAAACTGAGGGGAACAAACGCTGCAAACTAATTAAATAACAGGCAGTTCAACAATAATAATACTAAATAAACACCGAAATATAAAGTCTCTTTTGGAATAAAAAAAAAAAGTTCAGCACAGGATAAAATACTCTTTTTAACGGAAACCACAGTGGCACAATGACAATAACCTGGACAAAGGAAAAGTGCAAAACATTTGTCTCACAACAAAGACATTACCAAACTCCATCTTTACATGAACGGAAATTAATAAAATTGAACATATTTTTATTGAATCCTATCTCCCGTATTTCCTTGAATAGCAGCCGGGGCGCTAATTAATTTAAAACCTATTCTCACTCCTGCGCTTATTCAAAGCATACGGTAAAAGTAAGCGGGCGCTAATCAGTTTAAAACCTCTTCTCACCCCTGCGCTTACCAATGGCATGCAGTAAAAAAATTCAGTGTGATACAAAAAAAAAAATAATACAAAATTATTCTGCACCTGCGACCCGGTGATTGGGGACCGCTGCTCTACAGCATGTCATCGCGCCCGCTTTTACACCATGCTGTCTGCGTGCCGGCTGGACGCATGCATTTCGCTACATCTCATACGAGACTGCAATGCGTACTTGGTGAACAGTCCTACCTTTTACACTGATGGTTGTGATATAAACAACTTTAAAACTCTTACTAATATGCGCCACACTCTGTGAACCCACACCAAACACATTTCTGGAGAGCGTTGGCTCTGTGGCACATTATAAACGCAGCATAGGGATTACCCATAATGCCGTGTATCTGGGACGGTGTAGCCAGGAGTCGTGGATGCATTGCATTGTGGGTAGGTGTTGTGTTGCGTTTGTGGTGTGTTGCAGGGCATATGTTCTCCAGAAGTGTGTTTGTCATCGTTTACTGTGGGTTCACAGAGTGTGGCGCGTTGGTAGGAGTGTTGAAGTTGTTTTATATCACAACCATTAGTGTGATCTGTATGGCTGTGGAACAAGACCCCTGGTTTACACACAGTAAAAGCAAAAAAAATTCCGTCGCTGTTTTAAAATGACGGCAAGGGACGGGTCACTCATGACGTCACACATTTGAACCGGCGGTAAAAGTAAGCATGTGCTTATTAATATGGGGAGCGAGTTATACCCGGCCGTAATTCAAGGCAGGCGCATATTACATACCCGGCGGCTATTCAAGGAAATACGGTAACTTCTATACCAGTGTGTAAATAAGCAGCATGGGTTAAGAAATGAGCAATAGACAGGCTTTCTTCACTTCCATACCGTCAAATAAACTGCATTTCTCATGGAATATCATTATCACTGAAGGACTAGAGGAAATTAAATAACTAAAGATGCTATACTACACACCAGGAAACAAAAAAAAAGCTATTGTATGTAAACAAAGGTAAGCGGATAGAAACAAACATCGACAGTAAAGATACCAAGTACAATATAAGTATACGGTCAATACTACAATGATTAGATGAATATTTTTTCATGATAATAACATTTTCGTTATTGTTTATAAAAACTCTGGATACGAGAGCTGATAGTATTTTCAAGCTGATGTTTAGTTATTCAGTGGGGTTGACTTTATTTTGCTCAAAATATTGCATGTATTATAAAGAAATAAGGAAAGATTTTGAATATTTAATTGTAATTGTTGCACCATCATTCTGTTTTTGTCTGATTATAATTGTGTTGAAACATTGAATCATTCAATGATCTTGGACATTTTAAGTACTGCCCCTGTTATTGGATCGATACTCAGAAGTGTTGCATCAATCAAAACTAATGTGAAGTAAAGTCTGCATATTATCAAATAATAGTTTTGCCAGATCAATACAACCAAAAATGACGTCATAGGTTATCGCATACGTCAGCAGCCAAATTATGAGACTTTGTAACTCATTTTTAAATGGTTCTATTTATTTAAATATCAAATTGTCAAGACTTCGACTATGGTGTGGTTTGTTTTCCCGTGGTGCAAATCGACTGGACCGTACATGACGTGAAGGTAATGACATCTTTCATTATTAACTCGAAAAAAAAAGGAACAAACGAAAGGCGCTCTCAGCAGAGGTTCAAAACTTGGCTCTGAAATCAAAAATTAGCACAATGGCAGAACTATGGAGAACAAAAAGGAAAACACTTACTGTGACGTGAAAAGCACGGATCTATGGCAAGAAGTGAGCAATCACGTATCAGGGATGTGTGGAGGGTGATAGAGGGTGATGTCGCCAGGCTGAATGCCTGGCAACTACAGGCTTAAATAGTGCTGTGATTATTGACAGGTGCGTGAGTCCAAACAAATGAGCCAGGTGAAACTAATGGTTGCCATGAAAACTAAAACAAACCACGGTGCGCAAAAACAGGAACTAATGGAGTCAAAAACAAAACAGAACATAACTAAACAGACATGATCACCAAGACATGACACAAATAATATATTGTGATCTATATCGTTATCCCAGGAGGCTACAATTTATATCGCACTATACAGTATATTTTAGACCATAGCGCCCATGCCTAAATGTACCACAAGAAAAACGTGCCTTGTCTACAGTCAAGCATGGTGGTGGCAGCGATATGGTCTGGGACTGGAGAAGTGCAGCCAGAACTGGGGAGCTGTGCTTCACTGAGAGAAACATGAATTCCAACATGTACTCAGACGCTGTGACGCAATGCATGATTCCTGTCCTTGGGAAACTAGGCCGCCTGGCAGATTTCCAACATGCTACTGAGCCCTGACACACCTCCAAGGGCGGAGGAAGTTGAAGGTGAAGGTGATGCGCTGGCCAAGTTTGTCTCTTCCACACCTGAACCCAATTGAGCACCTGTAAAAACATCCTCAAGCCGAAGGTAGAGGAATGCAAGGTGTCCAATAAGAACCTGGAAATATTCTCAAGGCTTTCAGTAGACCCCCAACTGGACTACTCAGATTGTCTTAGAAGACTTGACCAGATGTGACCAATCTAAGGCCCCGTTTACACTGTACACCAAATCGGATTTTTTGCCCTCAAGTGACACAGATGTGAGTTTTTTACCGGTCTAAAAGCTTGGAAGTGCTTCAAATCTGATCTTTTGGCATCAGATTCAGGCCACATCAGGAGGTGGTCCTGAATCCGATTGGAATCTGAGCTTTTCAATTAATCAATCAATCAATGTTTATTTATATAGCCCTAAATCACAAGTGTCTGAAAGGACTCCACAAGCCACAACGACATCCTTGGTTCAGATCCCAGGTAATCATTTTAAAATGTGATTTCAGTCTGTATGCAATGCGACCTGAATGGGATTTTTTTCGTCAGCTTCTGGCGGGCTGCGTTATTCGTGTGCGCTGGAAAAGCCGCAGTTGCCAGCGGAAGTGGATATTTCATCATAACATCTGGTTTCGGCGAGCAAAGTCTATTTAAGAAAACCAAATTTTCGCTGAATCACTTGTTAGTAGTGTGCAAATAATAGGTTACATGTAATATACAGGTATACATTTTGATTTTGAAGAACTCGCGATTGTTGAAGGACTGGAATTGGTGCTGTGGCGCATTTGCAGACATGTGAGTTGAAAAGTAAAGCTCCTGTAGATCCACACTGATGTCCATGTCCCCTCTACCTAACAGCCATTAGAACAGGGGTAGGGAACCTATGGCTCTAGAGCCAGATCTGGCTCTTTTGATGACTGCATCTGGCTCTCAGATTAATCTTAGCTGACATTGCTTAACACGATAAGTAATGAATAATTCCGCTGGTAATCACAGTGTTAAAAATAACGTTCAAATTATGAAACATTCTCATGCATTTTAATCCAACCATCTATTTTCTTTCGCACCTGTTCAAGAAGTTGCAATATTGGTAAGAAGTGTTATATATTTATTGTTGGTTAACTTTACTAACAATGTTATTAAAAAGAATGAGACTTATTATACCTTATTTTTCGGACTATAAGTCACAGTTTTTTTCATAGTTTGGCTTGGGGTGCGACTAATACTAAGGAGCGATTTATGTGTGAAATTATTAACAAATAATTCGGCCGAAATGAGTTTCCTCCGCCATGTGGCGGGGCTCTCCCTTAGAGATAGGGTGAGAAGCTCTGTCATCCGGGAGGAACTCAAAGTAAATCCGCTGCTCCTCCACATCGAGAGGAGCCAGATGAGGTGGTTCGGGCATCTGGTCAGGATGCCACCCGAACGCCTCCCGAGGGAGGTGTTTAGGGCACGTCCAACCGGTAGGAGGCCACGGGGAAGACCCAGGACACGTTGGGAAGACTATGTCTCCCGGCTGGCCTGGGAACGCCTCGGGATCCCCCGGGAAGAGCTAGACGAAGTGGCTGGGGAGAGGGAAGTCTGGGCTTCCCTGCTTAGGCTGCTGCCCCCGCGACCCGACCTCGGATAAGCGGAAGAAGATGGATGGATGGATGGAATTATTAACAAATTACCGTAAAATATCAAATAATATTATTTCGCTCATTCACGTTAGAGACTAGATGTATAAAATTTCATAGGATTTATCGATTAGGAGTGACAGATTGTTTGGTAAACGTATAGCATGTTCTATATGTTATAGTTATTTGAATGACTCTTACCATAATATGTTACGTTAACATACCAGGCACCTTCTCAGTTGGTTATTTATGAGTCATATAATTATATATAATTATTCAGCCTGTTGTTCACTATTCATTATTTATTTTAAATTGCCTTTCAAATGTCTATTCTTGGTGTTGGGTTTTATCAAATAAATGTCCCCAAAAAATGAGACTTATACTCCAGTGCGACTTATATATGTTTTTTTTTCCTTCTTTATTATGCATTTTCGGCTGGTGCGATTTATACTCCGGAGCGACTTATACTCTGAAAAATACAGTACTCTAAAAATGTTGGTCTTAAAAATGCACACATTTAGTTGTATTCAGTGTTAAAAAATATTATATGGCTCTCACGGAAATACATTTTGAAATATTTGGCTTTCATGGCTCTCACACCCAAAAAGGTTCCCGACCCCTATTACAAGATTAAAACACACATATTTTTAAGGTGCTGCGACTTATATTTTTAATTTGAAGGAGTAGCAACTTCCTGCCGGTCGACTTCCTTTGTTTTCACTTTATCGAACTACCCATGCAAGTGATGTTGAGGGCCCATTTGGGCAACATTGGGGCCTGTGCGCGTTTACACTGGAGTCTGATAAACATCTTATCTTGCCGTTTAAACAGTCTGCTAGAAAAAATAAATGGTTTCAAATAAATCTGATTTGGCCCACTTTGGACTGCGGTGTAAACCTAGTCTAAATCTAGGATTGGTCAGAGGTAATATAAATATTGTAAAAACTAGATCTAGGCTAGATCTGACCAGTCTAAAATCTATGAGCAAGAACTTATGAAGCCTGTTCGGATGAGATGCGACATATCTCCTAAGACAAACTAGTCCAGTTGTTACCTGAGAAAATCCATAAACAACCTCTCAATATTTGGTGAATTCCATACCCAAAAAGGAATCCAGTGATTTAGAATCCAGTGATTTAATAAAAGTGGTACTGAAATGTGAGGTTTGTACCCACTTTTATGAGATACTGCACAGAATTCAGATAATCAGATCATCCCACATGTAATGGGCCGAAGTGAAAAGAAACCGTAGGGCAAGGCACCAATCGTGTGTGTGTGAACGAGACAAGAGGAGTGTTGACAGACGTACAGTCTTTTGCGAGGTCTATCTGATGACCTCTATCAGCCTCAACACCTGTTTTCCAGAAGGGGCTGAAAGGCAAAACTCTGCTAAGACCATTTTCCGCCTTCCTCTTTTCTCTACTGCCATGGAACTTCACCCACCAGTTCATTTTCTAAAAAAACTATAGTATGTCGCACTGATATTTCTTTGTGTTTAGAGCATGTCGTTGTGGTTAACACATCTGCCTTACAGTCCGGATATCCAGATTCCAATTTGCATGGTCTATTGTTGGATAGAATGGCTAACTCACAAATAACAAATGAATGTATGCCAAAATGTAAAACCATAAGTGTGAACTAGGGCTGAGCGATACGGCCTTTTGATAACATCTCAATATTTCTGGGCCATGTCACGATACACCATATATATCTCGATATTTTGCCTTAGCCTTGAATGAACACTTGATGCATATAATCACAGCAGTATGATGATTCTATGTGTCTACATTAAAACATTGTTATTCACACTGCATTAATATATGCTCATTTTAAACTTTCATGCAGAGAGGGAAATCCCAACTAAGTCAATTTAGAAAAACTGTATTTATTAAACAGTTATGAAGCAGTGGCACACACATTAATGTCATTTCCAAAACAGAAAGTGCAAGATTGTCAGAGACATTTTAAAACAAGTTATTAGTGCACTTTTGTGCACGATGTCACTAAGATGACATATCAAAACAACACTAAATTAAAGTGCACTTTTTGTACAGAACGCCACTACTAGAGTTAAAAACAAATAAAGTGCACTTTTGCGCATGATGTCACTAAGATGACATATCAAAACAACACTAAATTAAACTGCACTTTTTGTACAGAACGCCACTACAATAGTTAAAAACAAATAAAGTGCACTTTTGTGCATGATGTCACACAAGATATTTCAAAAACTGTCAAATAAAAATGAGCTGCATAACATGAAATCAAACAGTGTATGCCCTTTGTTCTGTGGTAGGTTCCTGCGGACGTTATCTCGTTTTGTTTTTTTGTTTTTTTTTTCATACGATGTTGATCTGTAAATATTTGCTTCGGCATTTTGTGAGTGTGGCACCGAACGGAGAAGTTGAAATGCAGTTATAAGCACTTTTCATTCTCTAGCAGGTGACTTTTCAAATGATGCTACAAATTAGCAGTGCTGATACTTTTTGTAGCAACGCTTTTGCCGCATAATTGTTCAACATCTTCCCACTTGAAGCCAAACCACCGGCAGACGATGCACCCCGTGATGTTTTTCTTGGTAATTAATTATTCCTCCATTTGTTACCAGATTCGCACCTTCTTTCTCACATATTACCCCTCGCAACACACCGTTAGCATCACAGCTACCTCTCTGCTCGGGGAATGCGTGTGACGTTGCACGCGTGACGTGTGTAAGAAGGTGCGCTTGTTTATGTCTCTGTGAGAAGGAGAGACAAGAAAGAGGGAGAAACGCATGTAGTGTAATGCCCGCAGCTAAAGAAACTTTGAGAACGTATACCGTATTTTTCGGACTATAAGTCCGCAGTTTTTTTCATAGTTTGGCCAGGTGCGACTTATGTGTGAAATTATCAACACATTCCCATAAAATATCAAATAATATTATTTAGCTCATTCACGTAATAGACTGGACATATAAGATTTCATGAGGTATTAAGCGATTAGGAGTGACAGATTGTTTGGTAAACGTATAGCATGTTCTATATGTTATAGTTATTTGAATGACTCTTACCATAATATGTTACGTTAACATACCAGGCACTTTCTCAGTTGGTTATTTATGCGTCATATAACGTACACTTATTCAGCCTGTTGTTCACTATTCTTTATTTATTTTAAATTGCCTTTTAAATGTCTATTCTTGGTGTTGGATTTTATCAAATAAATTTCCCCAAAAAATGCGACTTATACTCCAGTGCGACGTATATATGTTTTTTTCCTTCTTTATTGTGCATTTTCGGCCGGTGCGACTTATACTCCGGAGCGACTCATACTCCGAAAAATGCGGTACTTGAATATCAGGATATAGTCATTTTCTAAATCGCACAGAAACAAACCCGCGATATATCGATATACTCGATATATCGATATACTCGATATATCGATATACTCGATATATCGATATACTCGATATATCGCGGGTTTGTTTCTGTGCGATTTAGAAAATGACTATATCCTGATATTCAAGTACCGCATTTTTCGGAGTATGGGTCGCTCCGGAGTATAAGTCGCACCTGCTGAAAATGCATGATAAAGAAGGAAAAAAACATAAATAAGTCGGACTGGAGTATAAGTCTCATTTTTTGGGGAAATGTATTTGATAAAACCCAACACCAAGAATAGACATTTGAAAGGCAATTTAAAATAAATAAAGAATAGTCCATGTAGTATAAACATTGCAATTGTTCCCCCTAGCCGTTATAACCAGGGTGACTGGGACCGAAAACAACCATATCAAGCCCAAGATATACTGCACTTAGGTGTGCACAAGTTGGCAGAATTTACATATACGTACAGTACAGGCCAAAAGTTTGGACACACCTTCTCATTCAATGCGTTTTCTTTATTTTCATGACTATTTACATTGTAGATTTTCATTGAAGGCATCAACACTATGAATGAACACGTGGAGTTATCTAGTTAACAAAAGGCGGATAAATAACTGAAAACATGTTTTGTATTCTAGTTTCTTCAAAATAGCCACCCTTTGCTCTGATTACTGTTTCGCACACTCTTGGCATTCTCTCGATGACCTGGAATAGTTTTCACTTCACAGGTGTGCTTGAAGCTCGTCAAAAGAATGCCAAGAGTGTGCAAAGCAGTAATCAGAGCAAAGGGTGGCTATTTTGAAGAAACTAGAATATAAAACATGTTTTCAGTTATTTCGTCTTTTTTTGTTAAGTTATAAATTACATACATAACTTAATTCATAGTTTTGATGCCTTCAGTGACAAACTACAGTGTAAATAGTCATGAAAATAAAGAAAACGCATTGAATGAGGAGGTGTGTTCAAACGTTGGGCCAGTACTGTATACTGCATGTGAGATTACCTCTCCCCAGTTATTGATGAAGATAACCACCATCCAAAATACACAAAAAAACATGTTAAGAATTATGTTGATTATGTTCAATTGAATGTTGAATATATTGCGTCTTGAAGCAATTGAGACAAAATAGAGTGTACTACTGGGTAGTCACCAGCAGAGGCGCTGTTTATTTAGTGACAGCCAGAGCCGTGTATTGAGAGAGTATGATCAACTCAACCAGAGGCGCCATCTTTGCTACCAATGACGGCTGGGCCCGTAAGCATGCAATTGCAGTCGTTCGGACATTAGTTTTTGTGATGAAATCAACCAAAATATGTTCAAATATACTTCTACACATACTCCAGCTCACAAACTTACAGTTAAACATGCTTTTAATGCGACCAAAAATATACATATTACCCTGATTTTGCCAAAAACATCAGCTTTAGACCAACAATTCGACTTGTTCATCACAAAACAGATGGCGCTTGGTGAGTCGAAAAAATCAGTGTGCGAATCGATCAATTTAAATTAACTTGTCCAGGGTGTACCCCGGCTTCAGCCGGAATGCAGCTGAGAAAGGCTCCAGCACCCCCCGCGACCCCAAAAGGGACAAGTGGTAGAAATTGATGGATGGATGCATAATAGGTATTCCAATGAAGTTTTCACTCACGGTCCCTAGAAGAGCCAGCGTTTAAGCTCCCACCTGCTAAAACGTTCCTTGACAAGATTAGATAACCCTCTACAACCGAAATCAACGTCTATGTTTAAGAACCACTCGTGTAGAGAGAACGGTGTCACTACTGCTGCTTTCTTCAGTTCTCAATCCCGAAGCCATGTACGGCTTCTGGTCCAATAATCATCCAAAATCTTGTCTTAACAATCGTAAAAATAGGTCTTCAGAAGATTCATGTAAACAGGGTTTTTCAACCAATGTGCGGCGGCAAACTAGTGTGCCGTGAGATACAGTCTGGTGTGCTGTGGGAGATTTTGTAATTTCACCTATTTGGGTTGAAAATGTTTTTTTGCAAACCAGTAATTATAATCTGAAAATAATGTGCCTTTGTAACCATGAGTAACCATGTCATACCATACCATATCAGTAGGTGGAAGCCGGTAGCTAATTGCTTTGTAGATGTCGGGACGATGCTTTGTCGTGATCACAATACGCAGGCGACAGTGGGAGGCAGGGTTCAGGTAAAAAGGTGTCTAATGCTTAAACCAAAAATAAACAAAAGGTGAGTGCCCCTAAGAAAAGGCATTGAAGCCTAAAGATGGCTATGCAGAACAAACCTAAAACTGAACTACCTACAAAGTAAACAAAAACTGAATGCTGGACGACAGCAAACACTTACAGCGCGTGGAGCAGAGATAGTGTCCACAACGTACATCCGTACACGACATGACAATCAACAATGTCCACATAAAAAAGATAACAACAACTTAAAATAGTCTTGGTTGCTAAAACAAAGCAGGTGCGGGGAATAGCGCTCAAAGACGTGAAACTGCAACAGGAAAATACCAACAAAATGTCACACCGCGGTGAGGGATGTCTTGTCTTGGGTTTTTTCTGTCATGTGAATTTCATGTTTTAGTTTGAAAAGTAACTCTCCTCTCGTTTCAGGTCACTTGCCTGTCCTTTTGTGTCATCAGTCCAACGTCATCCCTGATCCCTGATTGTTCCCACCTGTTCCCCATTAACCCCATGTGTTTTATAAGCCCACGCCTCCCTTTGTTCTGTGCCAGAATGTCTCGTTGTTTCGTGCCTCATGACCAAGCCTTGTCTCGTCTCGCTTTTTATTATCCTGATCCTGAATTCCTTTGTTGGCATTTTTAGTTTCCTTTTCTCCTCCTAAGCAGAATGCCCATCCATCCATTTTCTACCGCTTTTCCCTTTTGGGGTCGCGGGGGGTGCTGGAGCCTATCTCAGCTGCATTCGGGGGGAAGGCAGGATACACCCTGAACAAGTCGCCACCTCATCACAGGGCCAACACAGATAGACAACATTCACACTCACATTCACACACTAGGGCCAATTTAGTGTTGCCAATCAATCCCCAGATGCATGTTTTTGGTGGTGGGAGGAAGCCGGAGTACCTGGAGGAACCCCACGCAGTCATGCAAACTCCACAAAAAAAGCCCGGGACTTAACTCAGGATTACCCAGGACATCCGTATTGTGAGGCACATGCACTAACACCTGTTCCACCGTGCTGCCTCAGCAGAATGACTTTGGTTATATAGTTTTGCAGCCGAAATGGTGAGTCTCAGTTTTTTCTTACAGTTCACCTTTTTCCTCAATTTTTTTAATGACATTTTTTTTAATTTTCTAGATAAAAAACAGTGAAGATGTTTTTTAGCCATTGTTTCTCCTTCCTTTTGGAGCTTCTTTTGTTTTTTATAAATTCTATGGATTATATACTGTGCCAAGTATCGTTCACTATTGATATTTTTTGTTTCCTCCTTTCGGAGTGATTTTCGGTTGTTCCTTTTTAGTGGAACCTTCTTTGCAAAGTTGTCAGATTAAAGCCTATGCTGTATTACCCTGACTCAGGAGGTGAAAGGTAGCTTTCAAAATAAAAGCCTGCCGGATTGTTCCCTACTCTGAATCTGAGTCCTATTTTTGACCAAGCCTGACACAAAACAGGAAAAGCCACCAAAATAGGAGCGTAAGACAGGAATTTAAACATTACGCACGGGAAAACACCAAAAAACTCAAAATAAGTCACGGCGTGATGTCACAGGTGGTGACAGTACACCTACTTTGAGACAAGAGCAATAGTGATGCATGCCTGGTTATGGTTTCAAGTCATATCCAACATCCATCTATTCCATCCATTTTCTACCGCATATTCCCTTTGGGGTCGAGGGTGACGCAGGTGCCTATCTCAGCTACAATCGGGCGGAAGGCGGCGTACACCCTGGACAAGTCGCCACCTCATCGCAGGGCCAACACAGATAGACAGACAACATTCACACTCACATTCACACACTAGGGCCAATTTAGTGTTGCCAATCAACCTATCCCCAGGTGCATGTCTTTGGAGGTGGGGGGAACCCACGCAGTCACGGGGAGAACATGCAAATTCCACACAGAGAGATTCCGAGCCCGGGATTGAACCCAGGACTATTCAGGACCTTCGTATTGTGAGGCAAATGCACTAACCCCTATTCCACCATGCTGCCCCACATCCAACATAAGTCATATCCAACAATTGCGACTAATACTTATTACGGTCTACTTAGTTTCATTTTTTTAATATTTCTGCTTGTGGTGTGCCTCCGGATTTTTTCAACGAAAAAAATGCGGCTTGGCTCAAAAACGGTTGAAAAACACTGTGAGACTTTAAACAGCACACAAAACGACATGTTTGCACGGCAAAAAACTCTGGTGAGGAAGTGCAGTGCAGCATAAGTCACTGAGGTGCTTCTGGACCAATCATTGAGGAGGTCACCTAAAACCTGGTAGGCCAAACTCGCTCTATACACGGCTCTGCAAGCTTGTAATCTAAAGACAAACAAAATGATGTAATCTGTGAGGAGTTGAGCTAAAACTATGCAGATATTCAGCCAGACACAACTCTGATTTGCTCAATCCGACACGAGAACACAGAACATCAAGGGATTGTTTTGTTTAATTAAAACACGTGTTCCCAAAAGCCAAGTCTTTTTGGCAGGGGCTTCAAACTTAATTTACCTGGGGGCCGCTGGAAGTAGAGGTGGGATGGTGCTGGGCAAAACAAAGTACTGTATTCACTTGAGAATCATCTTTAAACCTCATAATTAAATTTGTCAACTACTTCTTCCAGCAATTATAGTGCCCATCAGCTATGGTAACATGAAATGTATAAATTGTATATTGTATAATATACCCTTCCACTTGATTAAAGGAAGTTACTTAATGTGTGTTTTTGTGCTGTAATTATTGTGTTGGCACCCTTATTTAAGTTATTGTTCTTTCTTGTGGGATTCAAAATCGCCATAATATATTTGATTATCAGCCGTCTTAAAGGCCTACTGAAATGAGATTTTCTTATTTAAACGGGGATAGCAGGTCCATTCTATGTGTCATACTTGATCATTTCGCGATATTGTCATATTTTTGCTGAAAGGATTTAGTAGAAAACATGGACGATAAAGTTTGCAACTTTTGGTCGCTAAAAGCCTTGCCTTTACCGGAAGTAGCAGACGATGTGCGGGCTCCTCACATCCTCACATTGTTTATAATGTGAGCCTCCAGTATCAAGAGCTATTCGGACAGAGAAAGCGACAATTTCCCCATTAATTTGAGCGAGAATGAAAGATTCGTGGATGAGGAAATTTAGAGTGACAGACTAGAAAAAAAAAAAGTTGAAAAAAAAAAAGGCAATTGCATTGGGAGCAATTCAAATGTTTTTAGACACATTTACTAGGATAATTCTGGGAAATCCCTTATCTTTCTATTGTGTTGCTAGTGTTTTAGTGAGTTAAATAGTACCTGATAGGCGGAAGGGTGTGTCCATGGGTGTGTTGACGCCAGTCCCTCACGAAGCTGCAGCACAACAGAAGCTCCGCTGATGTCCGGTAAGAGGAGACTTATTTCCACAATTTTCTCACCGAAAACTGCCGGTCGACATGTAGTCGGATCCATGTTCGCTTGACCGCTCTGATCCATATAAAGCTTCACCTCTAGGAATTTTAAACAAGGAAACAACGTGTGTTTGTGTGGCTAAAGGCTAAAAGCTTCCCACATCCACCTTTCTACTTTGACTTCTCCATTATTTATTGAACAAATTGCAAAAGATTCAGCAACACAGATGTCCAAAATACTGTGTAGTTATGCAATGAAAAGAGACGACTTTTAGCTGTGTGTGGTGCTGGGCTAAAATGTCCCCTCCAACCAAAAACGGCACAAACACGCGTCATCTTGCGACGTTTTCAACAGGAAACTCCGCGCGAAATTTAAAATTGTAATTTATTAAACTAAACCGGCTGTATTGGCATGTGTTGCAATGTTAATATTTCATCATTGATATATAAACTATCAGACTGCATGGTCGGTAGTAGTGGGTTTCAGTAGGCCTTTAAATATAAAGTTAAGCAGAGGAATTAAAATATGGGCCTGTGGACCACAAATGTGAGTTTGAGAACCCTGCTTTTAGGTCAGTATATTTTGGAAAAATGTTTTGTGAATAATTTGTAGGGCTGTGAATCTTTGGGCACCACACAATTTGATTCGATTGTTGGCAATAGCGATTCAATTAATAATCGATTCAAAATCAGTACTTTTTAAAAACGTTCTATGATTAATTACATTCTTCTATAAAATAGATAAACAGTTGTGATGCATTTCTATATTACTTCAAAGAAAACTGGTTTTGTTCAATAAAATTCTACCCAAACATTAAACATAGTCAAATACAAATAAGACATGACAAATGTGATTTGCTTGAGTGGCTGGACAGAATAGATTGGAGAAAATATATAAAAATGTGAATATATATTTATATATTTTTAAATACATTTTTGCTTTTTTTTTAATGGATTAAGAATTGTTACAAATAGGAATTGCGATTCATTCGAAAATCCAATTTTTTGACACCCTTTATTGTCCTTCCACTCCCTTATATTTTATTTGGTGAAAATGCTTTTTTTCATTTTTGTTTGGTTTTATTTCAACAATGTGCTGAAGCCCAATAAAAAACGCACTTTTGACAATCCTGATGTCAACTTTGTGAACAATGCTCATCAACAATCTAGGTCAGAGGTCGGTAACTCAAAGTATTGTAAGAGCCATATTTGACCAAAAATACGGGGAAAAAAATCTTCCTGAAGTCGCAAAAAAATTAAAAGCCTAATATAAGTGTTATAATGAAGGCAACACATGATGTAAGTGTCTATATTAGCTAAATTAGCCTACTATTGAAGGCTGATGCAAACTTTCATTGATTTTATTCATTTTTGCAACATTGGAAATCATTAGGGAAATGGAGGCTTCTCACATAAAGAGATAACTCCTGAAAATTACTGGCTTAGAATGGCCAAAGGTATAAATGTGTGTGTCCAAGTTTAAGGAAACGACAGGCTGTCCTATTCTAATGGGTTTATTACAATCTTTGCAAGCTGTGGTCTGGAACAACATGGCACACAAGCTATGAGAAATGCAGCCGATATTGCCTACAGATAATGTGTCATGAGATATGCAAATATACATTCAATTCACAGAGGACATACTGTAAGTAAAGGAAATCAAATGAGATCAAATATACCTACAAACAAGGCATAATGATGCAAATATACATACAGCAAGCCTAAATAGTAGGGCTGTGAATCTTTGGGTGTCCCACGATTCGATTCAATATTGATTCTTGGGGTCACGATTTGATAATATATCGATTTTTTTGATTCGATTCTCGATTCAAAAACTATATTTTTCCGATTCAAAACTATTCTGTATATATTCAATACATAGGATTTCAGTAGGATCTACCCCAGTCTGCTGACATGCTAGCAGAGTAGTAGATTTAAAAAAAAAAAAAAAAAAGCTTTTATAATTGTAAAGGACAATGTTTTATCAACTGATTGCAATAATGTAAATTTGTTTTAACTATTAAACGAACCAAAAATATGACTTATTTTATCTTTGTGAAAACATTGGACACAGTGTGTTGTCAAGCTTATGAGATGCGATGCAAGTGTAAGCCACTGTGACACTATTGTTCTTTTTTATTATTTTTATAAATGTCTAATGATAATGTCAATGAGGGATTTTTAATCACTGCTATATTGAAATTATAATTAATATTGATACTGTTGTTGATAATATTCATTTTTGTTTCACTATTTTTGGTTTGTTCTGTGTTTGGTTTGTGTCTCCTCTCAATTGCTCTGTTTATTGCAGTTCTGAGTGTTGCTGGGTCAGGTTTGGTTTTGGAATTGGATTGCATTGTTATGGTGTTGCTGTGTAGTGGTTTGTTTGGATTGATTAAAAAAAAAAAAAAAAAAAATTGTTTTAAATGAGAATCGATTCTGAATCGCACAACGTAAACGATTCGATTCGTATTCGAATCGATTTTTCCCCACACCCCTACTAAATAGCATGTTAGCATCGATTACCTTGCTGTCAAATAAGCCTGATTAGCACTCCAACAAGTCAATAACGTCAACAAAGCTCACCTCTGTGCATTCCTGTACAGCATAATAAGTTTGGTGGACAAAATGAGACAAAGAAGGAGTGGCATACAACACCTCTTTCTGTGGCAGTTGTACATGTAAACAAACTACGATGAGTTCAAGCATCGCTGAAATTAGTAGGACAAAACGGTGCTTGCCAAACACCCTCATCAGTGAAGGATGTATAATATAAACAGTAGGATTTCTAACAATGAGGAAGGTCCGTGTCATGTTTGTTCTCCTACAGAAAATGTATTATGACAAAAAATTAAAAAGTTTCTTCATCTTTTTCCATTTTCACACATCTCAGAAAGACGTCCAGGGAGCCACTAGGGCGGCGCTAAAGATGCGGCTCTAGATCCCCGGGTTGCTGAAACCCCGATCTAGGTTGTTAACTTCCTATGTCACATGCGAAAGACTGTATAGAGATTGGGAGTGTTGTTGCAGCTGGACCTAATTGTTATTTATTGCTCGTGAGGTTAGGTTTTTTAGGAGGTGCATGTGACGTTATGAGAAATGGTTTGCAGGGGGAGGTGCGAGCTGGTGTAGCGACACAGGAGCATAATCCTGGGCAAAATTGCAACAAAATATGTCCCAGGAGAGCAGCGAAGCGTAAAAACGTATCCAAGTGGTAAAATCACTGTCCGATACAAAAAGTGTGCAATGGTTGGGTGGCAATGTTGGCAGATCAGCATTGAGCAAGCATGAGGGTGTAAATGGGGTCTGCCAACAAAGTCAGATTATCAGCCCCGTACTGACAATAACACTATTGTGTAATACAATGAAATCTGTTTGGAAGGAGGATCAGCATTAAAAAAAAAAAAGAAAAAAATCAGAGATGATCCCTACTATGAAAAGCTAGTCTCTGACTGGTCGCATCAGCGCAGCAAAGCCGGCTTTATAATAGCATTCTTTAGCAGCTTAATGAGCGCCATAGCCTTAAGATGCTGATTTGGCATATGGCCTCTGTTAGCAAAGCTATCAGGGAGGGAGATAGGATGCACGAAAAGACACAGTTCCGTGATTGTAAAAGTGTATCCGAGTAACACTTTTTACTGCAGTGGCCTCGTGAAGTGACATTGAACTGTTCTCCTATGAACAGGATGTTTCTACAAAGATAAATATTGTAGCGACTGCTATCAATAAAAAGGCCACTGAGTGTGCTCGCATCTGTGGCTCCTTCCCTCATTGAACCAGTCCACTTTTCAGTTTTATTCTTGCAAGCAAAATAAGACTACAAAGCAATGAGCCAATGTGATGGAAAGAACAAAAAATATCAAGAGTAGGGCTGGGCGATATGGCCTTTTTTTAATATCTCAATATTTTTAGGCCATGTCGATACACGATATATATCTCGATATTTTTGCCTTAGCCTTTGTCATGGTCCACGTCTTGGACCATGTCATGTTCTGTTTTTGTTCTGTTTTATTATCACCCTGTTGTGTTATTTGACGTCCTTAGTTCCCGTTGGCACTTCCTGGTTTTGTTCCGTTGTCATAGTTACCCATTTTGTGTCACATGTCTCTTGTTTGTCGTCACGTACCTGATTTGTTGATTATGTCTTCTATTTTAGACCACCTTGGACTCTTATTTGCTTCTCGCAACAGTTGACGTCGCTCTTTCCAGGATTGTGGTAAAAAACTACTTTTGTTACTTGTTAGCTTCCACGCTATTCCAGTTTTGTTTATGTCCCTAGCTTCAATGCTAGCGCTTTTTGTTGCTTCTAGCTCCTACGCTAGTTATGTTGGTTTTTGGAAGTGCCTTTGTGCAAGTGTCTAGGGACATATTTCCTGAGTTTATAAACATAACCCAAATAAATAAAAAAAACAAAAGAAGATGTTGTGATGCCAAAAAATATCGACGTAATAGTAGTAGTATCAACTACATACTTGGTATCATTACATTGGATGTTGGGTGTAGATCTACTAATGGCGTTTTTGGAAGTGCCTTTGTGCAAGTGTCTTTGTTTTTAGTTTGTTTTATTGTATAAATAAATTCTTATTTCTACCTTTACGCCGTGTTCATCTTCGCTGCACCCACGGGAAAACGCAAACCACGCAACGATGCCAGCTAAGCGTCACAGCCTTGAATTAACACTTGATACATATAATCACAGCAGTATGATGATTCTATGTGTCTACATTAAAACATTCTTGTTCATACCGCATTAATATATTGTACTTTTAAACTTTCATGCAGAGAAGGAAATCACAACTAAGTCAATTGACCAAAACTGTATTTATTAAACAGATATTAGCAGGTGACTTTTCAAATGATGCTACATATTAGCAGTCATGCTACTTTTGGTTGCAACACTTGTGCCCCACACTTGACAAATTAAAGTTGTTTATTCGACATATTCCCGCTTGAAGCCGAACCAACGCCAGGCAATGGACCCCCTGTTGTTTTTATTGGGAATTAATTTTTCTTTCTTTCACACCTTCTTTCTCTCGTTTCATTCACACCTCCTTTCTCTCGTATTACCACTCGCACGGCTTCGCTAGCATTACAGCTAATGTTACCCAGTCCGCTACCTCTCTGCTCCGCGAGGTCGTATACGTATGTGACGTATGACGCGACAGTATGTGACGTGTTTGAGTTTGTGCGCTTTTCTTTCTGTGAGAAGGAGACACAAGAATGAGTAGGAAGAGCCTGCAGTGTAATGCCTGCAGCTAAAAGCAACTGTGTGAGAACATATACTCGAATATCACGATATAGTCGTTTTCTACGTTACTAAAACGGCCTTCTTTCATCTCCGTAATATCGCTAAAATTTGCTCTATTTTGTCCACTAACGACGCTGAGATCATTATCCATGCGTTTGTTATTTCTCGCCTCGATTACTGTAACGTATTATTTTCGGGTCTCCCCATGTCAAGCATTAAAGGACTACAGTTGGTACAAAATGCGGCTGCTAGACTTTTGACAAGAACAAGAAAGTTTGATCACATTAGACTATACTGGCTCACCTGCACTGGCTTCCTGTGCACTTAAGATGTGATTTGAAAGGTTTTACTACTTACGTATAAAATACTACACGGTCTAGCTCCATCCTATCTTGCCGATTGTATTGTACCATATGTCCCGGCAAGAAATCTGCGTTCAAAGGACTCCGGCTTATTAGTGATTCCCAGAGCCCAAAAAAAGTCTGCGAGCTATAGAGCGTTTTCTGTTCGGGCTCCAGTACTCTGGAATGCCCTCCCGGTAACAGTTCGAGATGCCACCTCAGTAGAAGCATTTAAGTCTCATCTTAAAACTCATTTGTATACTCTAGCCTTTAAATAGACTCCCTTTTTAGACCAGTTGATCTGCCGTTTCTTTTCTTTTTTCTCCTATGTCCCACTGTCCCTTGTGAAGGGGGTCTGGTGAGGTGGCCATGGATGAAGTACTGGCTGTCCAGAGTCGGGACCCAGGATGGACCGCTCGTCCAGAATCGGGACCCAAGATGAACGCTCGCCTATGCATCGGTTGAGGACATCTCTGCGCTTCTGATCCACCTCAGCTTGGGATGGTTCCCTGCTGGCTCCACTTTGGATGGGACTCTCGCTACTATATTGGATCCACTTTGGACTTGATTCTCACGGTTACGTTAGATCCACTATGGACTGGACTTTCACAATATCATGTTAGATCCGCTCGACATCCATTGCTTTTGGTCCCACATATGTGGTCCTCTCCAAGGTTTCTCATAGTCATCATGGTCGACGTCCCACTGGGGTGAGTTTTTCCTTGCCCTTATGTGGGCCCTACCGAGGATGTCGTTGTGGTTTGTGCAGCCCTTTGAGGCACTTGTGATTTAGGGCTATATGAATAAACATTGATTGCTTGATTGATTGTTTGTTTCTATATCGCACAGAGACAAACCCGCGATATATAGCGTATATCGATATATCGACCAGCCCTGTATCAGAAGTCACTCAACCTCCTTCTCTCTTTCCGCCAGCTGGCTTAAGTCACCAATTAGATAACTTCAACCATGCCCATGTGTCAACCACCTGATGTGACATACCTGTGCATAAGTGTAATATTTTGGTACCGGGACCAAAATCATTTCGATACTTTTCGGTACCTTTCTAAATAAAGAGGACCAGAAAAAATTGCATTATTGACTTTATA
Source organism: Nerophis ophidion (assembly GCF_033978795.1). Taxonomy (NCBI): domain Eukaryota; kingdom Metazoa; phylum Chordata; class Actinopteri; order Syngnathiformes; family Syngnathidae; genus Nerophis; species Nerophis ophidion. Next base: position 74,067,956 of record NC_084611.1, read on the forward strand.
TTAACAAAAAATCTTAGGGTACATTAAACATATGTTTCTTATTGCAAGTTTGTGCTTAAATAAAATAGTGAACATACAAGACAACTTGTCTTTCAGTAGTGAGTAAACAAACAAAGGCTCCTAATTTAGTCTGCTGACATATGCAGGAACATATTGTGTCATTTTCCATTCTATTATTTGGTCAAAATTATTAAGAACAAGCGGTAGAAAATGAATTATTAATCTACTTGTTCATTTACTGTTAATATCTGCTTACTATCTCTTTTAACATGTTCTTTCTACACCTTTGTTAAAATAATTTGTATTGTTCTTCTGTTGTTTGGATGCTTTACATTAATTCTGGAAGATACCACAAATTTGGGTATCAATCCGATACCAAGTCGTTACAGGATCATATATTGGTCATATTCAAAGTCCTCATATGTCCAAGGACATATTTCCTGAGTTTGTAAACATAACCCAAATTAAAAAAAAACGAAAGAAGATGTGATGACAAAAAATATCTACGTCATAGTAGTAGTATCAACTACATACTTGGTATCATTACATTGGATGTTGGGTGTAGATCTACTAATGGCGTTTGTTTAGATTTTGGCGCTGGTGAGCTATAGTGAAACATGATTAGCGTCCTGCAGGGTTGATATTTGTAAGAAACTTACTTTATTTGTCGCCATGGAGACGAGGATAAGTGATATAGAAGTAGCTAAAACACTTCCGACTGCGGCTTGACGTTAGCCACTAGCTAGCTAGCCATATCTTAAAGCACCTATTCCTGAGGGCGTTTCATTGTTATAACGTCCGTTAGTTTTTAAGCCAAAATGCGTCCGTTCTCCCTTTTCTGTCTACACACTGTGTCTGCTTGTAAGTACTCTGTGATTGTGCGCTGCCGAATGTGTTAGTAAACCAGCAATGACACGACGGGGGGACGGGATCGGTACTTTTTAGAGGGTGTATAGTACCGAATATCGCGGTACTATACTAATACTTTTATACCTCACAACCCTAATGTGCATATATACAAATAAACAATAAACATAAGCTATATATAGTTTTTGGCCTTTACAATAATTATCATAAGGTCTTGGACAAAATTCTGGTGTCTCCCTCTCATTGCATAATAAAATCCGATTCTTCCAAAGTTCAAAGTAACACAATTGAAACTCCAAAAACAAAGAAAAGTAAAAGCAATGTTAAATGTCATCAATGTGGTGAAAAAATCAGTGTGGTTTCAAACATGACCTCACCTTGACGTTGGCTTTGGTCTTGTTGCTACTGCTGCTACTGCTGTTGTTGTTGTTTGGGTTTTTGGCATCTTCATGAACTCTGTCCAACAGCCAGAGGAGAAATTCCAGGGCGTCGTGCTGAGAGTTGCCCCGAAACTGCGACCCATATTTGGCCACGATGCTCTGAAAGAAAGACAGCATAATGAGCTGGTTGATTTGGGTGATATCAGGTGTCACCGGGACCTACATCGCATACCGTAGACCAGGGGTCTCAAACAGACATTATTTTGCGGCCCGCACCTTAATATGAAAATTTACTGTTGGTGCGGCCCGCGAGTTTTATATGAATGCCGCTTTACAGCGTCATACTTGTATAACCTCGATTTTTCCTGGAAACTCCCAATTTTCAGTGCCCCTCCAGGGGTAATCATTCTCCCGGACTACACCCACAACAACAATATTAAGGAGGTATCGTGGAGGCGCTGCCTTTAGCGTCCTCTACATCCTGTACAAAAATCGTGCCAGCCCAGCCACCTGTTGTATGTGGCTTCTGTAGACGCAGTAAGCAACTGCAAGACATATTTGATCAACAGCCACACAGGTCACACTGAGGGTGGCCGTATAAACAACTTTAACACTGTTACAAATATGCACCACACTGTGAACCCACACCAAACAAGAATGACAAACACATTTTGGGAGAACATCCGCACCGTAACACAACATAAACACAACACAACAAATACCCAGAATCCCATGCAGCCCTAACTCTTCCGGGCTACAATATACACCACCGCCCCCCTATTGTTTGTATAGTGGAAAAGTGGACGAGACGGCAGTTTGTAGACGACGCTAAAGGCAGTGCCATCACAGCACGCCCTTAATGTTGTTGTCCGAGCTAAAGCCGGGAGAATGATTGCCCCGGGAGATTGTCAGGAGGGGCACTGATATTCAGGTGTTTACCGGAAAGATCGCGAGAGTTGGCAAGCATGTTGCTAGGGCGGGAAAGCCATTCATAGAAGGTGAATTCATTAAAAAGTGCGTGATGGATTTTTTAAAGAAATATTTTCTTGCGGCCCAGCCTCACCCAGTTTCTGCATCCAGTGGCCCACAGGTAAATTAAGTTTGAGAGCCCTGCCAAAGACTCTGAAGGAACTGGTTAAAGCTACTAGGGAATGTCATCATAATCCAATTGTCTATTGTACTGTATGTTGCCACAAATTAAACCCCAAGTGGGTTTTTAGTGGTACGCCAAAGAATCACTGAATTAAATATTCAAACAAGGTGTTACTGTTCAAACTGTGTGTCATCATCGGCGGTCACTCGAAGCGAGTATGACGATCCTCCTGGTAGGGGTGTATCCCTTTATGGAGGATGCCTGTGCGTGACTTTGTTTAACGTGGGGAGACTGGTGCACAGACAGTCACCATATGATACCTGGCAGATGCGGGTCAGGGTCCAGTGGCATGGAGTCCAAGACGACTGGGGACCCTTTTCTGCTGCAGCCTTCTCCTGCCATCCGAGCCGTTGTGACGCTCCATAGGGTAAGCAATCATCCTCCGCCTGTTCCACCGTTGAGGTTTTGGGTCGTTATTTCCCCATAACTGGGCCCACATGGTTGTGGGGGTGCCTTCTTCCGCCATCGCAGCCAATGTGGTAGTTCTTACATCTACTGTCTTCCGCCATTGAGGTCTTCACCGTATCCCTGGCTAGGGGGAAGTCAGGTACTGGGCCTTTGCCAAGGGGCACCTGAGTGGCCAACACTATTGAACATCCTTGTTTAATAAAACCTCTGTTTTGTTTTTAATGAATACTCAGGCCTACTTTGCTACTGCATTTTAATGTTGGTCATTATGGTGGTACTTGGAGAGCCAAATGTTTTCTTTGGTGGTACTTGGTGAAAAAAAAAAGGTTAATAACCACTGCTATCGTGGCAACGATCAAATAATTAACTACAGTACTGTATCTTACAACTGCCAGGTGTGTGGTCTACAAACAGTTTTGAATTAGCACCTGTCAGAGTTAGTTGTTGACGAACCCCAAGATGCAGAGATGGAGGCAGGCATGGAGTGAGAAAACATGATTTAAAAAAATAATAGAACTAGAACAAACAAAAGGGTACTAACACAAAGCGCTCACGTGGCGGATAACAAACTAAGGAGCTAGCCTGGGAGCTAGAAAATAAAAAGAGCTTAACATGGAAGTTGGCAAAAACAAAAAGGGTCTAGCGTGGAAGCTGGCGGTCAGCGAGCAGGAAAACAGAAGTCGTAACGTGTAGTACAAAACAAACTGGAAGCAGGGAACAAAAAACAGTAAGCTACAAACATCTAACGGATATAGCAAATACAAGACACGGCACGACACGACAGGAGCGACAAGAGCGACATCGACACAACAATAATCCAGCACTGACTGGAGGACAAAAGCAGGTAGAAATATGAGTGGGCTGATTGACACCAGGTGTGGCCAGGTGCTAATCAGCCGCAGCTGAGGGAAAAAAACAGGAAACAGACAAAATAAGAACGCTGACAGGAACTAAAGACAGGAAATACTAAACACACACAGAGGAAAAACTAAAACACAAACAAACTGTCAGTGGCAAGCCTGACAGCACTGAACCAATACACTTCAACACATCAAATATGGCGGTATTGATGTTCCCCTTTTTTCGACACCTCAACAAGGTAAACACCTGTATTTCCGTCATGCTCTCATGTACAATGAAAACAAAATCATTCTATTCTAAAAGGATTGTTGTATCAGTTATTAGGACACACTTTGTCGTGGACAAAAAAGTAGAGTTGGTTAGTCGTTGAGACTGTGGACAATCGTGCATCAACCGAAATTGACATGGAAGACTCAATTATTCGTGATTTTGATCCATCCATCCATCCATCCATCTTCTTCCGCTTATCCGAGGTCGGGTCGCGGGGGCAACAGCCTAAGCAGGGAAACCCAGACTTCCCTTTCCCCAGCCACTTTGTCTAGCTCTTCCCGGGGGATCCCGAGGCGTTCCCAGGCCATCCGGGAGACATAGTCTTCCAAACGTGTCCTGGGTCTTCCCCGTGGCCTGCTACCGGTTGGACGTGCCCTAAACACCTCCCTAGGGAGGCGTTCGGGTGACATCCTGACCAGATGCCCGAACCACCTCATCTGGCTCCTCTCGATGTGAAGGAGCAGCGGCTTTACTTTGAGTTCCTCCCGGATGGCAGAGCTTCTCACCCTAGGCGTGATTTTGATGTTTGGCATAATTGCCCATTTCATCCCTACAGAAGAACTTATAAGTTGTATCACGCTGGCTAAGCAGTTTGCTCCTTACAACTATTACAGCAAAGGATCTGTTTTAAAGGACTCCTGGAAACAAATTACCACGTGGTCAAAGATATATATATATATATATATATATATATATTCTCTTCGACGTTCTGAATAGTATTAAAGGGGAAATGCACTTGTTTTGGAATGTTGCCTATCGTTCACAATCATGAGAAAAGGAGACAAAAGGTTGTTGTTTTTCACTTTCTAACTTAAAATCGGTTCATTCTAGGTAGCTAGCAATGCAGCTAATGGGATTAATAAATTATACCTCTAAATAATTTTAAAATGCATCCAAAAACCATCAAAAAATACTTCATTTAAGTTTCGTATACTGTCTAATAGACAAGATGTAGTGACATTGTTATTGTAAGAGCGAACACTGAGGAACTATTTTTCTATCCGTCAGGCTTGTCACTGAGAGTTTGGTTATGTTTTGGTTTTCCTCGCCTGTACCTGTTTGGCAGTCTTGCATACCTGGTGGCAATTGCCAATCAGGCTACTATTTATACCTGCCTCGACCGCCAGTCAGTTTGCTGTCTCCAGTTCTCCCGAATAGAGAAACTGGAAATTGTTATGTATCATGTTGTATGCATGCATGTTCCAAATAAACTCAAACTAAACAAAAATAAAAATAAAAGCTTAATCCAAACATCGGGAATAGCAGCCACTCTACATGTACTGCCTACTATCAATTAGCATCCGGCCCTTATTGGGGCGGCATGTCAGCGTCTTATACGACTCTAATACCACACCAGCCTGTGATTTGTGATACCGTAATCAGAGGCATGTCATGTCACACAAAAGTGGCGGTGTCAAGTCTGCGACTGTACTGTAATCCCGTGACCATTATGTGATACCGCTACCTCTGCGGAACATTCCGTCGCTTTTTCTCGTCTATCCTCAAGCGATTGATATGGCCGGTGGAGTGTAGCCACTGCAAGAACCTGTTACATCAACACACGGCTCTCTAACAGTTACAAAGCTGCACTTGCATTAAGTGGCACCCGGTAGCAATTAAAATGGTTGGTTCCTCGGACAAACTTGAGCATCTAAAGAGTGTGTAGTGCTCGCATTGCGTTGCAGCTGCTGCCTGGCAAAGTGAGACCATCTGCTGTGCCTGTGATAGAACGTTGGGAGTGGTATTTTCCGTATTGAAAAGCAACTAAACAGATGGTCTTTCATCAAATTAATGCAAACCTGAGGGAAACACACAGAATAAGGGCACCTATTAATGCACAGGTCGCTTTGTTTTTGTTCAATCCCCTCAGCATTCTTTCCAAAGTACCAGCAATGTTGGATGATTTGTATGTTCAAAGTCCTGTTCTCAGTTTAATTTGCTTCAGAAAATAATGCATACACATATTTGGTTAGTGGCTTGAGGGCTGCAGCTATCGATTACTTTAGTAATAGAATAGGGCGGCATAGCTCGGTTGGTTGAGTGGCCGTGCCAGCAACTTGAGGGTTGCAGGTTCGATTCCCGCTTCCACCATCCTAGTCACTGCTGTTGTGTCTTTGGGCAAGACACTTTACCCACCTGCTCCCAGTGCCACCCACACTGGTTTAAATGTAACTTAGAAATTGGGTTTCACTATGTAAAGCGCTTTGAGTCACTAGAGAAAAGTGCTATATAAATATAATTCACTTCACAATAGAATGGACTTTATTGTCATTATATATGCATGTAACAAGATTAAGGACTCCAATTTAAAGACCTACAGAAACCCACTACTACAGACCACGCAGTCTGATAGTTTATATATCAATGATGAAATATTAACATTGCAACACATGCCAACACGGCCTTTTTAGTTTACTAAATTATAATTTTAAATTTCCCGCTGAGTTTCTTGTTGAAAACGTCACGGAATGATGACGCGTATGATGACGTGTGTTACTGGTTGGAGGGGACATTTTAGTCCAGCACCACTTACGGGTAAAAGTCGTCTCTTTTCATTGAACTTTCACAGTATCATGTTAGACCCGCTCGACATCCATTGCTTTCGTCCTCTCCAAGGTTCTCATAGTCATCATTGTCACCGACGTCCCACTGGGTGTGAGTTTTTCCTTGCCCTTATGTGGGCCTACCGAGGATGTCGTAGTGGTTTGTGTTGTGGTTTGTGCAGCCCTTTGAGACACTAGTAATTTAGGGCTATATAAGTAAACATTGATTGATTGATTGAATTGAGTAACTGAGGGCATATCTGTCACTAGTTACTCGTCAGCTTTACCTGAAGAGCTTTGCGCTAGTCCGCTATTGTAGACCCCAGTTCTAGTCACTAAGGGCCGGATTTACTAAGATCCAAATACCACGCACTATACCAGGGGTGTCAAACATACGGTGCGCAAGCCGGAACAGGCCCACAAACAGGTTTTACACAGCTCATCATTTATTTTTTTGGTGGCCTTCTAGGGTGCGCTGGCGGGCCAAAAATGGTTACGGAACACTGGCTTAGAGTTCACGCTTGCAGAGCAGAGCAATACAAAACATATGCGTAAGGTCACATTCCAACAGGTAAGCATTTGTAATGTAAAAACATCAAAAATAAAAGTGCTGTTTGCTTGGTTACATTCAGTATGTTGGTATTAGAGCTGGGCGATATATCAAATATAATCGATATGTCGCGGGTTTGTCTCTGTACGATATAGAAAATGACTATATCGTGATATTCGAGTATACGTTCTCACGCAGTTGCTTTTAGCTGCGGGCATTACACGACAGTCTCTTCTCGCTCTTTGTAGTCTCTCCTCACAGAGACATAAAACAAGTGCACCTTCTTACATACGTCACATACTGTGACGCGGGCAACGTCAGACGCTCTTGCCGAGCAGACACGTAGTGGCATGGTAACTTTAGCTGTGATGCTAGTGGTGACACGGGGGAAAGAAGGTGCAAATCTGGTAACAAATGAAGGAGTAATTATTTCCCAAGAAAAACCGCAGGGAGTCCATCGTCTGGCGGTGTATGGCTTCAAGCGGGTAGATGGTACAGAAGTATGCGGAAAAAGCGTTGCTACAAAAAGTAGCAGCACTGTTAATCTGTAGCATCATTTGAAAAGTCACGTACTAGAGAATGCAGAGTGATTGGATGGATGGATGGATGGATGGATGGATGGATGGATGGATGGAGGGATGGATGGAACTCCGCAAAATAATCAAGCAACCATTTCCAGATCAACACCGTATGAAAAAAATTGTCAACAACAGAAAGAGATAACATCCGCAGGAACCTACCACATAGCGAAGGACATACACTTTTGATTTCCTATTATGCAGTTCATTTTTATTTGACACTTACTGAAATATCTTGTGTGACATCATGCACAAAAGTGCACTTTGTTTGTTTTAAACTATTGTAGTGGTGTTCTGTACAAAAAGTGCACTTTAATTTAGTGTTGTTTTGATGTGTCACCTTAGCTACATCATGCACAAAAGTGCACTAATAGCTTGTTTTATAATGTCTCTGACAATCTTTCACTTTCTGTTTTGGAAATGACATGAATGTTTGTGCCACTGCTTAATAACTGTTTAATAAATACAGTTTTGGTAAATTTACTTAGTTGTGGTTTCCCTCTCTGACTGAAAGTTTAAAATGAGCATATGTTAATACAATGTGAACTAGAATATTCTAATGTAGACACATAGAATCATCATACTGCTGTGATTATATAAATTAAGATGTAATTCAAGGCTAAGGCAAAATATCGAGATATATATCGTGTATCGTGACGTGGCGTAAAAATATTGAGATATTATTAAAAGGCCGTATGTCACCAGCATAAACATACTGTAGAAAAATGCATCAGAGCCAAAACAGAAGAGCCAGCTTTATCTCCTGTTGCTCTTTGTCAGATACCTAAACACAAGCAACAATTATTATTGGCCCTCACATCTCGAGACATAACCTTCCAGCTGTAAGACACTCCTGATTAAACAAACTCCTGAGTTTGTTTAAGGAAACCTTTTCTTCACCTTCATGTCATTACTACCCTCTATTCTCCCTAATGACATCCATTCAGCTACACTGCAGGGGAGTCAAACTCGTTTTCACGGAGAGCCACATTGCTTTACATATGACTGCAATATGTATAATTCTTATACAGTCAAAGAACTGTACACAAATTATAATGTATAATCGCCTTATTATGGTTTTACACAATTGATTTGAATATTACAAAGTCATGAATAACGTACTTGCTTTCAAATTCATAAGCCAGGGGGACAAGCCTTGTATTCAAACAATATATTTTTTTGATTATATGGTTATAATAAATGGTGTCCCACTTTTTTCTAATAAGGCGTGCATACTAAAATGTCAAAGTATGTAGGGCCCATTTTGATATTTTTTTATTATCCATCCATCCATCCATTAATTTTCTTCCGCTTAACCAAGGTCTGGTCGCGGGGGCAGCAGCCTGGGCAGAAAAGACCAGACTTTCCTCTCCCCGGCCGCTTGGTCCAGCTCCTGCCGGGGGATCCCGAAGCGCTCCCAGGCCAGTTGGCAGACATAGTGTCCATAGTCTTGGTTTTTTATTTTGCAAAAAAAAAAAATTGTAAAAACAGACATTATATGAATTCAAAGACAAGACTTGGTATCAAATTTGTGTCTTAAGTGACCAAGTGTATTATAATTAATCATTACAGGGGTAAAAAATGTACAAACCCCGTTTCCATATGAGTTGGGAAATTGTGTTAGATGTAAATATAAACGGAATACAATGATATGCAAATCATTTTCAACCCATATTCAGTTGAATATGCTACAAATACAACATATTTGATGTTCAAACTGATAAAACATTTTTTTTTTAGCAAATAATTATTAACTTTAGAGTTTAATGCCAGCAACACGTGACAATGAAGTTGGGAAAGGTGGCAATAAATACAGATTAAGTTGAGAAATGCTCATCAAACACTCATTTGGAACATCCCACAGGTGTGCAGGCTAATTGGGAACAGGTGGGTGCCATGATTGGGTATAAAAGCAGCTTCCATGAAATGTTAAGCAATTCACAAACAAGGATGGGGCGAAGGTCACCAATTTGTAAGCAAATTGTCAAACAGTTTTAAAACAACATTTCTCAACGAGCTATTGCAAGGAATTTAGGGATTTTACCATCTACGGTCCGTAAAATTATCAAAAGGTTCAGAGAAGCTGGAGAAATCACTGCACATAAGCGATGATATTATGAACCTTTGATTCATCAAGCGGTACTGCATCAAAAAACGACATCAGTGTGTAAAGCATATCACCACATGGGCTCAGGAACACTTCATAAAACCACTGTCAGTAACTACAGTTGGTCGCTACATCTGTAAGTGCAAGTTAAAACTGTGCTTTGCAAAGCAAAACCCATTTATCAACAACAGCAAGGATCGCCGCTGGCTTCGCTGGGCCCGAGCTCATCTAAGATGGACTGATGCAAAGTGAAAGTGTTCTGTGGTCTGACGAGTCCACATTTCAAATTATATTTGGAAACTGTGGATGTGGTGTCCTCCGGAACAAAGAGGAAAATAACCATCCGGATAGTTATAGGCGCAAAGTTCAAAAGCCAGCATCTGTGATGGTATGGGGGTGGATTAGTGCCCAAGGCATATCTGTGAAGGCAACATTAATGCTGAATGGTCCATACAGGTTTTGGAGCAACATATGTTGTCATCCAAGCAATGTTATCAAGGACACTCCTGCTTATTTGAGCAAGACAATGCCAAGCCACGTGTTACAACAGCGTGGTTTCATAGTAAAAGAGTGCGGTTACTTTCCTGGCCCGCCTGCAGTCCAGACCTGTCTCCCATCGAAAATGTGTGGCGCATTTTGAAGCGTAAAATACGACAGCGGAGACCCCGGACTGTTGAACAACTAAAGCTCTACATAAAACAAGAATGAGAAAGAATTCCACTTTCAAAGCTTCAACAATTAGTTTCCACAATTCCCAAACGGTTATTTAGTGTTGTTAAAAGAAAAGGGGATGTAACACAGTGGTGAACATGCCCTTTCCCAACTACTTTGTCACGTGTTGCAGCCATGGAATTCTAATTATTATTTGCAAAAAAAAAAGTTTATGAGTTTGAACATCAAATATCTTGTCTTTGTAGTGCATTCAACTGAATATGGGTTGAAAAGGATTTGCAAATCATTGTATTCCGTTTATATTTACATCTAACACAATTTCCCAACTCATATGGAAACGGGGTTTGTATATATAAAAAAATTGCAAAAAGACAATGTAATGAGAAAACTGAAATTTTGGTACTAATAACTATTTTTTATCTTTTTTTCTTTATTTTCTAAACTATTTTTATTAATATTTTAACTAATAATAATACACTTTATTTACAGAGCTGACCCTAATACTGTTTGTTTCTTTACAAAATAGAAAAAAAAATCCAAATGGGCCCCGCATTCTTCAACTTTTCAGTACATGACCATTGTTGGAATAAGTTTGCACACCACTCTATAATTGGTATCCAATTGTTAGCTTTTTTACCAGCTAACAATGATTCAATTTGAAATAATCATCAATTCATATTCTGTCGCTTTAATTAATTGTGTCATGACTGTAACTAAGAAACAATTAACAATATCCAGATGGCCTGGAGTGCCCGAAATTTGAAAAATGTCAAGAAAGTTTTGCACGGCCGCTGCAATAACGCACACATTATCCATATATATTTTTTTAGGTAAGTAGGTAGGTCTGTCATTGCACAAGTGCAACAAAACTTGGTTTTCAGCACAAACCCGTTCAAGATTAGACAATCAAACAGTGTACACGGTTACAGAACAGGAACGCTGATGGGTCGCCACAAGGCGCCCCGTAAAATGGGAAAAAGGTAAACGCTGGAGGAGAATGAGTGAAAAAATACAATCAAGACTGGGCTCCTAAGAAGAACCAATCTCGAGTGGGGAAAAAAAACTCCATAGCAAAACACATATACATATTACAACATACAACTCGAGACTTGCAACAGAGGGGAAGGAGTGGGGGCTACGGTTGCAGGCTGCAGCTCTTCAGGCGTTGCCCAGCTGTCCGTCACCCCGAAGGGATTCTCGGATTCGGATTATTAATGCACACGTCAAAAGTAGAATTTCAGTGTTGATGATGTGTGTATAGTGGACAAAAAAAATGAAGGTTATGGCAAGCAGAAAAATGTTTAAACTATTTTCCCTAAAATAGGCATTAAGACTGTAAAGTGTATTTTATCAGGTTACTCTAAACCGAACAAATACTCAATAGAATTAGTTACAATTTTGCTCTTTTTTTAAAAAAATGTACGGTTATATATCTGCAAGCCAACTAAACTTGCGCTACAGGCCACCCTTTGGACATCCCTGTGTTAATATAAAATGTTTTGCAATGGTGTACACGTAATTTTTCTGTCAAAATTGAAAGAATGACTATGTCCAGTAAGATAGATGACGTGATTTATTGATGCGTAATATCTTCATGCATTCCAGGGCCATTTAAAAAATGTGGCGGGTCAGATATGGCCCCTGGGCCTTGACTTTGACACATAGTCTACAGCAGGGGTCACCAACCTTTTTGAAACTAAGAGATACTTCTTGGGTACTTAATGCAAAGGGCTACCAGTTTGATACACACTTAAATAAATTGCCAGAAATAGCCAATTTGCTCAATTTACCTTTAATAAATAAATCTATATATATATTTAAAAAAATGGGTATTTCTGTCTGTCATTCCGTCGTACAATTGTTTTCCTTTTACGGAAGGTTTTTTGTAGAGAATAAATGATGAAAAAAACACTTACTTGAACGATTTAAAAGAGGAGAAAACAGGAAAAAAATGAAAATTTAATTTTGAAACATAGTTTATCTTCAATTTCGACTCTTTAAAATTCAAAATTCAACCTAAAAAAATGAAGAGAAAAACTAGCTAATTCGGATCTTTTTGAAAAAAAACAAAAAAACAATTTATGGAACATCATTAGTAATTTTTCCTGATTAAGATTAATTTTAGAATTTTGATGACATGTTTTAAATAGGTTGAAATCCAATCTGCACTTTGTTAGAATATATAACAAATTGGACCAAGCTATATTTCTAACAAAGACAAATCATTATTTCTTCTAGATTTTCCAGAAGAAAAAATTTAAAATAAATTCAAAATACTTTGAAATGAGATTTAAATTTGCTTCTAAAGATTTTCTAGATTTGCCAGAATATCTTTTTTTAATTTTAATCATAATGAGTTTGAAGAAATATTCCATAAATATTCTTCGTCGAAAAAACAGAAGCTAAAATGAAGAATTGAATCAAAATGTATTTATTATTCTTTACAATTAAAAAAAATACTCGAACATTGATTTAAATTGTCAGAAAAGAAGAGAAAGGATTTGAAAATGTAAAAAGGTATATGTGTTTAAAAATCCTAAAATCATTTTCAAGGTTGTATTCTTTCTCTAAAATTACCTTTCTGAAAGTTATAAGAAGCAAAGTAAAAAAATAAATTAATTTATTTAAACAAGTGAAGACCAAGTCTTTAAAATATTTTTCTTGTATTTTCAAATTCTAATTGAGTTTTGTCTCTCTTAGAATTAAAAATGTCGAGCAAAGCGAGACCAGCTTGCTAATAAATAAATACAATTCAAAAAATAGAGGCAGCTCACTGGTAAGTGCTGCTATTTGAGCTATTTTTGGAACAGGCCAGCGGGCGACTCATCTGATCCTGAAGGGCGACCTGGTGCCCGCGGGCACCGCGTTGGTGACCCCTGGTCTACAGTAATCTTAAAACAATACACAGAATTAGGACCAAACATTCATCAAAAACTACAATAGTGAGCCCTCGCCTAATCACGGTGCAGCATGGATTGTTCGGTGAAAAGCAAGAAAATTGTCAGCGCATCTTGTCACAATTCTTTCACACAGCATCTCCCTTTTAAGAGGTGTGTCAAAACAGAACGGCGATGCCACTTCCAGCCACCATTTTGTCACCCTCATACAGTACTAAACTATTATCAAACCCTCAGTTTTGTAATGATAAACTGATGCATTGCTTTGAGCCTACAAGAGTCATCCTTCAGTCAAAAACGCGTCCTTGTCCAGGACCTCCATCTTTAAAACGTATTCAGCCCACTCACTTCCTCTTATCTTATCATGACATTTTTCTCTGCAAAAGCTAAAAATAGCCACACATAGTAAAGTCAGGAGTGTGTGTCGTCTTCAAAAGCCATTCATGTTAAATTGAAGCAATTGACGATGCAATGGATATCATTTTCTCTTTTTGATTGGGTGTAGGCTCGATTGCAGAACTTTTTCAAGGCAGCAAAAAAGCGTGACAAGGACTTAAAAATAAAGAAGACGGCTAAGGAAGAACATTTCTGAGGATTCGGTGGTATCATGTTATCATGTAATGTGCATAATTGGCCATGACACATTTTTTAAAAGGCAAAAAAAGCCATACATACTGTATATTCAAAGACAAATATTTATGTAAATACCCGTTTACCTGACCAGGTGACTATAAATGTGATAAGAAGCAGAGTTCGGTTCGCAGCCGAGTGTGAAGCGACCGGAATGAGAATCAGCACCTCCAAGTCCGAGTCCATGGTTCTCGCCCGGAAAAGGGGGGAGTGCCCTCTCCGGGTTGGGGAGGAGACCCTGCCCCAAGTGGAGGAGTTCAAGTACCTAATAGTCCTGTTCATGAGTGAGGGAAGAGTGGATCGTGAGATCGACAGGCGGATCGGTGCGGCATTTTCAGTAATGCGGTCGTTGTACCGGTCCGTTGTGGTGAAGAAGGAGCTGAGCCAGAAGGCAAAGCTCTCAATTTACCGGTCGATCTACGTTCCCATCCTCACCTATGGTCATGAGCTTTGGGTCATGACCGAAAGGACAAGATCACGGGTACAAGCGGCCGAAATGAGTTTCCTCCGCCGTGTGGCGGGGCTCTCCCTTAGAGATAGGGTGAGAAGCTCTGCCATCCGGGAGGAGCTCAAAGTAAAGCCGCTGCTCCTCCACATTGAGAGGAGCCAAATGAGGTGGTTCGGGCATCTGCTCAGGATGCCATCCGACCGACTTCCTAGGAAGGTCTTTAGGGCACATCCAACCGGTAGGAGGCCACAGGGAAGACCCAGGACACGTTGGGAAGACTATGTCTCCCGGCTGGCCTGGGAACGCCTCGGGATCCCACGGGAAGAGCTGGACGAAGTGGCTGGGGAGAGGGAAGTCTGGGCTTCCCTGCTTAGGCTGCTGCCCCCGCGACCCGACCTCGGAAAAGCGGAAGAAGATGGATGGATGAAGTAACGTTTACATTTACTTAAAAGGTCCCTGTTTGGGGGGTTGTACTTCAGGTTGAGAATCTTTGGCACCTCCCTAATATATAAATGGCAATGACTGAGTGAAAATCTGATTCGAGGAAAACATGCAACTTTTCTCTGACTACAATTGATCATTCACCTACTGAAAATCAGGAGCATCTATGGGTGCAAGCCTTTGACCATAAACTTAGTCACTGCCCGGTGACATTTGTAGTCAGAATCTGCCTGTCGTCATGCTCATTTAAATGAGAAGGCACGGTGGAAGAGGGGTTGGTGCGTCTGCCTCACAATACGAAGGTCCTGCAGTCCTGGGTTCAATCCCAGGCTCGGGATCTTTCTGTGTGGAGTTTGCATGTTCTCCCCGTGAATGCGTGGGTTCCCTCCGGGTACTCCGGCTTCCTCCCACCTCCAAAGACATGCACCAGGGGATAGGTTGATTGGCAACACTAAATTGGCCCTAGTGTGTGAATGTGAGTGTGAATGTTGTCTGTCTATCTGTGTTGGCCCTGCGATGAGGTGGCGACTTGTCCAGGGTGTACCCCGCCTTCCGCCCAATTGTAGCTGAGATAGGCGCCAGCGCCCCCCGCGAGCCCAAAAGGTAATAAGCGGTAGAAAATGGATGGATGGATGGAGCTAATAGCAGCTTTGACCATATGTAGTCGAAGGGCACTAACGTGATAGTCGGTGTTAGTTAGTGTCTGCCTGTCATCTTTACAACGGATGATTGCTGCTGAGATGAGAATACAGCGGCTCTGATGCAACATACCTTTACATTTACATATGCTGGGACTTCAAAATCTTAAGCATATTGCTCGTATTTCCTACTTTTGTCGATACAGCGACCTTGCAATAGTTGTAAGTAGCGCTATTGCAATCTTTTTTTGTAAAATATAGCCAAACTTTGGAGCGTTTCTGCCAGCCGGGCGCCATGTTTCTCTCTGTCTGACGTCATTCCCGCCTAAAGGAGTGGTTGAGGTATTCGTTTGAAAATCTGGCAAGCGATTCCAAGTAATTGATACACTGGGAACCACTTCTGAACAGGAAACGGTTCTCACCTTTAGGCCCCTTCTACACTAAGCCGGCAAAGGTTATCCAGGGTAAATTCCATCTAACCTAATCCTTGTCCACACACACACAATGTGTCCGCCGGCGCACGTCATAGTCACCTCCAGTGTTGCTTTGTGTGCAAGTTTTTAAATGAAATGTAACTTATCTGAACAATATCCAGTGTTGTGGTATTTCAATTAACTGGAATACAGTGTGTTGTGGGGCACTGTTGTAGTGAATCACACCTGAGCCATCATAAATTAATACAATCTTTAAAGGCCTACTGAAATTTGATTTTTGTTATTTAAACGGGGATAGCAGGTCCATTCTATGTGTCATACTTGATCATTTTGCGATATTGCCATATTTTTGCTGAAAGGATTTAGTAGAGAACATCCACGATAAAGTTCGCAACTATTGGTCGCTAATAAAAAAGCCTTGCTTTTACCGGAAGTAGCAGACGATATGTGCGCGTGACGTCACTGGTTGTAGGGCTCCTCACATCCTCACATTGTTTATAATCATAGCCAGCAGCAGCCAGAGCATTTCGGACCGAGAAAGCGACAATTTCCTCATTATTTTGAGCGAGGATGAAAGATTCGTGGATGAGGAAATTTAGAGTGAAGGAATAGAAAAAAATAACAATATTTTAAAAAATGGCGATTGCAATGGGAGCGATTCAGATGTTTTTAGACACATTTACTAGGATAATTCTGGGAAATCCCTTATCTGCCTATTGTGTTGCTAGTGTTTTAGTGAGTTAAAAAGTACCTGAAAGTCGGAGGGGTGTGGCCACGGGTGTGTTGACGACAGAGACTCTGAGGGGAAGTCACGGCAGCTGCAGCAGGACAGAAGTTCCGCTGATCTCTGGTAAGAGCCGACTTATTACCAAAATTTTCTCACCGAAAACTGCCGGTTGACATGTAGTCGGGATCCATGTTCGCTTGACCGCTCTGATCCATAGTAAAGCTTCACCTCCGGGAATTTTAAACAAGGAAACAACGTGTGTTTGTGTGGCTAAAGGCTAAAAGCTTCCCACCTCCATC
This sequence comes from Nerophis ophidion, assembly GCF_033978795.1. Lineage (NCBI taxonomy): Eukaryota > Metazoa > Chordata > Actinopteri > Syngnathiformes > Syngnathidae > Nerophis > Nerophis ophidion. The sequence continues at coordinate 74,084,859 of NC_084611.1, forward strand.
TTTCTACTTTCATTTCTCCATTATTTATTGAACAAATTGTAAAAGATTCAGCAACACAGATGTCCAGAATACTGTGTAATCATGCGATTAAAGCAGACTACTTATAGCTTGGATCGGGCAGGAAAATAATGTCCACTACAACCCGAGACGTCAAACGCACGCGTCATCATACGAGTCATCATACCGCGACGTTTTCAACACGACACTTCGCGGGAAATTTAAAATTGCAATTTAGTAAACAAAAAAGGCCGTATTGGCATGTGTTGCAATGTTAATATTTCATCATTGATATATAAACTATCAGACTGCGTGGTCGGTAGTAGTGGGTTTCAGTAGGCCTTTAATGGACATGTGAAAGAAAACAATGTGATAAAAACATTTTACATCAATCAATCTAGGGATCTAGATATCTGGTTAGGAGATGCTTCATTTTTTTGCCTTACCTTCATTGTCCATTCGTTTTTGGTGACTTTATACACTTTGGACCTAGACGTTAAGTCCGCGACAATGATACAGTCTGCTTTGCCAGTCCGAATGCGAAAGCTGTTTTCCGTAGTCTTCCCTCGACAGCCAGGTAATACAAAACTTTTTTTTTTTTGTTTGTTTAATCACATCCACGGAAGCCTGAATTCTCCTTGTCTCTCCTTTGACAAATGGACAAAGTTTTTGGGTAAGTAGGATCACAGCTGACCTGGACATTCGGAAGTTCTTTTGCCGTCTGAGATATGTTACATCCGAAATAGCTACAATCGCTTTCTCTTAAGGTATTCATGTGTGATTTGCACAAGCGTCTGTTATCTCCGAGTTACGACCCACTTTACTATGAAGCTGGCTGTGGCGTGTTCTTTCGGACGTCACTTTCTGTGTGGGGCGCTGCCTGACTGATGTCACTTCCTCTCTGAACTCTGTTTGTAAACGATCAATGAGTCAATACAAACCTAAAAGCCGGAAATTCAAGAAATAGACGGCGCACTTACCTGTGTAAAGAAATATCCCAGGAGGGAAATCTTAAACGATGGTTGAGTGTGGCTGAAACGGTGCTTAGGCTAAACTTAGGCTTAAGTTTAAGGAGTTATCCGGCTTAATGTAGACAGGGTCTTAGGGAGGAGAGTAATTTGCAGCGATCGTTTCAATGATTCGGACTTCAAAGAAGAAGGATTTTAGTCAGAGTTTGAATGGAAAAAATTAAGAATACTCGAACCAAATGCGATCTTCAAAATTAGGAGCACCTTCGTGGTGAGAAAGACTGAGTGAGAACTGGCGGAAAAACAGAGAGCAGACCCAGCGATCAAAACGAGAAAAAAAAAAAAGAATGTAAGCCACTCGTATTCTATTTTGTGTCCTCTTCTCCTGATGATTCAAGATGCTTAAATAAATGCTGAAATAACATAGGGAAACACTCCCTGGTGTCTATGGAAGAGAACATTTTCCATTTCCTTTTAGCTCATAATGTTAACCTTATCAGTTTTGATACAGTGTCTCATTTTCAAGGTGTGCTCTACTACCGCGGATATCTTCTGCTGTGACCCTCTAACCCTCTCACGGCACCTGGCAATTTAATGAGTAACGGACAGCATGTTAAGTCCGCACTGAATGTCTTCCTCCTCCTGCTCAAATTGACAAAGTCACTCAAAACACAGCGAATGAATAGCACAGACAAGAATGTGAGGTGCATTAATGGACATCGGGGCGTCACATTAAATGCATGTCATGTTTTCGTTCACAATTTTTTTCAATGAAAACAGGTCCCCACCAGTCAGGGATTACACTACTCAACTACAAACGAGTTGAGACGGAATCAACAGTACCCCCGCCCAAAGGCAAAACCTAGTAACTCACTTCTAGCTGATTTTGAGAAAACAAAGGAAAACCAATCTATCTTGATGCTGTCTTACAAAGATCTACAAAGTCATCAAACGTATAGATGTTTTCTTGAGCTTTCATTTTCTTGCCGATTGAGCCATGGATTGAATCTGCTCTCATGAACGTGTGCCCTTTCTCCAGATATTTTATCACAATCCCGGGTGGGCCCCATTCTGCGTTTGCACATTGGGCAAGAGCCGTGTACAGCGTCCAGTTTTTATTTTGACCTCCACAGTTATCTGCCCAAAAGAGTATGCAAGGAGAAGAATCAAGAACAATACATTTAATGAAGGTGCTTGCAACGTCCTGGGCCAATCTTCCAAATATCCCCTCGTGCCATAATATCACATAATCAGGTTGGCCGTCGGCCCCCATTTGTGCAAATGTCTCATTAAAGACAATAAGGCGACTGCCAAAGAAGCTTCAATTGGTCCCTTGAGATACTAGGTTTTTCTGTTGTATCTACGCTGTTATGTGGTAGTTGCTACGTCCTGCCATGCGCGTAACAGCTTACTTACGGAACAAATTACAATATCACATACACTAATGTAAAGCGTATCACCTAGGAACTCCAAAATTATTATCAGCTCAGTTTTGACCAAAATTGAGTTACTGGGTTTTGCCTTTGGACGGGAGAGTACCTCTACTGAGTGTAGCCAATAGTGCACTCCAATTTACCTCAAAATAATTGAATCAATGGAGTTCTTATTAAGTATCCTGCAACTTAGTCTCACAGAAACAAAATTTTTATCATCAAAGACAGAATTATTTTGGTTAGGACTGGGCTATATATCGATATACTCGATATATCGCGGGTTTGTCTCTGTGCGATATAAAAAATGACAATATTGTGATATTCGAGTAAATGTTCTCACGCAGTTGTTTTTAGCTGTGGGCATTACACTGCATGCAATTCCCACTCTTTCCTGTCTCTCCTCACAGAGACTTAAACCAAGCGCACCTTCTTACATACGTCACATGAGCAACGTCACACGCTCCCACGGAGCAGACAGGTAGCGAAATGGTAACGTTAGCTGTGAAGCTGATGGTGTGGTACGAGTGGTAATACGAAAGAGAGAAGGTGGAAATCTGGTAACAAATGGAGGAAGAATTAATTTCCAAGAAAAACAGCAGCGGTCCATTGTCTGGCGGTGGTTTGGCTTCAAGCGGTAATATGTCGAACAATTATGCGGCAAAAGCGTTGCTCCAAAAAGTAGCACCACTGCTAATGTAGTATCATTTGAAAAGTCACCCGTTAGAGATTGAAGAGTGCTTTAAACTGCATGTCAACATCTCCGTTCGGTGCCACACCCGCAAAATGCCGGAACAACCATTTCCAGATCAACACCGTATGAAAAAAAAAAATCAACAACAGAAGGAGAAAACGTCCGCAGGAACCTACCACATAGCTAAGGACATACACTATTTGATATGCAGCTCATTTTTATGTGACAATTATTTAAATACCTTGTGTGACATCATGCACAAAAGTGCACTTTATTTGTTTCAAACTATTGTAGTGGCGTTCTGTACAAAAAGTACACTTTAATTTAGTGTTGTTTTGATATGTCATCCTGCGATAAGGTGGCGACTTGTCCAGGGTGTACCCCGCCTTCCACCCGATTGTAGTTGAGATAGGCACCAGTGCCCCCCGCCACCCCAAAGGGAATAAGCGGTAGAAAATGGATGGATGATACATCATCTTAGTGACATCATGCACAAAAGTGCACTAATAGCTTGTTTTAAAATGTCTCTGACAATCTTGTACTTTCTGTTTTGGAAATGACATGAATGTTTGTGCCACTGCTTAATAAATACTAGAGATGCGCGGATAGGCAATTATATCATCCGCAACCGCATCACTAAGTCCGCCACCCGCCCGTTGTTATATATCTGGAGTCGGCGACCTTTACCACTAAAAGAGCTAGTTTGACCCGTGTCACAAAGTAAAGAAGGCATTGGGAGCCGCTAACGTTCTCGCGAATATCCTATGGTGCTAATCCAGGTAACGAGAAAAAGGGCGTGCTGTGAAACCATTGCCTTTAACGCCTTCTACAACATGTACAAACCGTTTGCCAGTCCAGCAACATGTTGTATGCAGCTTCTTCAAACACACGTACAAGATTGAAAGGCATACTGGGTGATACAGTGTACCCTGATGGTTGTGATATAAACAATTTTAACATTCTTACTAATATGCGCCACGCTGTGAAGCCACACCACATAAGAATGACAAACATTTCGGGAGAACATCCTCACAGTAATACAACATAAACGCAACACAACAAATACCCATAATCCTTTGCATCCATGGCCCTTCCTGAATATATTTTACACCCCCGCGCCTCCAACCCACCCACCTTACTGAAGCACGGGGAGGTGGGGGGGTGGCAGGGTTTGCTGCTAGCGGGTGTATAATATAGTCAGGATGTATCATGGATGCAAAGGATTCTGGGTATTTGTTGTGTTGTGTTTATGGTGTGTTACTGTGAGGATGTTCTCCCGAAATGTGTTCGTCATTCTTGTGTGGTGTGGCTTCACAGCGTGGCACATATTAGTAAGAGTGTTAAAATTGTTTATATCGCAACCATTAGTGTACTCTGTGTCACCCAGTATACCTTGCAGTCGTGTGCGTGTGTCTGCGGAAGCTACACACAACATATTGCTAGACTGGCAAGTAGATTGTACATGTTGTAGAAGGCGTCAAAGGCAAAGGCTTCATAGCATGCCCTAATATTTATTAACTGGGTGACTGCCGGCAGTCATTCTAGAGAATAAAAGCGACTCCGATTGTCTTCTTCGCTTTGTGACACGGGTCTTAAATGGCTCTTTGAATGGCAAAGGATACCAATCCCAGAACCATGTATATCAAATATTTCCGGATGGTTCAACCGCCACCCGCCCAAATCTAATTAAAATCTTTTTTTTCGTCATGTCACCCACCCGACCCGCGGTTTATCCACGGATGAGACCGCAAACCGCGCATCTCTACTAAGGACATATACTATTTGATATGCAGCTCATTTTTATGTGACACTTATTTAAATACCTTGTGTGACATCATGCATAAAAGTGCACTTTATTTGTTTTAAACTAATGAAGTGGCGTTCTGTACAGAAAGTACACTTTAATTTAGTGTTGTTTTTATATGTCATCCTGCGATGAGGTGGCGACTTGTCCAGGGTGTACCATGTTGTAGTTGAGATAGGCACCAGCGCCCCCCGCGACCCCAAAGGGAATAAGCGGTAGAAAATGGATGGATGGATGGATGGATGATATGTCATCTTAGGGACATGATGCACAAAAAGTGCACTAATAGCTTGTTTTAAAATGTCTATGACAATCTTGCACTTTCTGTTTTGGAAATGACATAAATGTTTCTGCCACTGCTTAAAAAATAAAGTTTTGGTCAATTGACTTAGTTGTGATTTCTTTCTCTGCATGAAAGTTTGAAATGAGCATATATTAATGCAGTATGAACAAGAATGTTTTAATGTAGACACATACAATCATCATACTAATGTGATTATATGCATCAAGTGTTCATTCAAGGCTAAGGCAAAATATCACGATATATATCGTGCATCGTGACATGGCCTAAAGATATATCAAGATATTAATAAAAGGCCATATCGCCCAGCCCTACTTTTGGTTCTTAAGCTCATCGGGTGTACCTAATGTTGTGTCCCTTAGCGTAACCCCACAATGTGGACGTCACACATTTCTGTACGCTCATTAAAATATGAGTAAATATATTGCTAATATCTCTCCCAGCACCATCTGCGCCGCTAAAAAAAAAAAAAAAAAGCAATCACGCTTCATGGTCCAGGTGGCGTGTTTCTACCACAAAGATTTGTGTGTGCAAACAATGTAAACATCTGCAGCCACGAGAGACCCTTGAAAGAGAGCAGGAGACACTCCATCAGTGTTGCCCTGTGCCATTGTCTGGTGCACCTCTGAACAAAGTAGACCACTTCAAACGCCCCGCTTCGTCCCGTCTCCTGAGCTCCTCGAGCCTCACGAAACCATGGCACTTCAAGCGTGAAAAAAAAAGAAAGATAAATACGCAGCCCCTCACTCAAAAACTCTCGCACAAAGTGCCTGTTATTAAAAAGCTTAAGGCCGCAGGCGTTAAGTCGCTCGCTATGTTTTCCAGTCAAATGAATGTGCGCCAACACTGCACTAATAGAAGGACACCTCCAGATTTAATCAGTTTTAAGCCATGTGGTGAATCAGCAATAGCCACATGAACATTTTGATCTTGGATCCTAACTGGACTTATTAGCAAGCATTGTTTATAGGGGTGTGGGAAAAAAATCGATTCGAATTTGAATTCTGATTCTCATGTTGTGCCATTCAGAATCGATTATCATTTTTCAAAAATCGATTTTTTGGGTTTTTTTTTTTTTTTTTTAATCAATCCAACAAAACAATACACAGCAATACCATAACAATGCAATCCAATTCCAAAACCAAACCTGATCCAGCAACACTCAGAACTGCAATAAACAGAGCAATTGAGAGGAGACACAAACACGACACAGAACAAACCAAAAGTAGTGAAACAAAAATGAATATTATCAACAACAGTATTAATATTAGTTATAATTTCAGCAAAGCGGTGATTAAAAGTCCCTCGTTGACATTATCATTAGACATTTATAAAAATAATAAAAAAAGAACAATAGTGTCACAGTGGCTTACACTTGCATCGCATCTCATAAGTTTGACAACACACTGTGTCCAATGTTTTCACGAAGATAAAATAAGTCGTATTTTTGGTTCGTTTAATAGTTGAAACAAATTTACATTATTGCAATCAGTTGAAAAAACATTGTCCTTTACAATTATAAAAGCTTTAAAAAAAAAAATCTACTACTCTGCTAGCATATCAGCAGACTGGGGTGGATCCTGCTGAAATCCTATGTATGGAATGAATACAGAATCGTTTTGAATCGGAAAATTATTGTTTTTGAATCGAGAATCGCGTCGAATCAAAAAAAAAGATCAATATATTATCGAATTGCGATCCCAAGAATCGATATTGAATCGAATCGTGGGAAACCCAAAGATTCGCAGCCCTAATTGTTTATAAAAGGGGCAGCACGATGGAAGAAATGTTAGTGCATCTGCCTCACAAGACGAAGGTCCTGAGTAGTCCTGGGTTCAATCCCGGTCACGGAATCTTTCTGTGTGGAGTTTGCATGTTCTCCCCGTGACTGCGTGGGTTCCCTCCGTGTACTCCGGTTTCCTCCTACCTCCAAAGACATGCACCTGGGGATGGGTTGATTGGCAACACTAAATTGGTTTCCTCAGACGGCACTGTATCAAAAACCGACGTCAATCTCTAAAGGATATCACCACATGGGCTCAGAAACACTTCAGAAAACCACTGTCCCTAAATACAGTTCGTCGCTACATCTGTGAGTGCAAGTTGAAGCTCTACTATGCAAAGCGAAAGCCATTTATCAACAACATCCAGAAACGCCGCCGGCTACTCAGGCCCGAGATCACCTGAAATGGACTGATGCAAAGTGGAAAAGTGTTCTGTGGTGCGACGAGTCCACATTTCAAATTGGTTTTGAAAATATTCGACATCGTGTCATCCGGACCAAAGGGGAAGCAAACCATCCAGACTGTTTTTGACGCAAAGTTCAAAAGCCAGCATCTGTGATGGTATGGGGGTGCATTAGTTCCCAAGGCATGGGTAACTTGGGGACGTCGTGGCGCAGTGGTAGAGTGGCCGTGCGCAACCCGAGGGTCCCCGGTTCAATCCCCACCTAGTACCAATTTCGTCACGTCCGTTGTGTCCTGAGCAAGACACTTCACCCTTGCTCCTGATGGGTGCTGGTTAGCGCCTTGCATGGCAGCTCCCTCCATCAGTGTGTGAATGTGTGTGTGAATGAGTAAATGTGGAAGTAGTGTCAAAGCGCTTTGAGTACCTTGAAGGTAGAAAAGCGCTATACAAGTACAACCCATTTATCATTTATTTATTTAACTTACACATCTATGAAGGCACCATTAATGCTGTAAGGTACAAACAGGTTTTGGAACAACATATGCTGCCATCTAAGCGCCGTCTTTTTCATGGACGCCCCTGCTTATTTCAGCAAGACAATTCCAAGCCACATTCAGCACGTGTTACAACAGCGTGGCTTCGTAAAAAAAAGAGTGCGAGTACTTTCCTGGCCCGCCTGCAGTCCAGACCTGTCTCCCATCAAAAATGTGTGGCTCATTATGAAGCGTAAAATACGACAGCGGAGACCCCGGACTGTTGAACGACTGAAGCGCTACATAAAACAAGAATGGGAAAGAATTCCACTTTCAAAGCTTCAACAACTAGTTTCCTCAGTTCCCAAACGTTTACTGAGTGTTGTTAAAAGAAAAGGTGATGTAACACAGTGGTGAACATGCCCTTTCCCAACTAGTTTGGCACGTGTTGCAGCCATGAAATACTAAGTTAATTATTATTTGCAAAACAATAATAATGAGTTTGAACATCAAATATCTTGTCTTTATAGTGCATTCAATTAAATATGGATTGAAAAGGATTTGCAAATTATTGTATTCCGTTTATATTTACATCCAACACAATTTCCCAACTCATATGGAAACGGGGTTCGTATATATATATATATAAAATACAAGCCCATCCTTTCCTAGTTTTGTCATTTTTTTGACGCAGCATGTGAATGTGAAAAAGTTTAACTCGGAGCCCAGGCAAGGCAGCTTTACCAGTAGATGCCTCCAACATTTGTAATAGTTATTGACTCTTTATCAAGAGCTATGCCTGCTCATTAGCCTCTGTATTCTAGTGGGGAGACGCAGAGGGGCTTGTTATAGCCCTTACTAATAGCTTTTTTTGCACTCTGAGGTGCGGACAATTAGTGAGACACATGGCCTGGTTGAATTCGGAGAGTTGTGTTAGTTATTTGCACACCGTACTTTGCTGCTGACAACAAACGCATCACTTTCACAAAACTAACTAAAATGCTGCCTTGCTAAATCTAAGATGCATTTAAGTCTCTTTTTTTCTTTTGCTTTGAAGTACAGTGTTGCACTGTAAAAAACACGCCACAATGAACACGAGAGTCGGTCGGACATAGTAATGAAAAACTCAAATTGTCAAAAACGCACAACTCCTGCATTTACTTCTCCGCATGAGGCTGCGGTAAGAAGACACATTTTATCCAAAGGGAGAATGGAGCAGAAAGAAAATGCACAATAGCAGAGAAAAAGAAGAGGAGTGGAGTATTACTTATCCAGTGAAATAGTTCTGGAGTTGTGGTTATCAGGCTAAAAAAACAGCTGTTTGAGGACATATCAGCAAGGAAACTGAAAGTTGCCGCAAAATGAAGACTGTGTCGAGAACCAAGGAACACACGTTTGCATCTGCGTTTATTTTGAATTTTTTTTTTAATGTGTGGTCATCCCTATGGTGTCAGCTCGGTTCTATTGGAATTCTGGCTGACCAGGTACCTGATTGTGCCAATAGAGAAAGAGTCAACGGGGAATATAGTTGAGTCAAGCAGGTACATTGTGATACGTCTTAAAATAGCCAACTATACGATTCTGAGGAATCCTATGGCCATGTCTAAGTCATTTAACCCCTTAAATTAATAATTATTTAGTCTAAGCCTCGCTTCAGCCACACGAAATCACATTTTAAGGTTACCCTCCTCGGACAATTTTTTACATGGGTAAGTGCGCCGTCTAAGTCTTGAATCTTTGGCTCTTAGCATTGTATGGACTAATCGATCATTTACAAACTGAATTCGCAGAGGAAGTGACACCAGAAAGACCGCACCCCACACAGGACATCAGAAAGAACGCCCCACAGCCAGCTTCATAACAAACCATTCTGTAACCTGGCGACAACCACTAGAAAGATGAGTGTGCGTGAGTGAATTACATTTATATAGCGCTTTTCTCGAGTGACTCAAAGCGCTTTTACATAGTTAAACCCAATATCAAGGGGTATGACGGTACACAAAAATTTCGGTTCGGTACGTACCTGGGTTTAGAGGTCACGGTTCAGTTCATTTTCGGTACAGTAAGAAAACAAAAAAATATATATGTTTTGGTTATTTATTTACCAAATTTGTAAACAATGGCATAACATACATATACACACAGGGTCCATTGCCAGGGTTTATGTGGTCAACATATAAAAAATAAAAACTAAATAAGATAAGGCTCGAAATGGTTTCTTAACAAAACCTTTCTACATGTAAAGTGTTTTTTTTGATTGATTGATTGATTGAAACTTGTATTAGTAGATTGCACAGTACAGTACATATTCCATACAATTGACCACTAAATGGTAACACCCCAATAAGTTTTTCAACTTGTTTAAGTCGGGGTCCACGTTAATCAACATTAAACTGCCTCAAGTTATTGCTCAGATGAAATAAAATGACAAAATGTTTCTTCTACATATAAAAACTGCAACATTAAACAGTTTCAAGTCAACTCAGCCTCAGATTGACTTTTTTATAACACCCCAGCCAGGCTAACTTGGCAGTAAAAGTATATATGGGCTTATTGTTCTTCCACCATAGAAGTGGATCAAAATCTAGATTTTTAATGCAATATAGCAACCCCCGTGACCCTGGACGGGACAAGCGGTGGGAAAATGGATGGATGGATGGTCTTAAATCTGCTGCTATAAAAACATTTGTTATTGCTTCAGCCCTGCCTGACTGGCCGAGGAGAGGCGGCTTGAATGGAGTGGTGCCGCATCAAAGGCGTTAGCATGTTTGACGTGTTGGCAAAAGCATACCCTATTGCTGCTCAACAATGTCGGCAAACCTCCGTCCTCCATTGTTGTATCGCACCGCGCAGCCAAAGTGTTCCCAAACAGGAGATGTTAACGAGGCAGGAGGGTCTTCCACCTCTGGCTTTTACATGTTTTCCTAGCCCGGTCGCTGCTAGCCTGCCGTGTGTTGTGCTTCGGTGTGCATTGTTTACACAACGTGCGGTGCGCTACCTAATATGTCTGTGTGGAAACTCGTTTGGTACACCAAAAACCCCGTACCAAAACGGTAAATACAAATACACATACCGTTACACCCCTACCAATATCTAAGTTACATTTAAACCAGTTTGGGTGGCACTGGGAGCAGGTAGGTAAAGTGTCTTGCCCAAGGACACAACGGCATTGACGAGGATGGCGGAAGCGGGGATCGAACCTGGAACCCTCAAGTTGCTAGCATGGCCACTCTACCAACCGAGCTATACCGCCCTATATACCGAGCTATAAGATGGAAGCGAATCATCCAGACATGCCAGTGATTCTCCTTCTTGTACATGTACAGACGCTTTTGGAAATCACACATGAATACCTTAAGAGAAGGAAACGGGCAATTGTGGTCTTTATTATAGACGGAAACATGGCAATGTTGAGCAACAGTTTTGGATAAGAAGAACGGCAGTCTGGTGAGATATGTTTGTGATTCTACGTCGTGAAAAACTTAGTCCATTTGTTGAAGGAGAGACAACGACAATGCGGGCCCCCGTGGACAAGGAAAGACTACGAAAAATAGCGAATGCATTTGGACAAACAAAGCAGACTATCAGTTATCGTCCGCGATGTATGTCAAGCGATTAACTTGTTCCTATAGTTTCGGCTATCAGACTGAAAATAACACAAAAAAACTACCAGTTGTTGAAGTTTGTCAGGTAAGAACAGCACAATAAGGTATTAAAAGTTTTAAAAAATATAGCAAATGCTTGCAAAAAAGTACTTGAGGAATTAGGTGGGACTTTGCAGTAACAAGCAGCTTTCACGGATGCCTGTCCTTTTCACTGGGAAACAGGACAGGGAGGACCATGGCTTTATTTACAAGCAATGCCCGCCCCCCCCCGCCTAGTCCTGCAAATCCTCCCTAGCTCTTAGTACACACCACTGGAGACATCTCAGCAGGGGGGCCTCCCCCTCCCCCTCCTCCTCGTCTTCCAGGCCGAAGATGTACTTGCTCCAGTAACGCTCCCTCCAGCTTTAACCAGCGTGTGAGCAGACACACACAAATCACTGCGTCCACGCAATCGGGCCAGGCCAGGCGGGGAAAGGGGAAATGAAGGACATGTTTTTCTTTGCTATTCAGAAAGAAGAGCGGCCCAGTGGGTGCAACGGCCATCCAGCCAAAATATGCATCCTGGTCCGGGACGAGACGTGACTCATGCCGCACACAGTTAAGCTTAAATCATCTCGTTATCTCTCTAACGAGGCAAAAATTCCATGAGGGAAATCTTCCTCATCCTTGGTCATCCTTTTAGTGCAGCCGGTGGTAATGAGAGGATCAAGTGCGTGCCTCATTTGGAGCAATAAGAGCAGGAAGTAATAGAACGTACTGATCGTTAACCATCGTTTTTGTCCAATCCCTTTAAATGAGGCCCACCAAGGTGACCGGCTTTGAAGCAACCGTTACTTTATATAAAGGACCTTCAAAAAGGTCAATCTCTAATTCCACAGTATTTGGAAATAATGTCCCTCAAAGAAAATGATAGAAACACAAATAATCCATTCCAGTCTCCCACTGTCACCGTGATAAGAACTGTAAAGGGAATAAGTGATTTTATATTACGATGTAACATTGTCTTCAAGGCCAGATCATGGCATAAACTCTCGCCAGGGTTGTCAAATTGACTTTATGGCTGCCCTCAGAGGGACAATTGTGCCAACAAAATAGAAAATTCATTAATAATCGCCTCATGACGTTTAGTGCCTAATAGTGCTATACCGGTATCAGTACCAAAATAATTTTGATACTTTTCTAAATGCCATTATTGGCTTTATTTTGTCATGTCTTGTGGTCATGTTTGGTTTAGTTATGTTGTGTTACTTCAAGACTCCATTAGTTCCTGTTTTTCCTCTCCCCCCTTGTTTTGTCACCATGGTGACCAATTAGTTCACCTGATTCACTTGGACTCACGCACCTGATTTGTTGGTACTCACGCATCTGTCAATAATCATGTAACTATTATTTAAGCTTGTCGTTGCCAGGCAGTTGGCCTGGCGTCATCGACCTGTTTATGACCACTCCGTTTCATGATTAGTTCACGCTGCTTGTTTCATGCAATTTCTTAGTCCATGCTGCCCTGCTCACCTCACCGCAAATAAGTTTTTGTTTATTAATGCCACAGTTAGTGTCTTTTGTCTCTTGCCCATAATTTACGTCAAAGTGCTAGTTTTGTTTCCAGGGTTAAGATTTGTACCTCAACTGTGAGCCCCTTTTGTTTGTACACTTTTTATAGTAAAAATCAAAAACCATGTATTTACCTTCACGCCATGTCCGGTCCAGTTCATTTGCATCTCGAGAAAACAATCCACGCAACAAACCACACCATAGTCCACGTGTTGACATACTTTACCAAAAGATTTTACGGTACTTTAACATATGTTTCTTATTGTTTGTCCTTAAATAAAATAGTGAACATACAAGACAACTCGTCTTTTATTAGAAAGTAAGCAAAAAAAGGCTTCTAATTTATCTGCTGATGTATGCAGTAACATATTGTGTAATTTTCTATGCTATTATTTTGTCAACATAATTAAAGACAAGTGGTTAAAATGAATTCTTAATCTACTTGTTTATGTACTGTTAATATCTGCTTACTTTCTCTTTGAACATGTTCTATCTAGACTTCTGTTAAAATGTAATCACTTATTTTTCTGTTATTTGATACTTTGTGGGTTCTTCCGAGGATGTCGTAGTCGTAATGGTTTGTACAGTCCTTTGAGACATTTGTTATTTAGGGCTATATAAATAAACATTGATTGATGATTGACTTTACATTAGTTTTGGATGATACCATGAATTTGGGTATCAATCCACAACCAAGTCGTTACAGGATCATACATTGGTCGTAATTATAGTCCTCATGTGTCCAGGGACATATTTCCTGAGTTCCCACCAGACTGGTACTTTTCAGAGGCAGTATAGTACCGAATATGATTCATTAGTATCACGGTACTGTACTAATACCGGTAGGCCGTACAAACATAGTTCCTAAGCATTTACTGTATTATCCGGGCTATAGAGCCAGGGCTGTACAGTGCAAGCATTTTAGTTGCATTTACGACTAAAAATAGATTGTGCGAGTATTGGTATAAAAAAGGAGCACTAGTGCAAATACCGATTTTAGCTCCTGAATTAACCTTTGGATCCCAAAATAAATCCATCCAAATTTGATCAAACTCGAGTAAAATTTTGCCCATCTGTATAGCATGTTTGATTGAACTTAAACCATAGCAAAAAAAGCTTTGAACATGCTTAGAAGATGCATGATCAGATAATATTAACATTAGAAGACATGCAGTACATGCATTTTTTTCTGGTAAAATTAAGAGAACAAATGCATAAAGTAAGAAGGATGAATTACTGTATTTATACACATTATTTCCAGCCTTTCGGGCCTTGAGTTTGACTCATGTACTCTATCTATGCGAGGAGCTTCACATGCTCATTGCCTGTCAATAAGTAAATATGTTTGTTTTTTTAATTTAATTTTTAAATCTGTCAATTATAAAATACAACATTATAAAAGTTCAGATACAATCCGTTTTGCTATCAAAGTTCAATAATAAAGTTGTTTGAATCAAATTAGGAATGTGTAACAGTACTTTCACTTTCACCCCCTGCAAAAATGCAAAATGGTTGATTACTTCTGGTAGCAGCAAACCCAGCATGGAACACTTCACTGTTCACTCAACACAGATGTCGTCAGAGCTCACATTTATGCATTCACACACAGCGGCAACATTTAGGAAACAGGATGAGTTTATAAAAGAAAGGTAAAAATAAAATACATCTATTTGTAGCATCATAGGGTAAAGTTATGTTTAAAGGGGAACATTATCACCAGACCTATGTAAGCGTCAAAATATACCTTGATGTTGCAGAAAAAAGACCACATATTTTTTTAACTGATTTCCAAACTCTAAATGGGTGAATTTTGGCGAATTAAACGCCTTTCTCTTTATCGCTCTCGGAGCGATGACGTCAGAACGTGACGTCACATAGGTAATAAAGCCGCCATTTTCTCCAACACATTACAAACACCGGGTCTCAGCTGTTATTTTCAGTTTTTTCGACTGTTTTCCGTACCTTGAAGACATCATGCTTCGTCGGTGTGTTGTCGGAGGGTGTAACAACACTAACAGGGAGGGAATCAAGTAGCACCACTGGCCCAAAGATGCGAAAGCGGCAAGAAATTGGACAAAATGTGTTCAAAATACGAGGGTGTGGGGAAAGCCGACGAAATGGTCAGTGGTTTGTTCCGCACACTTTACCGACGAAAGGTATGCTACTACAGAGATGGCAAGATTGTGTGGATATACTGCGCCACTCAAAGCAGATGCATTTCCAACGATAAAGTCAACAAAATCACAAAGGTGAGTTTTGCTGATGTTATTGACTTATGTGCTAATCAGACATATTTGGTCGCGGCATGACTGCCAGCTAATCGATGCTAACACGCTATTAAGGCTTGCTGTATGTACATTTGTAGCTATATTTGCATCCAGCGTTTCCCTCCACCCACATTTAATGCCAAACAAACACTTACCAATTGACAGATTTAAGTTGATCCAGTGTCACAAGATGCGAAAGTCCCGAACGTTTGGTCTGCACATTTTACCGGCGACGCTAAGGCAGACATGGCCGAATAGAGTCAATAGCTTTTCGCTCAATGGCTTCAGTTTCTTCTTCAATTTCTTTTTCGCTATCTGCCTCCATACTCCAACCATCCGTTTCAATACATGCGTAATCTGTTGAATCGCTTGAGCCGCTGAAACCCGAGTCTGAATCCGAGCTAATGTCGCTATATCTTGCTGTGCTATCCGTTTGTTTGTAATGGCATCACTGGATGACGTCACAGGAAAATGGACGGTGGCTTCACAGATAGTGAAAATGAGGCACTTTAAAGCCTTTTTTCGGGATATTCTCGGATGGGTAAATTTTTGAAAAAAACCTTTGAAAATAAGCCACTGGTAACTGATTTTTATTGGTTTTAACCCTTCTGAAATTGTGATAATGTTCCCCTTTAAGTTTCACTTTTGCATCTTATAGCACAAAACTACGGTGCGTTCAAGGAACCTTGATAAAAGTTTGAAACAGAAGCATCACTAGTTTTTAAAGATTTAACACCCAGTTGATGCACTAACAAGAATATAATAATCATTATAATTATGAGGTGGCGACTTGTCCAGGGTGTACCCCGCCTTCCGCCCGATTGTAGCTGAGATAGGCGCCAGCGCCCCCCGCGACCCCAAAAGGGAATAAGCGGTAGAAAATGGATGGATGGATGGATTATGATGTATTATTATAATTATTGTTATCCACTGTTGTCTACCTTACACTACAAAGTAAAGGGAAACTTTGTGCATGTAAACATACGTTGTGTGTGTATGTGGGTGGTGATGTTTAGGGTGGAATAGGGGCCTTTCAGGAGTCTTATGATTACAAAAAATAAGCAATATTAAATACCAAAATGGGGCCACAAACATAATGTTGTTTAAGGCCACACAAAGCTTAAGACTGGCTCTAACTGTCTTTAATGATGAATGACAAAGATGTAACACCAATGTGACTCTGTCACAGTCTCTTACGTCTTGTTTTTTTTAACATTCGCACTTGTCCTACAAATGTAAAAAAAAAAAAAATAAAAAAATAAAAAAATACCAAAAGCAAAGGAGGAGGTATGTGGTATACAATTTGTGTAATGTCATCAATGACTGTAGTTCATCTATTTGGAATAAGTGCAGGGGAAAAAGCCAAAAAGCAATAAACCTCTTGACGTTTGGAAGTGAGCTACGGTGCGACGCATGACTACTGACAGATATAAATTCGGACTATACGCTACATCAGACCTGGGCAAATGCGGCCTGTTGAAATTTTCAATCTGGCTTTCCAGGCATTCCCAAACGTTTTCTTTAGATCTTTAAAATGGAAAGTGTAGCTGCCATTATGATGGGCAGTGATGTTTTTAAATTAGCGTAAGTCTTAAACTATACAAAGTATTTCAATGGTTGGAATCTGCACTTTTGCATGATATACTAGTTACTATGGTAATTTAATTAGTTACTATAGTAGTATAATTAGTTACTATGGTAATTTAATTAGTTACTATGGTAATCTAAGTCACAGCAGCTCAGACGAGGCACCAAGCATTGTGGGTGGGGAGCGTTTCCACAGTGTTTCCAGCCTGAAATGCGGGTGTCAGGGACAGTTGCAGAAGGAGATTTTTACAACAAAGTTCTAAAGCTTAGTGATGTATCAGATTGTAGGTTGTTTTTACATATTTCGCTGTTTGTTGCTTTTTTGTTGCGTTTGGCTTGATTATATGTTGATGGAAAGGGAGTGTGACGTTCATATGTTGGCAATATTCAGTCTTTTATCATTCAAAATTAATATTGTAAATCCCACATTCTTTATTTCATGTAAGTTCTGGGTGTCTTATTCAGTAAAAATGTTTTTAATTCCATGCCGTTTTTTAAGGCTGTCTTTCAAAACGTTTTCAGCATTCCATCAGACATTATTATGAAGTTTTGTATTAGAGTTCCTAAAAATCTGATATACAGTACCGGCCTCCAGACATATATTTTTCTCTGAATTTGGCCCCCGAGTCAAAATATTTGCCCAGGCCTGTGCTACATTGTATCAGAAATGGCAACAGCGGAGGATGCATGTGCATGTACGAGCCAGTCTGCAAATACAACAAGAGGATAGTGAAAAAGAAGGCGCTTATTGATTACAGCTTTCACTACATTGGCAAACAAGCACAAAGGACTTTGGGTTACTGTATACCATATATGGAGATAACCACTGACATACCAGGGCAAGAAACCTCACAGGTTAGAGCATTTCCTTTCTACTTCCCATTTATAGGAAGTAGGAAGGAAGGCAAGATTATTTTATAAATATCACCGCAATGCCTCCTTGGTTTGATTTTAAATTTTCGGGACTTATGCAGATCCGAATACACAACAACAGGTACCAATAGGTAAGAGAAGTTAGTTTTGCATTATAGGACCACTTAAAACAGTTAATGTGCTAAAAAAAAATACCCATCTCAAAATACAAATGTTCTTTGTTTTCTTCTCTTCACAATAAACCAATTTGGCCAGTTTCAACGTTCTTAAAAGGAACGGAACTCATTACCTTTGGATGTTTTCGCCAGTGTTAGTTAGTCTGTCAGTAAGCTCAAAATAAAACAAAAATTCATAGGCGGACGTTGATTAAACGTTCAGGAAATGTCAGAAATGGGATAAAGAACAAATGCAGAAAAAAGCCATCAGGATTGTGTTCAATGTTCACTACAGACATCATTTAAATCCACTATTCGTGGAGTTAAAGCAACTTAAACTGCACGATGTGATCAACTTTAAAACTGCTCAAATTATGTTTAGGGCAGGGGTCACCAACGCGGTGCCCGCGGGCACCAGGTAACCCGTAAGGACCAGATGACTCGCCCGCTGGCCTGTTCTAAAAATAGCTCAAATAGCAGCACTTACCAGTGAGCTTCCTCTATTTTTTTAATTGTATTTATTTACTAACAAGCTGGTCTCGCTTTGCTCGACATTTTTTATTCTAAGAGAGACAAAACTGAAATAGAATTTGAAAATCCAAGAAAATATTTTAATGACTTGGTCTTCACTTGTTTGAATAAATTCATTTACTTTTTTACTTTGCCTCTTATAACTTTCAGAAAGA
Organism: Nerophis ophidion; assembly: GCF_033978795.1. Lineage (NCBI taxonomy): Eukaryota > Metazoa > Chordata > Actinopteri > Syngnathiformes > Syngnathidae > Nerophis > Nerophis ophidion. The sequence goes on from NC_084611.1 coordinate 74,103,437, forward strand.
CAATTTTAGAGAAAAAATACAACCTTAAAAATGATTTTAGGATTTTTAAACACATATACCTTTTTAACTTTTAAACTCCTTCCTCTTCTTTCCTGACAATTTAAATCAATGTTCAATTGTATTTATTTTATTGTAAAGAATAATAAATACATTTTAATTTAATTCTTCACTTTAGCTTCTGTTTTTTCGACGAAGAACATCTGTAAAATAGTTCTTCAAACTTATGATTAAAATTCAAAAAGATTATTCTGGCAAATCTAGAAAATCTGTAGAATCAAATTTAAATCTTATTTCAAAATATTTTGAATTTCTTTAAAAAATTTTGTTCTGGAAAATCTAGAAGAAATAATGATTTGTTTTTGTTAGAAATATAGCTTGGTCCAATTTGTTATATATTCTAACAAAGTGCAGATTGGATTTTAATCTATTTAAAACATGTCATCAAAATTCTAAAATTAATCTTAATCAGGAAAAATTACTAATGATGTTCCATAAATTCTTTTTTAAATTTTTTTTTAAAAAGATTCGAATTAGCTGGTTTTTCTCTTTATTTTTTTCGGTTGAATTTTGATTTGTAAAGAGTCGAAATTGAATATAAACTTTCGTGTTTTCTCTTTTAAACCGTTCAAGTAAGTGTTTTTTTCATCATTTATTCTCTACAAAAAACCATCCGTAAAATGAAAAAAAATGTATGACGGAATGACAGACGGCTTCACGGTGGCAGAGGGGTTAGTGCGTCTGCCTCACAATACGAAGTTCCAGCAGTCCTGGGTTCAAATCCAGGCTCGGGATTTTTCTGTGTGGAGTTTGCATGTTCTCCCCGTGAATGCGTGGGTTCCCTCCGGGTACTCCGGCTTCCTCCCACTTCCAAAGACATGCACCTGGGGATAGGTTGATTGGCAACACTAAATTGTCCCTAGTGTGTGAATGTGAGTGTGAATGTTGTCTGTCTATCTGTGTTGGCCCTGCGATGAGGTGGCGACTTGTCCAGGGTGTACCCTGCCTTCCGCCCGATTGTAGCTGAGATAGGCGCCAGCGCCCCCCGCGACCCCGAAAGGGAATAAGCGGTAGAAAATGGATGGATGGATGGAATGACAGACAGAAATACCCATTTTTTTATATATGTATATATATATAGATTTATTTATTAAAGGTAATTTTAGCAAATTGGTTATTTCTGGCAATTTATTTAAGTGTGAATCAAACTGGTAGCCCTTCGCATTAATCAGTACCCAAGAAGTAACTCTAAGTTTCAAAAAGGTTGGTGACCCCTGGTTTAGGGCATCCCAAAACTCTCTACCATCCAATATACAGAACCTATTCAGGATAGAGATGCTCACCATAGTTACAGTACAGTCTAAGACAGGGGTCGGCAACCCAAAATGTTGAAAGAGCCATATTGCATACTGGAGCCACAAAAAATGAAAAGCATATAAGTGTTATAATGAAGGCAACACATGACGTAAGTGTCTACATTAGCCTACTATCAAAATGACTATGTCGCAGGCTGACACAAATCTTTGTTGACAGAAATGTTGTAATACAATATGTATTCTACCCATTTTTACAACATAGGAAAACATTAGTAAAACAGAGGCTTCTCAGAGGGTGAGATAACATTTAGATATTACTGGCTTAGAATGGCCAATAACCCAAGTTAAAGAAAATGGCAGGCTGTCTTCTTCAAATGGATTTATAACAATCTATGCAAGCTGAAAAGCAGGCAATATTACATATAGATAATATGTCATTAGAAAAGCAGGTATAAATTAAATAGACAGAGGATATAGGAAATTAAATGAGCTCAAATATACACACAAGTGAGGAATGATGACGCAATATAAATTTATCCTAAATTGCATGTTAGCATTGATTAGCTTGAAGTCATGCACTGACCACATATACCTGATTAGCACTCCACAAAAGTCACTAAGATCAACCAAGCTCACATTTGTGCATTCACACACAGCATAAATTGTTTGGTGGACAGAATGGCGTAAAACAAGAACGTTGTACATGTAAACAAACTCCGGTGAGTTCAAGGACTGCCAAAATTAGTTGGACAAAACGGCATTCGCCAAATACTCATCAGAAAAGCATGCTTAATATAAATAGTGGGATTGTCCACCTAGTCAAACCCTATTAAAACAAAAATATATTTTTCCCCATCTTTTTCTATTTTCATACATTTTTGAAAAGCTCCAGGGAGCCACTAAGGAGGCGCTAAAGAGCCGCAGGTTGCAGACCCCTGGTCTAAGAGGAAACAACAAATTATATTTGCCTAAATTGAGAACAACTTTAAAATCAATGTGCATTTCAGTGCGTGGAGTCACTCTGTATGACAACTTAGGGTTCTAACATGATTCGATTTAAAAGACTGTTTAAAAAAAGAACTACGAGGAGGAAAGAGTGATGCCCTCAGAGAGGTGTATGGTCGGAGAGTGTTTGGCGTGTGTGTGTGTGTGTGTGTGTGTGTGTGTGTGTGTGTGTGTGTGTGTGTGTGTGTGTGTGTGTGTGTGTGTGTGTGTGTGTGTGTTGTCTCCATCCATCCATCCATTTTCTACCGCTTATTCCCTTTCGGGGTCGCGGGGGGCGCTGGCGCCTATCTCAGCTACAATCGGGCGGAAGGCGGGGTACACCCTGGACAAGTCGCCACCTCATCGCAGGGCCAACACAGATAGACAGACAACATTCACACTCTCATTCACACACTAGGGCCAATTTAGGGTTGCCAATCAACCTATCCCCAGGTGCATGTCTTTGGAAGTGGGAGGAAGCCGGAGTACCCGGAGGGAACCCACGCATTCACGGGGAGAACATGCAAACTCCACACAGAAAGATCCCGAGCCTGGATTTGAACCCAGGACTGCAGGACCTTCGTATTGTGAGGCAGACGCACTAACCCCTCTGCCACCGTGAAGCCCGTGTGTTGTCTCGTCTTGTCTCATACTAACAGTGGTACTATTGTATTGTTAGTGTACAGGAGTGTTTCTTGTTTTTGTTTGTACGGTATTGTTCTTGTATTATATTGTTGATGTTAAATGGGGAACGAGTCAGAGGGGTGGGGATATTGTAAGCATCTGCTTCATCCAACCCCTTTTCAAGCCTTGCACAAATGTCTGCAAAGATGTAAAAAAAAGTGTTGTTGTACTGTGCAGCTTTGAAATATATACTTCAATTCAATTCAATTCAATGATTAGAGAGACTTTGGGGGTGACCCAGATCATTTCTACAACATTAAAATTAAACGTTAAAGTTAAGAGGCTAAACTTCCTTGTACACCTTTACTAGCGGTCCCACCTCCCCCTAAACAGACAAAAGAGGGTGCATGACTGACAAGAAAAGAAAACAAACAAACAAAATAAACACACATAATAATGGAAATGTTGTTTATCTTTTGATTAGTTGGGGTTTGTTTGTCTGCCTGTTAGTTAGCAACAAATCTAATTAATTAACATTTAGGAAATGTCAGAAATGAGACAGGGAACCGGTGTTTACATTTTCAGGCTGATATGAATATATATATATATATATATATATATATATATATATATATATATATATATATATATATATATATATATATATATATATATATATATATATATATATATATTTTTTTTTTTTTTTTTTTTTTTTTTTTTTTTTTTTTTAAAGGATTCTTTACTAATGGGGTTTTTTTTTAGTCGTTGTACTTGAATCTTTCAATGGTCAGACCGTGTGGAATTTGACCTACAACACAATATACACAAACTATCAAACCAATTCATCCAAAAATATGGTAAAATAGGATCAGGACAAAAATACATCAACATCTGTCAGCTATATTTTCAAAGTTGTTAGCATTCTGTGTAGATAGTCAACTGAACGATGGATGTCACGCAAAAGAAAAAGTGGGAGTTAATCATTTTGCAATGGAGAATGCTGAAAATGAAAGAAAGTTCCATTTTACATTGCAATTGAAGTTTTGGTTGAATTTAGAATGGCCACAAAACACATGTTATAAATATTCAACCTTCTACTGCCATTTGGTTGCTAAAGTGAATGGTGCACCCCCAATTGGACACATTTCATGTGTCATGTAAACAACGACAAATGGGCCCGGATAAATTCCTACTGTATTGGTACAAATTGACAGTCAACTGAGCGATGGACGGATGTATTGTACGTATTACTTTTAATGTAGAGACGTAGGAGTTTCAATAACGATCAGGCCAAAGAAGAACACTTGGGATTTTTAAAAGGTATTGCTGTGTAATGGAGGACATTTGATGCCGAAATAGATCAACTCTACTTCTGTTTTTTTCTAATTGGGCCTTTAAAAACAGATTGAAGACAACTAGAGCAGCTAGCAGTAAGAGAACTAGTTTGTTGTCATCCATGATGCCCAGAGAATGTGCAACTGAGGCTAGTGGTTAGAGTGTCCTCCCTGAGATCGGTAGGTTGTGAGTTCAGAACACCGGCCGAGTCATACCAAATACTTTAAAAATGGGAGCCATTACCTCCCTGCTTGGCACTCAGCATCAAGGGTTGGAATTGGGGGTTAAATCACCAAAAATGATTCCAGGGCGCAGCCCCGCTGCTGCCCACTGCTCCCCTCACCTCCCGGGGGGTGATCAAGGGGATGGGTCAAAGGCAGAGGACAAATTTCACCACACCTAGTGTGTGTGTTAAAATCATTGGTACTTTAACTTTAATAAACACAACTTTTTGGTGGTTGACCACATCTATACTGGCTCACCTGCACTGGCTTCCTGTGCACTTAAGATGTGACTTTATGGTTTTACTACTTACATATAAAAGACGACACGATCTAGCTCCATCCTATTTTGCCGATTGTATTGTACCATATGTCCCGGCAAGAAATCTGCGTTCAAAGAACTCCGGCTTATTAGTGATTCCCAAAGCCCCAAAAAATGGAGTGTTTTCTATTCGGGCTCCAGTACTCTGGAATGCCATCCACAGTTAGAGATGCTACCTCAGTAGAAGCATTTAAAACTCATTTGTATACTCTAGCCTTTAAAGGCCTACTAAAATGAGATTTTCTTATTTAAACGGGGATAGCGGGTCCATTCTATGTGTCATACTTGATCATTTCGCGATATTGCCATATTTTTGCTGAACGGATTTAGTAGAGAACATCCACGATAAAGTTCGCAACTTTTGGGGCTGATAAAAAACCCTTGCCTTTACCGGAAGTAGCGGACGATGACGTCACAAGGGTGCGGGCTCCTCACATCCTCACATTGTTTATAATGGGAGTCTCCTGCTGCAAGAGCTATTCGGGCCGAGAAAACGACAATTTCCCCATTAATTTGAGCGGGGATGAAAGATCGTGGATGATGATATTGATAGCGAAGGACTAGAGAAAAATAAATAAATAAAAAATAAAGTAAAAAAAATTCAGATGTTTTTAGACACATTTACTAGGATAATTCTGGGAAATCCCTTATTTTTCTATTGTGTTGCTAGTCCCCACATCTGCGGTCCCCTCCAAGGTTTCTCATTGTCCCATTGGGTTGAGTTTTTCCTTGCCCTGATGTGGGATTTGAGCCAAGGATGTCGTTGTCCTTTGAGACACTCGTGAAATAGGGCTATATAAGTAAACATTTATTGATTAAATGGCCTTCAATTTTAAAAAGGGTCTGTCCTGTTAGTTTATGTTGTCTAAGCCCTGTGTGGAGTCGGTGTCAAAGTGTCATCTCCATCCACATGACTGCCAAGGAATGCAGACAAACTACCTCAGGATGCCGGTTAGTCGTAGGTAGTAGGTGAGTCAGGTCAGAAACGAAACCCAAACCAAAGTGTAATCAGTAACTGCTAGCAATGCAAACTGCCTCCAGTCCAACACATGACCATAAAACATGTCAACTACATCACATGACTGATATACGGCTTGTGTACTTTGGTGCGAGGGCACAGGAAGTTTGACTTTTAACAATGACAAAAGCAAACTTTGCATAGCTTGTTTGTTTTTGGAGCACATCCCTGACGTGCTGGTCACAGCCAATTAAGGCTTTTTGCTTAGGTATAAACATCATTTGGCCTGCAAGTGGCCAACTTGGGAGTTTGAACAGGAGGCGTGTATATATATTTTAGAAAATAATGACCAGCTCATTTGCCATGCATGCTGGAAGTAACCTGGAGGGATCCTGTGCTTTGTGTCCCTAATGATGTTGTCATCTACAGCCTCATTCCCTCCTCCCCGAGCGTAACATAGTTTAATGGTATAAACTGCAAAGCCCCATAAACCTTTTGATGAAGTTGAAACTAGATTGTGACACTGCTGTTAACTGCCTTATGTTTGTAATTGACTGGTTGCAAATGTGCACACAAACAGGTCAATGAATCACTTAATGGCAACACTACTGACAAGCAGTCAAGTGGAGCCTGCTTTGCACAAATGGTCGGCTGCCCTTTAAGGGTTAGAAAACAATGAACGCTAATAAATATTTAAGGGTAAGCGCTATTCCAGACAAAAACAACAATAACACATTTATCGCGGTCTAATTGGAAATTATATTGCATTCTTAAGACTGGTAAAGTTTCCACATTCTTCTAAATGATGGGTCTCATTGATTTTTTTCTTTTGGAATAACTTAAATGCAACTTGGCCAAAGTTACAATATCTAAACCTAGGGCTGGGCGATATATCGCGGGTTTGTCTCTGTGCGATAGAGATGCGCGGATAGGCAATTATATCATCCGCATCCGCGTCACCAAAATCGTCATCCACCCGCCGTCCACCCGAACCAACATTTTATCGGGACCGTACCCGCCCACAGAATTACATCAGAGGTTGTCCACCTTTACCACACACAGAACTATTGAAAACTGTTCCACAGAGTAATGTAGTCAATTGGAGTCGCTACCGTTCTCGCGACTATTCAATAGCGTTCATCCTGATGACAAGAATATGGGTGTGCTGTGAAGCCATTGCCTTAGACACCTTCAACAACATGTATGAACCGATTGTTAGTCCGGCAACATGTTGTGTGCAGCTTCCGTAATTACGCGCACAAGATTGAAAGGCATACTGGGTGATACAGAGTACACTGATGGTTGTGATATAAACAACTTTAACACTTACTAATATGCGCCACGCTAGGAAGCCACACAATACAAGATTGACAAACACATTTTGGGAGAACATCCTCACAGTAACAAAACATAAACGCAACATAACTAATACCCATAATCCTTTGTATTCATGACACTTCCTAAATATATTTTACACCCCCGCACCCCAACCCCGCCCACCTTACCGACGCACGGGGGGTGTATAAAATAATCAGGAAGTGTCATGAATACAAAAGATTATGGGTATTTGTTGTGTTGCGTTTATGTTGTGTTACTGTGAGGATGTTCTCCCGAAATGTGTTTGTCGTTCTTAATTGGTGTGGCTTCAAAGCGTGGCGCATATTAGTAAGAGTGTTAAAATTGTTTATATCACAACCATTAGTGTACTCTGTGTCACCCAGTATGCCTTGCAGTCGTGTGTGTGTTGCTGCGGAAGCCTCACACAACATGATGCTGGATTGACAAGCAGATTGTGTATGATGTAGAAGGCGACAAAGTCAATGGCATCATTGCACGCACTAATATTTAATATCTGGGTGACTATCGATAGTCATTCAAGAGAATAATAGCGTCTCCTATTGACGTCTTCGCCCTAAGACACGGGTCTTATTTACAACTTCTCGAACATATTTAATAATTCAATTTAACTTGCAAATCACCCGATCTCTGTCTCACCACTCCGCCCTCAGCTAGCTAGCTGCTAAGCTAACGAGGCTAGCGGAGAAAGGCAGCGCCGGTCTGAAGGAAGGTACTCCCCCGCCACCGTGACCACCACTTCCCGAAAACAGCTGGCACTCCACTCGGCGACGGAAAGTTTCTGTGAGTATGGCTTCCTGCGCTTCGTGCACTTTACTCATGGATAGGTTGGCTTTGCTAGAGAGCTGTGTCCGCCAGTTAGAGCAGTGTAATTTCGTAACTTTAGATGTTGCGGACACATCTGCTTGCGTTAGCTGTAGCGAGCTAACTAGCCCAGCTTGTAGCAGCCCTAAGCGGCCTACAAGCTACGGTGTACCGGTTGAGACGCGTAATAGATTTAGCCCTTTAGCCAGTCCTACACCCCAGTCTACCGGGCACCACACTTTAGTCATAGGGGACTCCATCACCCGAAACATAAAGCTTAGCCAACCAGCCACAATTAAGTGTATTCCCGGGGGCAGAGCACCTGACATTGAAGCTAATCTTAGGGAGCTAACTCGCAACAGGCCTAGTAAACACGTACGACAGGCTAACCGCACCACTAGTTATGTGAATATAGTAATACACGTTGGCTCCAATGACGTTAGGATGAGACAATCAGAGATTACAAAGAGAAACATAGCCAGGGCTTGTAATCTCGCTAGAAAGATGTCCAGGCATCGAGTAATTGTCTCTGGCCCCCTGCCTGGGAGAGGCAATGATGAGAGATATAGCAGATTAGTCTCTCTTAACAAGTGGCTGGATAGCTTCTGTAGACGGCAGGGATTTACGTTTATTGATAATTGGCCCTCTTTCTGGGGCAAACCTGGCTTGCTGAGGAGACGGCCTTCACCCTAACCAGGAAGGCGCTATCCTCTTGTCTCGGAACATAGATTTCGCATTGAGCCACATTTGACTAACTGCACTAGAGCAAGCCCGGTCACAGGCAATTACAGAGGCTGCTAGCCTGGGTATGGAGTCAGTTAAGTTAGAACTAGCCAGCGCCAGGCTGGATGATCCCTGTACACATAGCAATTTTCGTAGAATAATACACAACTCACAAAATGTTTTTTCTGCTATGACTACGTCAGAGTTAGACATGCGTTCTACTGAGGTGGCAAATTATGATGCGTTCAGTTTATCGCAGCACCAAGTAGACAATCTGAAAATTCCCGTCATATCAATTCCTAGATATGGTCGTAATTATTTTAAGTACACTGCGCATAATAAACGCAACATTATTAATATTGCTACTACGGATAATTTTATCAACAACTCCTTAAAACAGCCCACTACCTATAATATGGGCTTTCTAAACATCAGATCTTTGTCTCCCAAAACGTTATTAGTTAATGAGGTCATTAGAGACAACAACCTTAACGTCATCGGTCTTGGCGAAACCTGGCTTAAACCAGACGACTTTTTTGCGATAAATGAGGAATCCCCTCCTAACTATACGAATGCGCATATTGCCCGTCCCCTTAAAAGGGGAGGGGGGGTCGCACTAATATACAACGAAAACTTTAACGTTAGTCCTAACTTAAATAATAAATATAAATCGTTTGAGGTGCTTTCTATGAAGTCTGCCACACCGCTGCCTCTGTGCCTGGCCGTTATCTACCGCCCCCCAGGGCCCTATTCGGACTTTTAGTGAATTCTCAGAGTTTGTTGCTGATCTAGTGACGCACGCCGATAATATAATTATAATGAGGGACTTTAATATCCATATGAATACCCCATTGGACCCACCGTGCGTGGCGCTCCACACTATAATTGATAGCTGTGGACTTACACAAATAATAAATGAACCGACGCATCGCAGCGGTAATACGATAGACCTAGTGCTTGTCAGAGGTATCACCGTTTCCAAAGTAATGATACTCCCGTGTACTGAAGTAATGTACGATCATTACCTTATAAAATTCAAAGTTCAGACTCATGTTCGGCAAACTAATAATAATAATAACTGCTATAGCAACCGCAACATTAATGCTGCCACAACGACGACTCTTGCTGACCAACTGCCCTCGGTAATGGCACCATTCCCAAAGTATGTGGGCTCTATTGATAACCTTACTAACAACTTTAACAACGCCCTGCGCGAAACCATTGATAGTATAGCACCGCTGAAGTTAAAAAAGGCTCCAAAAAGGCGTACGCCATGGTTTACTGAAGAAACTAGAGCTCAGAAATTATTATGTAGAAAGCTGGAACGCAAATGACACACGACTAAACTTGAGGTGCACCATCAAGCATGGAGTGATAGTTTAATAACTTATAAACGCATGCTTACCTTAGCTAAAACTAATTATTACTCAAATCTCATCCGCATTAATAAAAACGATCCAAAATTTTTGTTTAGTACAGTAGCATCGCTAACCCAACAAGGGACTCCTTCCAGTAGCTCCACCCATTCGGCAGATGACTTTATGATGTTCTTTAATAAGAAAATTGAACTTATTAGAAAGGAGATTAAAGACAATGCGTCCCAGCTACAACTGGGTTATAGTAACACAGATACGATTGTATATACGGCGGATACTGCAAATATCCAAAATAGTTTCTCTCGTTTTGATGAAATAACATTAAAAGAATTGTTACAATGTGTAAATTGAATAAAACAAACAACATGTTTACTTGACCCACTTCCTGGGAAACTTATCAAGGAGCTTTTTGTATTATTAGGTCCATCAGTGCTAAATATTATAAACTTATCACTTTCCTCGTGCACAGTTCCCCTAGCATTCAAAAAAGCGGTTATTCATCCTTTCCTTAAAAGACCTAACCTCGATCCTGACCTCATGGTAAACTACCGACCGGTGTCTCACCTTCCCTTTATTTAGAAAATCCTCGAAAAAATTATTGCAGAGCAGCTAAATGAACACTTAGCGTTTAACAATTTATGTGAAACCTTTCAATCCGGTTTCAGGGCAAATCACTCGACTGAGACAGCCCTCGCAAAAATGACTAATGATCTATTGCTAACGATGGATTCTGATGCGTCATCTATGTTGCTGCTCCTCGATCTTAGCGCTGCTTTCGATACCGTCGATCATAATATTTTATTAGAGCGTATCATAACACAAATTGGTATGTCAGACTCGGCCCTGTCTTGGTTTAACTCTTATCTTACTGATAGGATGCAGTGCATCTCCCATAACAGTGTGACCTCGGACTATGTTAAGGTAACGTGTGAAGTTCCCCAGGGTTCGGTCCTTGGCACTGCACTCTTCAGCATCTACATGCTGCCGCTGGGTGACGTCATGCGCAAATACGGTATTAGCTTTCACTGCTATGCTGATGACACCCAACTCTACATGCCCCTAAAGCTGACCAACACGCCAGACTGTAGTCAGTTGGAAGCGTGTCTTAATGAAATTAATCAATGGATGTCTGCTAATTTTTTGCAACTTAACGGCAAAAAAACGGAAATGCTGATTATCGGTCCTGCTAGACACCGACCTCTATTTAATAATACAACTTTAACTTTTGACAACCAAATAATAAAACAAGGTGACTCTGTAAAAAATCTGGGTATTATCTTCGACCCAACTCTCTCGTTTGAGCCACACATTAAAAGTGTTACTAAAACGGCCTTCTTTCATCTCCGTAATATCGCTAAAATTCGCTCCATTTTGTCCACTAAAGACGCCGAGATCATTATCCATGCGTTTGTTACGTCTCGTCTCGATTACTGTAACGTATTATTTTCGGGTCTCCCCATGTCTAGCATTAAAAGATTACAGTTGGTACAAAATGCGGCTCCTAGACTTTTGACAAGAACAAGAAAGTTTGATCATATTACGCCTGTACTGGCTCACCTGCACTGGCTTTCTGTGCACTTAAGATGTGACTTTAAGGTTTTACTAATTACGTATAAAATACTACACGGTCTAGCTCCAGCCTATTTTGGCGATTGTATTGTACCATATGTCCCGGCAAGAAATCTGCGTTCAAAAGACTCCGGATTATTAGTGATTCCTAGAGCCCAAAAAAAGTCTGCGGGCTATAGAGCGTTTTCCGTTCGGGCTCCAGTACTCTGGAATGCCCTCCCGGTAACAGTTCGAGATGCTACCTCAGTAGAAGCATTTAAGTCTCACCTTAAAACTCATCTGTATACTCTAGCCTTTAAATATACCTCCTTTTTAGACCAGTTGATCTGCCGCTTCTTTTCTTTCTCCTATGTCCCCCACTCCCTTGTGGAGGGGGTCCGGTCCGATGACCATGGATGAAGTACTGGCTGTCCAGAGTCGAGACCCAGGATGGACCGCTCGTCGGGACCCGGGATGGACCGCTCGCCTGTGTATCGGTTGGGGACATCTCTACGCTGCTGATCCGCCTCCGCTTGAGATGGGTTCCTGTGGACGGGACTCTCGCTGCTGTCTTGGATCCGCTTGAACTGAACTCTCGCGGCTGTGTTGGAGCCACTATGGATTGAACTTTCACAGTATCATGTTAGACCCGCTCGAAATCCATTGCTTTCGGTCCCCTAGAGGGGGGGGGGGGGGTTGCCCACATCTGAGGTCCTCTCCAAGGTTTCTCATAGTCAGCATTGTCACTGGCGTCCCACTGGATGTGAATTCTCCCTGCCCACTGGGTGTGAGTTTTCCTTGCCCTTTTGTGGGTTCTTCCGAGGATGTTGTAGTCGTAATGATTTGTGCAGTCCTTTGAGAAATTTGTGATTTGGGGCTATATAAATAAACATTGATTGATTGATTGATGGTCTTAAATGGCTCTTTGATTGGCAAAGGATACCGATCCCAGAACCATGTATATATCAAATGTCTCCGGATGGTTGAACCGCCACCCGCCCGAATCTAATTAAAATCAATTTTTTTGTCATGTCAACCGCCCGACCCGCAGTTTACCCGCGGACGAGATCGCAAACCGCGCATCTCTACTGTGCGATATAGAAAATTATTATATCGTGATATTCGAGTATAAGTTCTCATGCAGTTGCTTTTAGCTGCTGGCATTACACTACAAGCTCTTCTCGCTCTTTCTTGTCTCTCCTTCTCACAGACAGACAAGCGCACTTTCTTACAAACGTCACATACTGTCACGTCATACATCACATACGTATACACCCTCGCGGAGCACAGAGGTAGCAGCATGGGTAACGTTAGCTGTGGTGCTAGCAGAGCCGTGCGAGTGGTAATACGAGAGAAAGAAGCTGCGAATCTGGTAACAAATGAAGGAAGAATTAATTCCCAAAAAAAACAGCAGGGGGGTCCATCGTCTGGCAGGGGTTTTGGCTTCAAGTGGGAATATGTCGAACAGACAACGGTAATTTGTCAAGTGTGGGGCAAAAGCGTTGGGATAAAAAGTAGCATTACTGCTAATATGTAGCATCATTTCAAAAGTCACCTGCTAGAGAATGAAGAGTGATTACTCGACATGTCAACATCTCCATTCGGTGCCACACGCCCACAACATCAAAATGCCAAGGCTAATATTTCCACATCAACACCGTATGAAATATAGTGTTTTTTTTTTTTTGTTGCGATTTCCTTCTCTGCATGAAAGTTTAAAATGAGCATATATTAATGCAGTATGAACAACAATGTTTTAATGTGAATATATGCATGTGAATATATGCATGAAGTGCTAATTCAAGGCTAAGGCAAAATATCGAGATATATATCATGTATCCCGATATGGCCTTAAAATATCGCAATATTAAAAAAAAGGCCATATCCCCCAGCCCTACAACAACACCACCACTTATGTTGCCATCGGTCAGCATCGGACGATTTTCGTGTTAAGTATGTGATCGCATTTGCTGAATAATACCTTTCATTTGTTGACCCCCGGCTGAAAAGCGGCTAGCAGCTAATTATTGTTTTATCAGTGTGGAGCCACTACCCTAATATAATAATCATCACATTCATTAAAGCAAATGATTAGAAATGTCTGATATTATCGGCCGATAAATGCTTTAAAATGTAATATCGAAAATAACATTTATGACTTTTTAAAACGCCGCGGTACAGAGTGGTACACGGACGCAGGAAGAAGTGAAGAGCAGTTGCGTCTCCCAGTCATACTTGCCAACCCTCCCGATTTTACTGGGAGACTCCCCAATTTCAGTACCCCTCCCGAAAATCTCCCGGGGCAACCATTCTCCCGATTTTTCTCCCGATTTCCACCCCGACAACAATATTGGGGGCGTGCCTTAAAGGCACTGCATTTGTGTGCCGGCCCAATTACATAATATCTATAGAATGGAATAGAATAGAATAGAAAGTAATTTATTGATCCCTGGGGGAAATTCAGCACCACAGTTTGCTCCCAATAGACAATAATAATAATAAATAATGTAATTTAAATCATATATTATATAACATATAATATATGAATAATATAAATATATTCTACATTTAAGTGCAGTCAAGAAGGAACATATGCATTATACAGTATACAAATATGCGCCACACTGTGAACTCATACCAAACAAGAATAACAAACACATTTCGGGAGAACATTCGCACCGTAACACAACATAAACACAACAGAACAAATACCCAGAACCCCTTGCAGCGCTAACTCTTCTGGGTCGCTACCCCTACCCCCATCATAACAAAATTTGGCATAATAATGTGTTAATTCCATGACTGTATATGTCGGCATCGGTTGATAACGGAATCTGTAATTAAGAGTCAGACAATATCGGAATATCGGATATCGGCAAAAAAGTCATTATCGGACATCTCTAGTCCCGATCAAGTATCATTATTACTGTAGAACAAGGCTAAATATGTTACACATCAAGAACAAGGCGGAAGCAGCTAGAAACAAAAGAAATAAGTGCCTATTTCAGAGTCGGTGAAAAGTAAGCAGTTATTAACAGGAAATTAACAAGTAGATTAATAATAGCCTACAGCGGGAATCCGCGGCTCTTAAGCGACGCCCTAGTTATACCCTGGAACTTTTTCCAAAATGTATGAAAATGAAAAAAAAGAGGGGGGAAAAAATATATTTTTTGTTTTAATATGGTTTCTGTAGGACAAACATGACACAAACCTTCCGAATTGTTAGAAAGCCCACTGTTATATCTTTGTATTTATGTTTCACTGATGGGAATATTTGGCTAGCGCCGTTTTGTCCTACTAATTTTGCCAGTCCATGAACTCACTCTATTTATATGGACTGTGACGCAACGGTTTGTATTATTAGATCCATAATACAACTCCTTTGTCTCATTTTGTCCACCAAACGTTTTACGCTGTGCGTGAATGCACAAACGTGAGCTTTGTTGATGTTCGCTATTTGGAATGCTAATCAGGCATATTTGGCCAGTACATGACTGCCAGCTAATCAATGCTAACATGCTATTTAGGCTAGCTCTATGTACATATTGCATCCTTATGCCTCATTTGTTGGTATCTTTAAGCTCATTTAATTTCCTTTACTTATGTCCTCTGTGTATTTAAATGATATTTGTATGTCTCATGACACATTATCTGTATGGCGCGATCAAAAGTTTACATACACTTGTAAAGAACATAAAGTTTCCAATCATTTCTACAACTCTTATTTTTTGTGATAGAGTGATTGGAGCACATACTTGTTGGTCACAAAAAACATTCATGAAGTTTGATTCTTTTATGAATTTATTATGACTCTACTGATAATGTGACCAAATCTGCTGGGTCAAAAGTATACATACAGCAATGTTAATAATTGGTTGCAAGTTTCACCGCAAAAAGGCGCTTTTGGTAGCCATCCACAAGTTTCTGGCAAGCTTCTGGTTGAGTTTTTGACCACTCCACTTGACAAAATTGGTGCAGTTTAGCTAAATATGTTGGTTTTCTCACATGGACGTGTTTCTTCAGCATTCTCCACACGTTTAACTGCGCCCAAGACCCAACCTCCGGGCTGATGATTTTAGGTTGACCTGAAGAATTTGGAGGTAATCCTCCTTTTTCATTGCCCCATTTACTCTCTGTGTAAAGCATCAGTTCCAATGGCAGCAAAACAGGCCCAGCGCATAATACTACCACCAACATGCTTAACGGTAGGTCTGGTGTTCCTGGGATTAAAGGCCTCACCTTTTCTCCTCCAAATATATTGCTGGGAATTGCGGCCAAACAGCTCAATTTTTGTTTCATCTGACAACAGAACTTTCCACCAGAACGTCTTATATGTGTTCATGTGATGTCAGATGAAACAAAAATCAGTTTGTATTCTTTTACTTTATTTTAGATTATTATTATTAATGTTTTTTTTTCCTTAATTTTTTTCTTTATTGAATATATATAGATATATATATATATATATATATATATATATATACATATACACATATACGCACATATATATATATATATATATATGTATATATACACACACATGTATATATATGCTTTTTGGCTGTTTGTTTATTTTGGGGGAGGCATCGCTGTGATGCAAACAAAAAAATATCTTGACATTCAGGGTAGACAACAAATGTTATGATGTATGTAAATATGATGTAATGTATATGGATTAGGGCTGGGCGATGTATCGAGATACTCGATATATCGCGGGTTTGTCTCTATGCAAGATAGAAAATGACTATATTGTGATATTCGAGTATACCTTCTCACACAGTTGCTTTTAGCTGCGGGCATTACATTACAGGCTCTTCTCGCTCTTTCCTGTCTCTCCTCACAGACAAGCGCACTTTCTTACATACGTCACATACTGTCACGTCATACGTCACATACGCCCTCGCGGAGCAGAGAGGTAGCAGCATGGGTAACGTTAGCTGTAATGCTAGCGGAGATGTGCGAGTGGTAATACGAGAGAAAGAAGCTGCGAATGAAGGAAGAAATAATTCCCAAGAAAAACAGCAGGGGGTCCATCGTCTGGCGGTGGTTGGGCTTCAAGTGGGAATATGTCGAACAGACCACTGTACTTTCTCAAGCATGCGGCAAAAGCGTTGCTATAAAAATTAGCATTACTGCTAATATATAGCATCATTTGAAAAGTCACCTGCTAGAAAAAGAAGAGTGCTTACTCTGCATGTCAACAGCTCCATTCGGTGCCACACGCCCACACCACTAACATGCCGAGGCAAACATTTCCAGATCAACACCGTATGAAAAAATAGTCAACAACAGAATATAATAACGTCCGTAGTAACCTACCACATAGCCAAGGACGAATACTATTTAATTTCCCATTATGCAGCTCATTTTTATTTGACACTTAAAATGTCTCCGACAATCTTGCACGTTCTGTTTTGGCAATGACATGAACATCTGTGCCACTGCTTAATAACTGTTTAATAAATACAGTTTTGGTCAGTTGACTTAGTTGTGATTTCCTTCTCTGCATGAAAGTTTAAAATGAGCATATATCAATGCAGTATGAAGAACAATGTTTTAATGTAGACACATAGAATCATCATTCTGCTGTAATTATATGCATCAAATGTTAATTCAAGGCTGAGGCAAAATATCGAGATATACATCGTGTATCGTGACATGGCCTAAAAATATTGAGAAATTTAAAAAAGGCAATTTTGCCCAGCCCTAATATGGATTATAATCCGGTGCGCCCGATGGTCCGGAAAATACGGTATACAGTATATTTGGAACCACACAATGGCCAGCGTCCACTGCAATGGACACTTGTATTTGGCAAAACAAGACTATTTTTTGGGAAATATGCAACGCTGACAAAAGAAAGCAAATGTCCACTACAGAGAATATTAGTTTTCAAAATTAAATAATAAAGAAGGGATATCCCAATCCTTAGCTTTGTGTTAAGGTGGCCCCTACAAGAATTTAGACCAGTTTTTCAACCACTGTGCCGCGGCACACTATGTGCCGTGAGATACAGTCTGGTGTGTCGTGGGAGATTAAGTTATTTCACCTAATTGGGTTAAAAATATTTTTTGCAAACCAGTAATTATAATTTGCAAATATTATGCCGTTGTTAAGTGTTGGTGATATCTGGAGCAGAGTAACCATCTCATACTCTTCCATATCTGTAGGTGGCAGCAGGTAGCTGATAGCTTTGTAGACATCGGTAACATGGTTTGTTGTCATGATCACAATATGCATACAACAGCGGGTAAAACTGTATGTAATGCTTAAACCGAAAGTAAACAAAAAGGGAGTGCCACTAGGAAAAGGCATTGAAGCTTAGGGAAGGCTATGCAAAACGAAACTAAAACTGAACTGGCTGCAAAGCAAACAAACACAGAATGCTGGACGACAGCAAAGACTTACGGCGTTTTGAGCTGAGAAGGCGTCCACAAAGTACATCCGTACATGACATGACAATCAACAAAGAAAAAATAGCAACAACTTACATAGTCTTGATTGCTAAAACAAAGCAAGTGTGAGGAATAGCGCTTAAAGGAAGACATTAAATTTTGACAGGGAAAAGCCAACAAAATAAGAGCGCAAGACAAGAACTAAAACACTACACACAAGAACAAATAAGTTATGGCGAGTAGTAGTGACAGTACACTTACTTTGAGACAAGAGCTATAGTGATGCATGGTTGGTTATGGTTTACATTCATATCCAACACTTGCGGGAACAACTTTTTATTGTCAATATCGGCTACTGGGTTGAATTTTTTAATGTTTTCTGCTGGTGGTGTGCCTCGGGATTTTTCCAATGGAAAAAAATGTGACTTGGCTTAAAGGCCTACTGAAGTGAGATTTTCTTATTCAAACAGGGATAGCAGGTCCATTCTATGTGTCATACTTGATCCTTTCGCGATATTGCCATATTTTTGCTGAAAGGGTTTAGTAGAGAACATCGACGATAAATGTTTGCAACTTTTGGTCGCTAATAAAAAAGCCTTGCCTGTACCGGATGTAGCAGACGATGTGCGCGTGACGTCACGGGTTGTGGAGCTCCTCACATCCTCACATTGTTTACAATCATGGCCACCAGCAGCAAGAGCGATTCGGACCGAGAAAGCGACGATTTCCCCATTAATTTGAGCGAGGATGAAAGATTCGTGGTTGAGGAAAGTGAGAGTGAAGGACTACAAAAAGAAAAACAAAAAGGCGAGGGCAGTAAGAGCGATTCAGATGTTATTAGACACATTGACTAGGATAATTCTGGAAAATCCCTTATCTGCTTATTGTGTTACTAGTGTTTTAGTGAGATTATATGGTCGTACCTGAAAGTCGGAGGGGTGTGGCCACAGGTGTGGTGACCGCCATTGTCTCCGTGGGAAGCCACATTTTTCTTCCCCCCTCCTCCACGGTGTAAGCATCCGACGGACGGGGGCGGCCGGTGGGATGAGGCAAGAGAGTCCACAGCTGAAGTAAGAATGATGCAAACTCTCCGCTCATGTCTACGGTAAGAGCCGACTTATTGCCACCATTTTCTCACCGAAACCTGCCCGTTGACATGTGGTAGGGAACCATGTTTGCTTGACCGCTCTGTTGCATAGTAAAGCTTCACCGTCAGCTTTCGGGAATGTAAACAAGGAAACACCGGCTGTGTTTGTGTTGCTAAAGGAGGCTGCAATACACCGCTTCCCATCAACATCTTTCTTCTTTGACGTCTCCATTATTAATTGAACAAATTGCAAAAAGATCAGCAACACAGATGTCCAGAATACTGTGTAATTATGCGATTAAAGCAGACGACTTATAGCTGGGATCGGTGCTGGATCAAAATGTCCGCTACAATCCGTGACGTCACGCGCACGCGTCATCACACCGCGACCTTTTTTAACAGGATACTTCTCGCGAAATTTAAAATTGCAATTTAGTAAACTAAAAAGGCCGTATTGGCATGTGGTGCAATGTTAATATTTTATCATTGATATATAAACTATCAGACTGCGTGGTCGGTAGTAGTGGGTTTCAGTAGGCCTTTAAATGTTGAAAGACACAGATCTAGTCTTTTTTTTTTTCTAATAGTCTTGACTTTTTATTTATATATTATATATTTTTAAAAGTCTGATATCATACATCACCATAAATTAAAACATATTTCCCAGTTTTTTTGCTTAGGCCACGCCTACTTCCGCACCGCTACACACCTGTGGAGTCTGGTAACAATTACAAAAAATGAAAAAAGCCAACTAGCGTGATATTCCTTGCCACGTTAAAATGTCACCAAAAAAAAAACGGAAAGCCAACAAATGTTACCTTGAAGTCCACGGAAAGCTGCGGCGTGTATTCCAGCGTCCACAGGGCTCGAACCAGCGACGCCAGCTTCTCGGTGACTTCCCCCCGGGAGGTGTCGTCTCCCCGCACCTGGACGGCCGTCCTCCGGTCGCACGGGTCCGGCTTGTACTGCTCCAGGCCGAGGTACTCGGCCAGCAGGTCGGTGTTGCTGAGGCACTGCACCACGGCGTTCATGAAGCAAGTGTTGCCGTGGTTCTTCAGCCCCAGAGCCCCGGGGGTCTTGTCCCCGGAGCACCACGACAGCCGCTCCTTGACCGAGCCGTGGGAGGACACCGTGGAGCTCTTCTTCACCGTCGCAACTCCCACCGGGGCGTCGTCCGTGAAGCCGCCGTCGTCGTCGTCCTCTCCCCCCGCTTGAGGCTCCGGTGGCCGTCCCTCGCCGAAGTGCGCTAAAGTGCTCAAAGTTTTCAGAATCCTGCCCATGAAATGGCTGAGCGAGCGGAGAGACTTCCGCCTGGTGAACACGCCACTCCGGTGCTTCTTCTCCTTCCGCTTGCTCGTCTTGGCTTTCATGGGGTTGCGCGTCTTCTTGTCCTTGTTGCGGGGATCCATGGCTGCTGCACCTGCCCGGGGAGAGGAAGGCTCGGGACTGAGGAGGCGCACCTGTCTGCCTCTCCGTCTACTCCTCCTCCTCCTCCTCCTCCCGCCTTCCTGTAAACATCACCGCCGCCAAAGTGGCACCGAGACACCGGGTTACCCTCTGGCTGCTGTTATGTTGGATGGCGTCTAAGCCTCATCGCCTCCTCGTCCTCCATGCCTCCGTGCTGCCTACCAGCCCGTCACCATGACTCCTTCCTCCCGCCCCGAGACTGTGAACAATGCCCGGCCCACCCTGCTCCCGCCGGCCTCTTCATTAGGTACACCGGATCTGTCTTTGCAAACATATTGTGAATGTGATAGGGTTGCACATCTCTCTCTGATAAACGATTCGATATGCAGCTAGATCAGGGGTCTCAGACACGCGGCCCGCGGGCCAATTGCGGCCCGCAAGACGTTATTTTGCGGCCCCCACCTTAATATGAAAGTTTAAAGGGCTACTGAAACCCACTACTACCCACTACGCAGTCTGATTGTTTATATATCAATGATGAAATATTAACATTGCAACACATGCCAATACGGCCTTTTTAGTTTATTAAATTGCAATTTTAAATTTCCTGGGACTTTCTTCTTCAAAACGTCGCGTAATGATGACGTGTACGCGTGACGTCACGGGCTGTTATGAGTGCTGCGTACACACAGCTAAAAGTCGTCTGCTTTAACCGCATAATTACACAGAATTTTGGAGATCTGCGTTGCTGAATCTTTTACAATTTGTTCAATTAATATTGGAGAAGTCAAGTAGAACAATGGAGTTGGGAAGCTTTAGCCTTTAGCCACACAAACACACGGTGATTCCTTGTTTAAAATTCACGGAGTTGAAACTTTCCTATGGATCACAGCGGACATGGATCCCGACCACTTGTCAACCAGCAGGTTTGGGTGAGAAAATTGTGGTAAAAAGTCGCCACTTACCGGATATCAGCTGAGCTTGTGCCTCCCGTACAGCTGCCGTCGACTTGGCCCCGAGACACTGCGCGTCAACACCCGGCCGTGGACGTACACTTCCGACTATCAGGTACTGTTAATCCCACTAAAACACTAGCAACACAATAGAAAGATAAGAGATTTCCCAGAATTATCCTAGTAAATGTCTCTAAAAACATATGAGTCCGTCTCAATGCAACGCGATTGCAATCGCGTTTTTTTTTTTTTTTTCTAGTCCGTCGCTATCAATATCCTCAAACACAAATCTTTCATCCTCGCTCAAATTAATGGAGAAATTGTCGTTTTGTCGGTCCGAATAGCACTTTTTGTTGGAAGCTCCCATTATAAACGATGTGAATATGTGAGGAGCCATCACACGGGTGATGTCATCGTCTGCGACTTCCGGTAGAGGCAGGGCATTTCTCTTAGCACCTGAAGTTACAAACTTTATCGTGGACGTTCTCTACTAAATCCTTTCAGCAAAAATATGGCAATATCGCGAAATGATCAAGTATGACACATAGAATGGACTTGCTATCCCCGTTTGAATAAGAAAATTTAATTTCAGTAGGCCTTTAATGTTAGTGCGGCCCGCAAGTTTTATATGAATGGCGCTTGACAGTGTTGTGTTATTTGGGTCCAAAATGGCTCTTTCAACGTTCTGGGTTGCCTACCCCTGCGTTAGTGGAAAAGCGGCAGATGAGTGAAAGCGACAGAGACGTTGCCATGTAGACGAGGGTTTTCTTACGTGCCTGGCTGCAGTCACACCGTTACACCTGTCCGTCAGTAATAACAGTCCCCGATAACTTGGACAGATTCAAACCGTTGTTTTGTTTGATTCATTTTGCATTGTTTCACACGATGAACACTACATTTATTTCTCTATAAACACTCCAGGAGCCATCACTTTTTTGCGCTCGCTATCCCGGAACTATTATCCGCCAACTGCCGTGTTGCTGTAGGGAGGAAAATCGGAACGACACACATTGCAGAAATAGCATTATTCTCCGTGCGTCGGCTAAATACAAATATATTCCACAACCCCAAACGTGTCTTTTTCAAAGCCTGCAGTGAAGAGAGAGGTTAGTGATGTACAAAGACAATTCCAGGAAAAGTGGGGGGTGCAATATTTCTTTGTTGAGCACAGGGGCACCCCGACCTGTCTTCTTTGCCCATAGAACGTCGCGGTGCACAAGGGATACAATTTGAAACGTCATTATACAACTAGACATGGTGAGGAGTATGCAATTTTTTTTTCTTAAATATATTTTCTCGCGGCCCAGCCTCACCCAGACTCTGCATCCAGTGGCCCCCAGGTAAATTGAGTTTGAGACCCCTGATCTAGATACACAGGTTACGATTCGATTCAAAAAACGATATCCTTTTATTACAGTTCGATTCGATTCTGTACGATACGATTCGATTTGACGGTTAATATCCAAGACTCCAAATCCCCAAGCATTGTGGCTTTATGGCACTGGCAAAACAAAACAGAACAACAAAATCACATGTCAATGTATTTATTTTTAGACATGGACCAGAAAAAGTCTGGCTGAATTGTAGGATGGGAACTCCAGAGGTAAAAGTAGCACAAAATAGTAACAACAAAGTGCAATATTTCAGCCTGAGCATAGTTTTGAATACTAGAGGTAGGTAACAAAGATTCAATATTTCAGCCTGAGCATAGTGCTTTGAACACTAGAGGTAGGTAAAAAAGATTCAATATTACAGCCTGAGCATATAGTGTTTTGAACACTAGAGGTAGGTAACAAAGGTGCAACATTACAACGTAAACAAGTTACACACCTATAACACATCTCAAAATGTGGCACGGGGTTTTAACTCACCGTACTCTTGGCCGTGTTTCCTCTTTGCATGCTGGTCGAGATTTGTAGTGCTGCCAGTGTACGTCAACGATGCTCGACACAATTTACAAATAGCATGGCCTCTGTCGAGCTTCCCTTCCTTCCTATAAAACCCAAAAACTTTCCACTCTTTGGATTTCTGTCTCTCCGATGCGTTGAAAATCTTTCGCGGTCCATTATCACCTTCGGTCAGACTGACGCTTTCGTTCTCCTCCTCCTTAATTTTCCGTGTTGTCCCTTGTTTATCACTCTTGCTAATACCAGCTAGGCAGCTACCGCGTTTGGGAAGTAGCTTCAGCTCTCGCGTTGTTTTAGAGACGCTGGCGCATATTGTAATCCAACTAACCCATGCAAAGTCTCGCGATAACCGATCCATGACTCTATAACCGATTCAGCTAGGAATTCATGGATTATTCGCATCGATTGAGGAGTCTGCTACCGATGCAGCCTAATGGCTCACTTGTTGAAACGAATACTCTGTCGCATCGGTTTATCGTTCACAACCCTAGAATGTGAGTGTGAATGTGTTCTGTCTATCTGTGTTGGCCCTGCGATGAGGTGGCGACTTGTCCAGGGTGTATCTCACCTTCCGCCCGATTGTAGCTGAGATAGGCACCAGCGCCCACCACAACCCAAAAAGAGAATAAGCGGTAAAAAATGGATGGATGGATGATTTGATTAGAATGTTTCGTCCCGCTCATGTAGATAAATCATCAGAATAAGAGACACGTTTTAGGATTATGAACTGCCGCCTATTTCACTTTTTTATTCACGTGACCCATTTTTTTTGTATCGATATCAGCAAATTATCGGCTTGAATCTAAAATCGTACATGTTAAAGTACCACTGATAGTCTCACACACACTAGGTTTTCCGCCTATTGCACTTTTTATTCATGTGACACATTTTTTTTGTATTGATATCAGCAAAATATCGGCTTGCATCTAAAATCGTACATGTTAAAGTACCACTGATAGTCTCACACACCCTAGGTTTGCCGCCTATTGCACTTTTTATTCATCTGAAACATTTTTTTTGTATTGATATCAGCAAAATATCGGCTTGCATCTAAAATAGTACATGTTAAAGTTAAAGTACCACTGATAGTCTCACACACACTGGGTTTGCCGCCTATTGCACTTTTTATTCATGTGAAACATTTTTTTTGTATTGATATCAGCAAAATATCGGCTTGCATCTAAAATCGTACAGGTTAAAGTTAAAGTACCACTGATAGTCTCACACACACTAGATCAGTGGTTCTCAACCTTTTTTCAGTGATGCACCCCCTGTGAACATTTTTTTTAAATTCAAGTACCCCCTAATCAGAGCAGAGCCTTTTTGTTTGAAAAAAAGAGATAAAAAAGTAAAATACATCACTATGTCATCAGTTTCTGATTTATTCAATTGTATAACAGTGCAAAAATATTGCTCATTTGCAGTGGTCTTACTTGAACTATTTGGGAAAAAAAGATATAAAAATAACTAAAAAATACTTGAAAAATAAACAAGTGATTCAACTATAAATAAAGATTTCTACACAAAGAAGGAATCATCAACTTAAAGGGCCCTCTTTGGGGATTGTAATAGAGATCCATCTGGATTCGTGAATTTAATTATAAACATTTCTTCACAAAAAAATAAATATTTAACATCGATATTTATGGAACATGTCCACGAAAAATCTAGCTGTCAACACTGAATATTGTTGTATTTTTTTTCACAGTTTATGAACTTACTTTCATATTTTGTTGAAGTATTATTCAATAAATATATTTATAAAGGATTTTCGAATTGTTGCTGTTTTTAGAATATTTTTAAAAAATCCCACGTACCCCTTGGCATACCTTCAAGTACCCCCAGGGGTACGCTTACCCCCATTTGAGAACCACTGAACTAGGCTGCCACCTATTGCACTTTTTTATTCATGTGAAACATTTTTTTTGTATTGATATCAGCAAAATATCGGCTTGCATCTAAAATCGTACAGGTTAAAGTTAAAGTACCACTGATAGTCTCACACACACTAGATCAGTGGTTCTCAACCTTTTTTCAGTGATGCACCCCCTGTGAACATTTTTTTTAAATTCAAGTACCCCCTAATCAGAGCAGAGCCTTTTTGTTTGAAAAAAAGAGATAAAAAAGTAAAATACATCACTATGTCATCAGTTTCTGATTTATTCAATTGTATAACAGTGCAACAATATTGCTCATTTGCAGTGGTCTTACTTGAACTATTTGGGAAAAAAAGATATAAAAATAACTAAAAAATACTTGAAAAATAAACAAGTGATTCAACTATAAATAAAGATTTCTACACAAAGAAGGAATCATCAACTTAAAGGGCCCTCTTTGGGGATTGTAATAGAGATCCATCTGGATTCGTGAATTTAATTATAAACATTTCTTCACAAAAAAATAAATATTTAACATCGATATTTATGGAACATGTCCACGGAAAATCTAGCTGTCAACACTGAATATTGTTGTATTTTTTTTCACAGTTTATGAACTTACTTTCATATTTTGTTGAAGTATTATTCAATAAATATATTTATAAAGGATTTTCGAATTGTTGCTGTTTTTAGAATATTTTTAAAAAATCCCACGTACCCCTTGGCATACCTTCAAGTACCCCCAGGGGTACGCTTACCCCCATTTGAGAACCACTGAACTAGGCTGCCACCTATTGCACTTTTTTATTCATGTGAAACATTTTTTTTGTATTGATATCAACAACATTTTGTCTTGCATCTAAAATAATACATGTTAAAGTACCACTGATAGTCTCACACACTAGGTGTGGTGAAATCACACTGCATTTGACCCATCCCCTTCTCCCACCCGCTGGGAGGTGAGGGGAGCAGTGAGCAGCAGCGATGGCCGCGCTCGGGAATCATTTTGGTGATATAAACCCCAATTCCAACTCTTGATGCTGAGTGCCAAACAGGGAGATAGTGGGTCGCATTTTTATAGTCGTTGGTATGATTCGGCCGGGGTTTGAACTCACGACCTACCAATCTCAGGGGGACACTCTAACCACGTTAGCCTCCAGCAGTGCGTTTACTTTTGTACTGTGCGTTATTTTCCCCATATTTTGTTATATTACTGCCTCATTCCAAAATTGAATACATTCATTTTTGTCCTCAAAATTTTACACACAATATCCCAAATTGACAATGTGAAATGTTTTTTTTTTTAGTATTGCAAATCCATCAAGTAAACAAACAAAAACATCTCATTTACATTAGTATTAACTATGCAACTTGCAAATTAAAATGGATGCAGTAACAAGCTTCCATCTATCCATTTTCTACCGCTTGTCCCTTTTGCGGTTGAGGGGGGTTGCTGGAGCCTATCCCAGCTGCATTCGGGCACAAGTCGCCACCTCTTTCGCAGCAATAACAAACTTGTCTCGCATCATTCAATTTTTGTCATGCATTTACCTTCATAAAATTATTGTGGCCATTAGGTGACGCAAAAAACAAATTACAATTCTACTTCGACTGAAATGCAGCAAAAATCAATAGCTAAATAACCAGAATGAGATACGCATACTTTAGGATTATGAACTAGGCTGCCGCCTATTGCAATTGTTATTTATGTGAAACCATTTTTATATTGATATCAGCAAAAAAATATTGGCTTGCATCCAAAATCGAACATATTAGCCTCCAACAGCGCGTTTACTTATGTACAGTGCATTATTTGTCACCCCTTTTGTTATATTACAGCCTTAATGCAAATTTGAATTTCTGTCCTCATTCTACACACAATATCCCAAAATGACAATGTAAAAAGTATTTTGTAACGCAAATTTATCAAAAATAAAAACAAATCAAATGTACATTCGTAGTCAGTCTTTGCTCAATATTTTAAATATTAGAAAATATATCCAGTAACAAACTTGTCCCATCATTCAATTTCTAGGTCATGAGTTGACCTTCATAAAATTTTTGTGGCCACAAGTTCTTGCAAAAAACAAATGACCATTGTATTTCAACTGAAAGGCAGCATAAGTCCATTACAGATGGCTAATAATAAATAGGTTGCCGTCTTTTCATATCTACCATTGTTCTGTTTGACTAAATTCACTTGTTCAAACATTTTTTAAAGGCCTACTGAAACCCACTACTATCAACCACGCAGTCTGATAGTTTACATATAAATGATGAAATATTAACATTGCAACACATGCCAATACGGTCGGTTTAGTTAACTAAATTGCAATTTTAAATTTCCCGCGGAGTTTCTTGTTGAAAACATCGCGGAATGATGATGCGAGCGCGTGACGTCATGGACTGTCAGGAAATATTAGCTCAGCACCAGTTACGGCTAGAAGTCGTCTCTTTTCATTGCATAATTACACAGTAGTTTGAACATCTGTGTTGCTGAATCTTTTGCATTTTGTTCAATTAATAATGAAGACTATAAAGAACAATGCTGTTGATGGAAAGCGGTGTATTGCAGCTGTCTTTATCACCGAGACACAGCCGGTGTTTCTTTGTTTTTAACACAGAGCGGTCAAGCGAACATGTTTCTCTACGTCAACCAGCATGTTTTTGGATGGGAAAATTGTGAAATGTATATTTTACCGGAGACATCATTGGATTATTCGTCCTCCTGCAGCAGCTGTTTAAAAGGCAGCTGTGAGCTTGGCTCCTCTGCTTCTCTCTGAGACACTGTGTGTTCACCGCAGCCATCCGACCTCGAGGTGTGTCTTTACAATCTCACTAAAACACTATTAAAACAATAAGCAGATAAGGGATCTTCCAGAATTATCCTAGTAAATGTGTCTAATTAGATCTGAAGCGCTCACGCTGCCGCCGCCCGGAGCAGTCGCTTTTTATTTTATTTTATCTTTTTTTTTTCTAGTCCTTCGCTATCAATATCATCATCCACAAATCTTTCATCCTCGCTCAAATTAATGGGGAAATTGTAATTTTCTCGGTCCGAATTGCTCTCGCTGCTGTAGGCTCCCATTAAAAACAATATGAGGACGTGAGGAGCCCTCACCCTTGTGATGTCATCCTCTGCGACTTCCGGTAAAGGCGAGGCTTTTTTATCGTCGATGTTCTTTACTAAATCCTTTCAGCAAAAATATGGCAATATCGCGAAATGATCAAGTATGACACATAGAATGGACCTGCTATCCCCGTTTAAATAAGAAAATCTCATTTCAGTAGGCCTTTAACGTTCCACACAACAAAATAAAGTATGCATGATTGCTGCTGATATTGTGTTTGATCGATATCGTCCAATACTCAAAACTCCGATATTTTTTCAGTGCAGGAACCAATCATACTTAAGTACATAAAGTATCGTAATATCGTGCATGGGCATTTATTGTATATAAACTAATAATACAGCTTGTGGACTAACTGTACTGTAACAGTCAAAGACACTTGCTCATGAAATCAAATGAGAAAATGTGTCCAACCATAAGACTGCTCCTGTATATAGATGTTTTATATTAAATATATGATGATGCAGATGGGTAGTAAAACACACAATCTGCATATGTGATATTGTCAGTGTGAAACACCTGTCTCAAACACACAACTGCACTATAAATAGCCCAGCCATTGTCTTAAGTAACATTAAGGTTGCTGCCGCACATAAATTGCCTTTTTTTTTGTGCAATTGTGATTCTTGTCGACAGGGAGCCAGCATCTGCTGCGTTATACTCCAATTCTAATCATTTGAGGCTTGATTTCACAGCTCGCCGCAGCCGAAGATTGAATTTAGTGGGCCCAGATACGCTGATTTATTGGAAAAGATAGTCTGGGAGAGCATTTCCATATTTCCCCCTAATGTTCTTATTCAGCTATTGTTGGGAAACGCGTTGACATCTCATCATAGGCAATAAATGCACTCGCAGGTCATTTTTGAGTTTAGGCACAATTTCCAGTAAAAAGTACTCGTCTGAAAAGCCCAAAAAATATCATAATGTCACTTTAGTTTACTAAACTCAGTGAAGTCATTGGTTTATTTTGTGTTTTTTTAACAAGGGTTTGTACCTGTGTGACAAAGAGAAACGTGATGATAACCATAGAAACAAAAATGTAAGTTATTGCAATGTACAATGAACAAAGCACCAAATGTCTCTGAGTCTGCAATTCTAATACAAGAAAGAACATAACCACTCCATTGATTGTGTTTTGCTTTTTCTTTTGGCTTTTGTGTGTGTTTGGTGAGTCCGCTGCAGTCGGGCAAAATTGTAATCAAAACACCGGAAATTGGAAAGGGTCTGTCTGCTCAATACAATATTAGCAATGCAAGTATTTAAATATGTTACTGATCACAGAAGATAATTGAGAAGCACTGTTTAGTCTGTTATAAAATGTTCAGCTTCTCTTAATACTTGTACAATACTTAACGGTACCTCAGTGTTACTTCAAATATTTCCTGAGTTGTTATGAAATGGTGTTAATAGGTAAAAGTGATTTAATACGATGCATTTGGCTTTTTAATCTGCATGTAAAACTATAATTATACTCTACTGCAGGTCTATTCAACTGCATTATGAAGAGGGCCACAGTTTCAAGAGCCCAAGGTCTCAGGGGCTGCACATCAACATTTGGATGTTTCTTTAGAAAGTTATATTCCTTTGAGACCGTGTTTACTTATTTACGAAGTAAACACATCAGCTTTCACACTGCATTGTCAAGAAATTCATTATTTTTCCCTCGCTTTTGGATTCCAGCGTGTGCAGCCAGACAGATAGTTAACAAGTTCAGTTGATAATTGATGTTCTTTCTTTTCAATTATTTTTCCTCCTCTTTTGTTTTTATGTCTTCCTTTATTCAGGTTTGTAAGAATGAAAATATAAACATCACAAAAGTCCATTGTGTAGTTAACATAATGTCCATTGTGTACATTACATTAATAAAATAGGTTTAGTGTTAATACACACAGCAAACATTGCACACGTGTGGTTTTACACTCAAACCTGAAATGAAGCATTATCGCCATCTGATGGTCGTATTCAGCGCTACATGTATTTAACCAGTTTTGATTGCCCGAGTTAAACAGCCAAAAACAACACGACCACAAATACAAAAGACATCACAAAGTCAGCAATTTCAATACATTCATCCTTTGTTGTCCAGTCGCTGTTTAAAAGTCAGAGTTTCACAATTTATATGGATTTTTTCAGTGTGAATAGTGCTATCTTATTGTAGTCACCCCACTGCTGTTTCATTACCCCTGCAGGGTGGCGGGAGAACTGCATCCATGAGCAACCCTAGTTTGAATGTGTCTGGGCATTTAATTGATCGCAATTGAACTCTTTGGCTTGTCTTAGAAGACGTTACGCCTCACGTCCGAGTACATTTCATTAGTTCATACTCATAGACTAACCGTATTTTCCGGACCATAGGGCGCACTGTCGATAAATGGTCTATTTTCGATCTTTTTTCATACATTAGGCACACTGTATTATAGGGCACATTAAAGGAGTCATATTATTGTTTTTTTCTAAATTGAAAACACTTCCTTGTGGTCTACATAACATAAAATGGTGGTTCTTTGGTTAAAATGTTGCATAGATTATGTTTTACAGATCATCTTCAAGCCGCTTTCTGACAGTCGCTTCAGGATGCGCCGTTTTGTGGGCGGTCTTATTTACGTGGCTCACCTTCGGCAGCGTCTTCTCCCCGTCATCTTTGTTGTAGCGGTGTAGCGTGCAAGGACGGGAGTGGAAGAAGTGTCAAAAGATGGAGCTAACTGTTTTAATGACATTCAGACTTTACTTCAATCTATAACGGAGCAGCATCTCCTCATCCACCGGAAACAAGTCTCTGGAAAAAACGTCCAACCAGAACTCTCTTATAACTTAAGTTCCTTGGGTGAATAATGTAAACTCATTACACCGGTAGGTTTTAGCAATTTCATGGCAAATATAAGTAATAACTTTAAATGGCAACAGCAGAGGATGAATGTCCCGTAATAAGAAAATAGAGAAATATAAGAAACTTATTGACTATGGCGTCTCACAGACAAAGGCGGACACGTTCAAATTTTCAGGACTCATGCAGATACCAAATACAGATCAGCAGGTAAGAAAAGTTGCTTTTGCGTAATATCGCGAAACAAAACGCCAGATAATATGTCTTACCTTATACACACACCATCATAATACTCGTATGTTGGAGCACAGTACAATCCATCAAGCGGTGCAGCTTCATAGTTTCCCAAAGTCAAACCGAAACATTTTGATAGATTTTTGGATGTTCTATATTTTCAATGGAACATTTAAAATGTTGGTGTTTACTTGAGTCATATTGCAGTCTCCACGTATCTCTTGTGTGTGGCTGCCATTATATTGCAGTCTACACATATCGCTTATGTTTGACTGCCATCTACTGGTCACCATTTACCAAATAAAATAGTTCTGAGGTCGGTAAGCAAAACCAGAGTTATTCCCCACATTAGGCGTTATAAGGTGAACTGTCGAGTTTTAAGAGCAAGAAAGAATTTCAAGTGTGCCTTATAGTCTGGAAAATATGGTAGATTGGTCAGATCTAGTCTTAGACTTAGATCTAGTCTAGCGGCTGGTGCTGTCACGCCAAATTTCCTCCCCCCTACAAAAACCTTCCCCCCAGAAGACATTTGACGTGACAGCCTCTCTAATGCCTGAAGGACCCCAATGAGGGTGGAAGGACCTTAAAGCAGCCCACACAGCTGCCTGTTTTAAAGGCATTATAATTGGCTGATTGTCATTGGTGAAACATAACGGTGAGGAAAAAATATTAGCATTCCAACATGCTAACCTTTCAAGCTATTTTTGCTTTGCTAATTTTGCAGCTGTAACCCTTAAGAGTCATATAACTTGGTTTTATCACGCCCTCATTGGGGTCCTTCAGGCATTAGAGGGGCTGTCTCGCCAAAGGTCTTCCAGGGGGAAGGTTTTTGTAGGGGGGAAGAAATTTGGCGTGACAGTGCCAAAACCCCTAGTTTGAATGGTTTCACCAAGCCTATTTGGGTGATGTTTGGCGGGCCCAATGAAAAGCTTTGGTGGGCCGGATGTGGCTTGAATACATCTGCTCTACTGTATAAAAAGTGTTTAAGTGTTTTGGATTTTCATTGTTTAATTTTTTTTTATACTACTTGGTTTTCAACTGACCTTTTGGAGCGGATTTATAACAAAAACGGATGCCCTTCTATATTTAAATTAATGTATTTGCATGAGAATAGATTCAGATGAGGAAGATACTGTATGTTGTCTCCCGCTTTTAACCAGAATCTTTAATGTTAATATATACTGTACATCCGAATATAGTCTGCATGTATCATACTGTGTAGTGCATGGTGCTTACATTGACTGACGTCTGCATTTAATTGTAATGAGAACCATTTCAATGTGAATCTCATTTAACTGAATACTACATCCCTTGTGATAATATTTGCTCATACTGATTGTTGCTTGCTCAGTTCCACATCAATCCAAAACGGGATGAGGGAACTTCCAGCGCATGATGGCTCCATCGGCGCTGCTGCTGATCAAAGTGCTGTTGTTGCAACACACCTTAATGCTGGTGATACTTCCGCCGTGAGCGACGCCCACGTGGGTTACCGTGCCCTCCATGTAGTCCCACACCCTCACTATCTTGTCGTCTCCACCTGGCACAGAAAAGGGATATAAATATTCGGGCAAGGGAAAAGACATTCCCTTTTTTGAAACCTTCACAATGGTTGTTTTATGCAATATAGCAACACGATTATTTTAAGTCATCTCGCTCACTTTGTCTTCTTGGACAAATCATGAGTAAGCATGCTAATTTAAAACATTTGAAGAAGTGTGAAAGGTGTATTCCATCATCATTAATTTTATAAAAATGAACCTAATTTTCTATATATTTTTAATTGTAACTATTTATTTTGATTTAATCTCAGTGGCAAATAACTCACCCCATATGTTT
The DNA here is from genome assembly GCF_033978795.1 of Nerophis ophidion. NCBI lineage: Eukaryota > Metazoa > Chordata > Actinopteri > Syngnathiformes > Syngnathidae > Nerophis > Nerophis ophidion. The sequence goes on from NC_084611.1 coordinate 74,136,658, forward strand.
TATTTTAATTGATTTCAAAATATCATTGAATTTAATTAAATTAATTTGTTAATATGTAGAATATAAATGTGCAGCTATTAAGACTATACACCTAATGTCCACGCAGGGATTGGTAGGTCGTGAGTTCAAACCCCGGCCGAGTCATACCAAAGACTATAAAAATGGGACCCATAACCTCCCTACTTGGAACTCAGCCTCAAGGGTTGGAATTGGGGGTTAAATCACAAAAAATGGTTCCCGGGCGTGGCCACCACTGCTGCTCACTGCTTCCCTCATCTCCCAGGGGGGGAGGGTGAAGGGTCAAATGCAGAGGATGATCTCACCACAACCTAGTGTGTGTGTGACAATCATTGGTACTTTTTTCTTTTTTATAGTTTTGATTCACAGGAAAAGTACAACTCTTACCCGAGTTACTTACTCCAATTAACTTTTTTTGTGATTGTCGCAGCTAAAAATGCCTGAATTTGTGGCAGCTTTATCAAAAAGTTGCAATGTTTTTTGTTTTTTTTACAATAACATTTAATCAATTTGTGATTTTATGAATCGGTTATTAATGTTGGAAGTGTTCCCTGTAACCTTGACCTAAAAAATGGACAGGATTTGAAAAATATTGGCAAACAAACACTGTATTGATGTTTTACACGTTTTATACCGTACAAACAGTACACTAGTTGGCAGTAGTGATGTGCGGATCGATACTGAAATATCTATACCACCGATACCAGATCTTTATGGTCTACTATCGATGCTCAAATCTAAATATCGATACTTTTGATACTTCAGTTCAGGGGGTCCAAACTTTTGCCACTAAGGGCCGCATACTGAAAAGTCAAAGTATGCAGGAGCCGTATTGATATTTTATTTAATGGGAAAAAAATGCTAAAAACAGATATTATACCCATTTAAAGACAGAACTTTGTGTCAGCTTTGTATGATTGGTGACTAAGCATAGTATTATTAATTATCAGTTGGACCGTTTCATCTTTATCTCATTACATACCGATTTTCATTCAAACTTAAATATTTACTGTTGCTTTTTTCCCCTGTAAGAATATAATAATAATAATAATAATAATAATAATAATAATAGTAATATGATTGTGTAACTGCATAACCTAATGGGTCAAAAATTCTGCTTTTACCAAAAAATGCATGTCCAGTTATACATTAGGTTATTGACATTTTTCAAATAATTAATTCATGAGTTAGTATTTAATTTTTTAATGAACTAACTAAACTTTTTTTTTTTTTTAAGTATATCTTATTTTTATTTTTAGATCTTCTAATACTTTAGATCTGGGGTGTCTAAACCTTTTCCATGAATGGCCGCATACTAAAAAGTCAAGTCTGGGAGGCGATTTTGATCGATAGATATTGTTTTGTTTTTTTACTGCCACAAACACATTTTATATTTATTTGACGACAAAACTTTGGGTTATAGGTGACTAAGTATATTATTTGTAATGATGGATTTAAAATGTTAAGCTTTTTCTCATTACATTACGATTTTTTATTTTAATAGTAGGTCTTATTAATTCAGTTAATGTTTGTATTATTGCATTTATTTAATTGTTTTAATGGTTTGAAACACTATTTTTGGGGAATTTTTCGGATTTTGTCCTCTGTTTGGCTCTATTGATATTCACGCCACTACCTCAATCTACTTCAGAGTTTAACATAAATTAAAAAAACTCCGTATTATATTATTTGTACTACGAGATTTTATTTGAAATAGACACCTTTTTTCATTTTAGCAGGCATTTGCACAAAGTATCCGTATCGCCGATACCAGTCTGAATTTTACTCTGTATCGGATCAAAAAGAATATATGTGGTAGCGCACATCCCCACATACTCAAATTACTGTACAGTTTTACAATAATAACTATAGTAATAGTTATCAATTCCTTAGATGTCTGCTCTGTTGTCCACAAGTTGCTCTCAATGTGTGTTTTTCGCTTGAAAAGTTTCGACACATTTACCCCCACACTTTGAGAGCATTTGTGAACTGTTAAAATCGATCGAGCCAATGAGAGATTATCATCACACTTCAACATCTCTAACAGGTAAAAGCTGCCTCTTTGCTCGGGTCAGCATTGCAATTTAAAACATGTTCTTAAGTATCTCGCCCTGGACGGGTTGAATAATTATATAATCACATGTCAACTGGGACACCGTTACTACATTACCCAGAAGGCCTAGCGCTGTAGTAATAAATACCGTATTTCCTTGAATTGCCGCAGGGCATATAGTATGCGCCTGCCTTGAATTACTGCCGGGTCAAACTCGCTTCGCAAAATTTTTAGCGCATGCTTAGTATTACCGCCTGGTCAAACTCGTGACGTCACAAGTGACACTTCCCCTGTCATCATTTTCAAAATGGAGGAGGCTGATTTCAATACCGGTAATTTGAAATCGCATAAAGGAAAGAAGATTAAGAGCTATTCAGTAGGATTTGAGGGCCTAGCTTACATCACACTCAAATTTTTACTGGATGCCTGAGAAGAAGTTTTAAAATAATTAGCGCATGCTTACCTTTACCGCATGCCTTTGGTAAGCGAAGGAGTGACAAGAGGTTTTAAATTAATTAGCGCCCCGGCGGCAATTGAGGAAATACAGTAGTTGATATATTGTTACAAATTTTTGTTACAACATACGTTTTGATTGGACAGTGGACGTGTGCGTAAGAAACCAATTTGATTGGCGAAAATGAGGCTGGTATGCCAAAATGTGTGGGGAAATTGTGGAATTGGACAAAATCCTCCTAATATTTTCAACTAAATAAAACAAAAATACACAATTCGTAGCAGTTATTTTCAGGGGCTTTTTGGTATCATGTTATAATGTGGATTCTAATTTAAGAAAATAGCAATATTCTTTTTATTAAAAAAACAAACAAATCCAAGTTAATAGAATATATAAACAACTGCAGACAGGAAGTTAAACCCACCCCATGAAACAGGCAACCAGGAGGTTTATGAGTGAATATTGGACTTTTTATACAGTTATTTCAAAGACACCAGATTCCAAAGAGGATACTGAATGGCTTCGTATTGCATCACTGAAGTGTAACAGAGGGACAGGAGAGTGAGGAACAGACGCGTTATAGTCCATTACCTGTCACAATGTGTCTGCCGTCATGGGTGATGAACATACAGTTGATGGCCGACGTCTGCACGCCCTGCAGTTCTCTGATTGGCGTGGCGTCGTGCACGTCCCAGTAGATGATCTGCACAGATAGCCGGCAGTTATCCACCTATTTTATGGCAGCAATAACGATCAGAGATGTTTCTCATGTGGAACGTAGCTCGGCGACTCAGCAGAACATAACGGGCCTTTTAACGCTTTGCACTCATTTCCACTGACAGACGGCACACATCACTCAACATTTCACAAGTGATACACACTTTTTAGTACGGAGCAGGCACTGGAATGTACAGAAAATTGACAGATTCGCTGGAATTGCCGCTGGAGTCTCTGCACTGTGTGCAGCATAAAATACACAATAAAAGGAAAGCAATACAGAGTCATCTTGTGACACACTTTGTTTTACATTTTCCTCATTTGCAGAGATTCCTTCTTTATAAAATCAAATCAAACTTAATGTACAAAACCCAAAACCAGGGAAGTTGGCACGTTGTGTAAATCGTAAATGAAAACAGAATACAACGATCTGCAAATCCTTTTCAACTTATATTCAACTAAATAGACCGCAAAAACAAGATATTTAATGTTCGAACTGAGAAACCTTATTTTTTTTTGCAAATACTCATTAACTTAGAATTTAATGGCAGCAACACATTGCAAACAAGTTGGCACAGTGGCATTATTGCCACTGTGTTACCTGGCCTGTCCTTTTAACAACACTCAGTAAACGTTTGGGAACTGAGGAGACCAATTTTAGAAACTTTTCAGGTGGAATTTTTTCCCATTCTTGCTTGATGTACAGCTTAAGTTGTTCAACAGTCGGGGGTCTCGGTTGTGGTATTTTGGGCTTCATATTGCGCCACACGTTTTCAATGGGAGACAGGTCTGGACTACAGGCAGGCCAGTCTAGTACCCGCACTCTTTTACTACAAAGTCATGTGCAGAATATGGCTTGGCTTTTTCTTTTTGAAATAAGCAGGGGCGTCCGTGATAACGTTGCTTGGATGGCAACAAATGTTGCTCCAAAACCTTCCGCCCGAATGCAGCTCAGAAGGCGGGGTACACCCTGGACAAGTCCCCACCTCATCGGAGAGTATGGGGTATCAGACTGATTGTGACTGATTGTGACGGTCCGCTCCCTGTATGATCAGTGCCAGAGCTTGGTCCGCATTGCTGGCAGTAAGTCAAACACAATTCCAGTGAGGGTTGGACTCCGCCAAGGCTGTCCTTTGTCACCAATTCTGTTCATAACTTTTATGGACAGAATTTCTAGGCGCAGTCAAGGCGTTTGGTGGTCGTGGGATCAGGTCTCTGCTTTTTGCAGATGATGTGGTCCTGATGGCTTCATCTGGCCGGGATCTTCAGCTCTCACTAGATCGGTTCGCAGCCGAGTGTGAAGCGACCGGAATGAGAATCAGCAACTCCAAGTCCGAGTCCATGGTTCTCGCCCGGAAAAGGGTGGAGTGCCATCTCCGGGTTGGGGAGGAGACTCTGCCCCAAGTGGAGGAGTTCAATTACCTCGGAGTCTTGTTCATGAGTGGGGAAAGAGTGGATCGTGAGATCGACAGGCGGATCGGTGCGGCGTCTTCAGTTATGCGGACGTTGTATCGATCCGTTGTGGTGAAGAAGGAGCTGAGCCGGAAGGCAAAGCTCTCAATTTACTGGTCGATCTACGTTCCCATCCTCACTTATGGTCATGAGCTTTGGGTCATGACCGAAAGGATAAGATCACAGCTACAAGCCTCCGAAATGAGTTTCCTCCACCAGGTGGCGGGGCTCTCCCTTAGAGATAGGGTGAGAAGCTCTGTCATTCAGGGGGACCTCAGAGTAAAGCCGCTGTTCCTCAACATCGAGAGGAGCCAGATGAGGTGGTTTGGGCATCTGGTCAGGATGCCACCCGAACGCCTCCCGAGGGAAGTGTTTAGGGTGCGTCCGACCGGTAGGAGGCCACGGGAAAGACCCAGGACACGTTGGGAAGACTATGTCTCCCGGCTAGCCTGGGAACACCTTGTGATCACCTGGGAGGAGCTGGACAAAGTGGCTGGGGAGAGAGAAGTCTGGGGTTCCCTGCTTAGGCTGCTGCCCCCGCGACCCGACCTCGGATAAGTGGAAGAAAATGGATGTATGGATGGACACTGTTAATTGGTTATAAATAAAATAATTTCATAACTGGAGTGTGAACAACTGTAAACGTCCTTCTAAGTACGCATTTCAACAACAAGAGAGCCCTCCAGACATGAAAGAACACCTTTTAGTCACCTTTACACTCTATTTATCCAACCTACTAATGCTGCCTGAGGCCAAACCAATCAGAGGCCACAAAACTGACAGGCCCGATCTGATCGGTTCCGAGTGGCCATTGCTATTGTAGTAATAGTACTTCTGTCATTTTGCCATTAGTTATGCTTTAAAATGCTGAATTTAGGGCAAAAATGTTGTAGAATATGGTAAAAAAAAAAAAAAAAGCGCAATAGGACTCTGGTAGTTAAATTATTTGTTTGTTCAGTTTATTTTAGGGCTGTCAAATTCAATGAATGAGTTAATTAATCTGATGAATCACAACAAATAATCACATTAATTGTGTAGAAAAGCAAATTAATAAATCATGCAGTTTAATTTGACCTCACGGGTTCCTTTCCCTTAACTGCGGACGTTTACCCGAAAGGCGACATTAGCTGCATTATGGTCAGTGATCAGGTCAATTACTGTAGGGCTGTGGGGGCCCCGCTGTTGCATGAACAAGTGCATGTAAAATGTCAATCAATCAATTACAGGGCACTTCACAAAGAATTTTACAGCAAACATATTCCTAGCTCCTTCCTGCCCCATCACTGATAAAACTTGAATTGCTAATTTTACAGAAGAGTCATATTGCTTCGTGCTGGGCTTTTAAAAAAAATGTATACTGGGATCAAATTTAAGATGGTCGGAGCTATCTCAAGAAAATATGCAAATGTATGTTTAATTTTTAATGTTAAACTTGTCATTTTGCAGTAAAACAATTACTGAACAATCTTTCTCCCTTTCTTTGAGTACAAAACATGCATCGAATCAAGTCATGTTAGATTAAAAGAGTAAATAGATAATTTCACATACGATGAATTAAAACAAACAATTGGGCCTCCAAATACATTTCTGCTCGGTGGCTAATTTTGCATCCAAATAAACTCGGACAAGACTTATGATAAAACTTACAGCTAGTTTTGAGAAAATTAACGATTGCATTTAAGTACATTTTTGGAACATGTCGGTGTAGGACATTCAGACAATAAAACTGCATTTGTGTCAAAATATTGGGGACTTTTTTAAAAGTTAATTAAGATTATGCAAGCAAATAGTCAACTGTAAAAAATTTAAATTTACAAATGTGATTAATTGGATTTTAACAAGAAATTGTCTGACAGCACTAATTAATTTATTATTCAACTGCAAAGAGAACCTGGTATGGATTTAAGTGTTTACATGTGCATATTTATTTAAAAAACAACAATTAAATGAGTTAAAATAATAAACATACATTTTAATTCACAGATTTTTTTTTTCCAGGCAAGGCTTTTGTTTGTTCAAGCTGATAAAGCGGCCAACATTCAAGTGAAAACCGCTATTTAAATACAAGTATGGTCTTATGTGATCACACTGGGTGTACACCATTACTTTTACAGGTTTGAGCTTTCATCCTGACTCCCTTTGCACAACATTTAACTCCAACAAAATGTTCATAATTGGTATAGATTAGTATAGACATATAGATTTGAGCTCAATGGAAAACTGCTAAGGTTGACATCACGCTCGCTAAACAGAATGAAAAGTTAATCATCCCCGAGGCTTCACAGCCGTCAAAGTAACATCTCGTCTCGCACAAAGGCGATTGTTTGTGGTTATTTATAGCGGAGGTGACAGAAACATCACAGAGTCGCACACCAACAGATGTTTTCTTGATATTTAGGGCAATGCTGATTGCATAATAAAAAAGGCCGGGTGTGATATACTTGACAATATTCCATAGAAATGCAAGTTCTGTAGTTTACGCAAGGACTGTATGTTCCCGTTGTTATACTCGGACTTTGAAAGCGAAATTGCATTGCAAAAGCTCATATATATTCATTTTACAGCTTGTCCTCTAAAATGTTGACCAAATAATAGAATAAAGAATGGCACAATATGTTACTGCATACATCAGCCGCCAAGTGGTCTTGTATGTTCAATATTTTATTTAACAAGAAAGTTGTTCTTTGATTGCAGTAAGAAAAATGTGTTAAATGTACCCTAAGATTTTTTGTTAAAAGAAAGCCAATAATGCCATTTTTTTGTGGTCCCCTTTATTTAGAAAAGTATCGAAATACATTTTGGTACCGGTACCAAAATATTGGTATCGAGACAACCATAGTGTTGTGTGGTAGTTTGCACGTCTTGCAACTCCAACACAAGTCTGCACACCCCGTTTCCATATGAGTTGGGAAACTGTTAGATGTAAATATAAACGGAATTTGCAAATCATTTTCAACCCATATTCAGTTTAATATGAATGAATGAATGAATGAATAAATGATCTTTATTGTCATTGTGCATGTACAGGTACAGGTCCAACAAAATTTAGGTTGCTTCCCTGACGTGCTTTGCATTTAAACCAAGAAGAAACCACACAATATACAGAAACAATATGCTACAAAGACAACATATTTGATGTTCAAACTGATAAAACTTTTTTCTTTTTGCAAATAATCATTAACTTTAGAATTTGATGCCAGCAACACGTGACAAAGAAGTTGGGAAAGGTGGCAATAAATACTGATAAAGTTGAGGAATGCTCATTAAACACTTATTTGGAACATCCCACAGGTGTGCAGATGAAAAGCCAGCATGTGTGATGGTATGGGGGTGCATTAGTGGCCAAGGTATGGGTAACTTACACATCTGTGAAGGCACCATTAATGCTGAAAGGTACATACAGGTTTTGGAACAACATATGTTGCCGTCCAAGCAACATTATCATGGAAGACCCTGCTTATTTCAGCAAGAAAATGCCAAGCTACGTGTTACAGCAGTGTGGATTCATAGTAAAAAAGTGCGGGTACTAGACTGGCCTGCCTGCAGTCCAGACCTGTCTCCCACCGAAAATGTGTGGTGCATTATGAAGCGTAAAATACGACAGCGGATAGTTCTACATAAAACAAGAATGGGAAAGAATTCCACTTTCAAAGCTTCAACAATTAGTTTCCTTAGTTCCCAAACGTTTATTGAGTGTTGTTAAAAGAAAAGGTGATGTAAGACAGTGGTGAACATGCCCTTTCCCAACTACTTTGGCACGTGTTGCAACCATGAAATTCTAAGTTAATTATTATTTGCAAAAAAAACAAAGTTTATGAGTTTGAACATCAAATATCTTGTCTTTGTAGTGCATTCAATTGAATATGGGTTGAAACTGATTTGCAAATCATTGTATTCCATTTATATTTACATCTAACACAATTTCCCAACTCATGGAAACGGGGTTTGTATTTATTTTTGTATAGTAGCTTTTTTTTTGTTTTTTCCACGGTTCTAATTTTGTTTTCTCTTTTTTGCACCCGTCACTTTTTGTTATCTCCTGTTGTTAGGATCATTGTTGTGAGTAATTTTCCCTAAGTAAAATAACTATTTTACTCACAGTCTGTCTGCATCCTTAGGTTTCTCTCTACTGTATTGGTTTGAACTGTGACAAGGAGACTACTAAAAAACGGTATCAGCCATGAAAAATACCTATTCATGAAAGTCAGGAGTGCACAAAAAATAGGCTTTTTATAGCTATTCATACAATATATTACTTAAATGTGTTTATATGTGAAAAACACAAATTTTTAAGTTGTGGCTGCTTATATTTTGCCGTGGTGGACCACGATTAATTACATATAGGGGAAACTTTGCTATTTATATTTGCAGGATTTAAGTGAGACTTTTAAGAAGATGGAAAATGTGTGGAAATACATATTTCTGCGATAATCCTGTTTTAATTAAAACACAAATGTAAGAAAACATACCCCTAATTGGAAGGAAACATGGTATCTGTGGAAATGTTCATACAAGATCAAGTCTTTTAAAAGATGATCAAAAAGTGATCACAAGACACCACCTCACATCTTGTCTTGTGTCTTGGCTCTTTTCAGTCACGACCTGGTACTCATTGAGTGGCTTATTAGCGATACCGCCTGTGTGACTTTTCTTGGCCCATCTGTGTTCTCAGAGGAATCGGGCTGCAGTCCAAAGCTGAGCCGTGCGAGCGGCCAAGTCAAGGCTGTGCTGCTCTGCTGAGATGGGAGTCACCTGAGCTCTGCACAAGCTATTGTCCTCATCATCATCACCTCATGCTTATTGGTACTAGCTATTATTTTAAACACTTCCCCACTGGAATTGTTCCGTTAAAAAACTTGGGAAGCGCTGGACCCTATCCCAGCTGACTTTGGGGGATAGTGGACTACACCCTGGACCAGGTGTTTCCAAACTATGGTCCGTGGGCCAAATGCGGGCCACTGGCGTCTTTAATTTGGCCTTTGAGACAGCGCAAGGTCAATTAGCAATCTCGCTGGGGTGTTTTCATCTTCATTTTAGACATATTTTGGCTGCCATTTTGTCACCATCTTGTGGACAATGTGAGTAATTCAGATCAGTGACCATGATATGTGCTTTCATGTTAACACTGAACAGCAGTTACGTATATGACCTAATCCAAACAACATTCCCTAGTCATGGGGGGAAAAAATGAAACCACCACAAAAATTTAACACATAGAGGCCACACATGCTCACTGTGTAGATGCTATGAAAAATTTTCAAGCATTATAAAACAATCTAAAATACACCCATGTAAGTCCATTCTCTCCACACTTATCCATGTTTGGCACATTTTAGCTGCTTCATATTTCTGATTGATTACAAAACTTTAAGGTAGCATAGGAGTTGAACTTTCACATAATTGTAATATCTAATTTAAAAATTATTCATTAAATATCCATTATAACAGGGGTAGGGAACCTATGGCTCCCGAGGCAGATGTGGCTCTTTTGATGACTGCATCTGGCTCTCGGATAAATCTTAGCTGACATTGCTTAATATGATAAGTAATGAATGTTTCACTGGTAATCGCAGTGTTGAAAATAACATTCATCATATCAAACATTCCCATGCATTTTAATCCATCCATCCGTTTTCTACCGCACCTGTTCAAGAAGTCACATTAATGGTAATAATTATTTTATTGGCTAGCTTTAGAGAAACAATGTTATTAAAAAGAATAAGAGACTTATTGTAGGGGCTTCACGGTGGCAGAGGGGTTAGTGCGTCTGCCTCTCAATACGAAGGTCCTGCAGTCCTGGGTTCAAATCCAGGCTCGGGATCTTTCTGTGTGGAGTTTACATGTTCTCCCCGTGAATGCGTGGGTTCCCTCCGGGTACTCCGGCTTCCTCCCACTTCCAAAGACATGCACATGGGGATAGGTTGATTGGGAACACTAAATTGGCCCTAGTGTGTGAATGTGAGTGTGAATGTTGTCTGTCTATCTGTGTTGGCCCTGCAATGAGGTGGCGACTTGTCCAGGGTGTACCTCGCCTTCCGCCAGATTGTAGCTGAGATAGGCGCCAGCGCCCCCCGCGACCCCAAAAGGGAATAAGCGGTAGAAAATGGATGGATGGATGGATGGATGGACTTATTGTACTCTAAAAATGTTGGTCTTACTTAAAAATGCACGCATTTAGTTGTATTCAGTGTTAAAAAATATTATATGGCTCGCAAGGAAATACATTTTAAAATATTTGGCTTTCATGGCTCTCTTAGCCAAAAAGGTTCCCGACCCCTGCATTATAGTATTACAATATGTATAAATAGAAATATATATATATATATATATATATATATATATATATATATATATATAGCATAGACTGATCAATAGTGAATCAAGGATTTTTGACAGTGAATGATCAATACTGTATCAACGCAAATAAAAGCGAGCTCTAACTCTAAAAAAAACAGGTTACGTAATGGTTGAGGTCTGGGGTTTTGTGTATGCAAAACAGGTAGCGCCAAGCGAGTCAGTTTTTCTCCCTGTCACTACAAATGTTCTAAAATGATTCACTGAAAGGGAAACGGGCTTTGATTCAATCTCAAAATCCAGAATCTATGCACAACATGGAGAAGCTTTTGTGTTTATGTACTATATGTGGGGTTAAACTATGAAACACTTTAAATGTGGGGTTAAAATAATGTCCAACCATAGTCAGGTTGCATGTTTCTAACAATCAAAAGTTTTTATATTATTATTTTTATTAATTGGGTATTCATTTACTTATTTGTTGGTGTTACAGGTGTTTATGTAGTGTATTTGTAGTCGTCCCTCACTACATTACGCTTCAAAATATTATTAATATAATTAGTTAATTATCTGATAATAATACACACTTTTTTTTATTTTTATTTTTTAAATATTCTACACAATTGTTGGTTCAAATCAAGCATTTCTAAGCAAAATAAAACAAAACTAAACAAAGTAAAAATATCGATACTAGCGTAGTATTGGCCACTAGAGGAGAACAACCCAATCAGAGCACGCTGATCAATATGTTTTACACTGATTAGCTCAGCCTCAGACAGCATTACTATATTGGATTAAAATAGTCTAAAGGAGAAAAGGAGTGGTAATTTATGTCGAGAGAGCTCTCATAATGTTGAAAAACATATTCAGAAAGTTGTAAACATTGTTTTATGCTCTATTGAAAATATTTGCTTATAATTAATGATTACTACTTCGCAAATATGTATTTATCGCAGTCATGTCTGGAACCAATTGAGTTTGAGTTTATTCGGAACATGCATGCATCCAACATGATTAATCACAATTTCCATTTTCTCTATTCAACATGTTCGAAAAGGAGTAGAAAGAAGCAGAGCTTATTTAATACTACCCCTTTTCCTTTACATAGCAGTTGCTAACACTTTTGTTTACTTCCTGTTCTCAGTGTATTCACAATACACTCCATGAGTAAAAACATTAAAAATAAATAGATAAATAAAAATTTGTGAAGTAAGTTATATTTCATATGGTGAGATAAATGAGATCATCAAGAAGATTAATGGACGGATGAAATAAATTCAGAATATTTAATATGGTTCTTCTTCTTTGGACTTTGTAAACTATGTTTGAAAGGTTTCTTGTAGTGAATAATATTAATACATTGTTTGATTTCTTTACTTAATTCATTCCATTATTTAATTCCACATACTGATATACTTGATGTCTTAAGTGTTGTACGTGCATACAAATGTTTGAAATTACATTTTTCTCTACAATTATTTTTCTCCTCTTTTGTTGAGAATAATTGTTGTATATTCTTGGGTAGCAGATTATAGTTTGCTTTGTGTGTAATTTTAGCTGTTCAAATTTTAGCTGTTTAGCAAATTCACTATGTCGTGGAATTTCAGTATTTTGGATTCAAAGAATAAAGGCTTTGAATGTTCAGTAGAGAATAGGGAGTGATTTTTGGTCTCGAACATGTTTTGATTTATTCATTACTAACGTGTTTCTTGCCACTTTATATATATATATATATATATATATATATATATATATATATATATATATATATATATATATATATATATATGTGTATGTATATATATATATATATATGTATGTATATATGTATGTATGTATGTATGTATGTATGTATATATATATATATATATTTATTTATTTTTTTTAATTTTTTTTTTTTAATATGAGATTTCCAGTTGATTTTATCATCATTATACCCAGAAATTTGGTTTCATTTACTCTTTCAATTTCTATTAATTCTATTTGAATTAGTGTTTCACTTTCCCTACGACTGTTACTGAATAGCATTATTTTTTTATAATGAGATTTAGAGATGGTCTGACAAAAACAGACTATCTTTTTAATTTGTTAATTTCTTCTGTTATTATTTGTATTAGGTTGTGTGTTTTCTCTCCTGGACAAAAGGCTGTTGTATCATACGTGAATAATACTAACTTTTAATCGTTTGTAACTTTACCAATGTCATTTATATAAAGATAGAACAGTTTTGGTCCTAGTATTGATCTCTGGGGTACACCACAGGATATATTTATCGTTGTGGATGTGTGTTTGCCTAGCTTCACGTATTATTTCCTGTTGGTTAAGTAACTTCTAATCCAGTTTAAGACCAACCCTCTGATGCCATACCGTTATAATCATTGTGATTAATTGTGTCAAATGCTTTAGTTAGATCCATAAACACTGCTGCTGCACATGTCTTACTATCTGTTATATATATATTTTTTTCTGTCATTTCAATTAAAGCCATCGAAGTTGAAACATTAGCTGTGTATCCATATTGGTTCTCAGCGAGTATTATATTTTTGTTTGTGAAACTCTCCAATCTGATATTGAACAGTGTTTCAATTTTGATTTTTGAACATTGTGGAAGTAAAGAAACAGGTCTATAATTTGTAAATTGGTGTTTGTCTCCAGTCTTATAAATTGGTGCCACTTTAGCTATTTTCATTTTGTTTGGGAATTTGCCTGTTTGAAATGATAGGTTACTAATTAACATTATGGTGCTGAGATTCCTTCAATGTTTTTTATCGTTTCCATATCAATTCCATTACAATAGATTTAGGTCTTAGATTTGCATTTTTTCACAATTTTAACTATTTCCTCCTGTGTCACATTATTGAGGATCGTTGAATTGTAATTTCTATCTATGGAGTCATCATAGTCCTCAGTTGAAACTGGGTCTGGAATTCTTTCCTCCAATTTTGGTTCAATATTTACAAAGTAATTATTGAAGCTTTCAACTACTTCCTTCGTGTTGTCATTATTTATGTTTCCGTCTGAGAAGTATTGGGGGTAAACCCTCTTAGTGCCATTTTTAATGATACTATTAAGGATGCGCCATGTTGCTCTCATATTGTTTTTGTTGATGTCAAATAATTAACTGTAATATTATTTTCTACATGTTCGTAGTATGTTCATTAGCTTGTTTTTATACTTTTTTGTACTTATTTTCTGCCTCTGTAGTTCCTTGTGTTATACATTTTCTTTCCAATGTATTCTTATTACAAGCTTATGCTATTAAAATGAATAATTGACAATTTGTTATCACACTTAATGTTGCTGTTACATTGTTCATCTGTATAATATGGATGAAAAAAATAGTATCTGGATTTATATCCTTTTCCAAATCCTGGTGTTTGTGATATTTGTTGCAGAAGTTTTTCAGTTCAATATTTTCTTGTTAATATTTGATGTCGTTTCAATAATCTATAATTGCAGGTGGATGCTCTCCTGAATCTAGGTCTTCTTGTTTAGTGTTCCCTTGGAACATGGTAGTGTTGGTGTTGAATTTAGGTGTTTGTTTTCCAACAGACTCCATTATCATCGTTGTTGTGTCAACGTTCATTTTTGTCCAGGTCCTTGATGTCATGGACAACAAGTACTCTTGCTTCTGGACCTCCATTGAGCTTGATGTAGATTTAACAGTTGGCGCTCCAAGTTCCCTGAATTTTTCCTTGCATGTTTTTTTCCAAATCAAATCAACTTTATTTATAAAGCACATTTAAAATTTACCACAGGGGCAGCCAAAGTGCTGTACAATGGACAGGTGAAAAGATAATACGAAGACCGAGCAAACAACACAACACAAACAGAACATGATAAAAAATAAATAAATAAAACATAAAAACATAAAAACAGGTTCACAGCAGGTGTATAATGGGGCGCCATTGCAGGCTGGATATCACTTAGTGTTAAAAGCCAAGGAATAAAAGTGTGTTTTTAAAAGAGATTTAAAAACGGGAAGAGAGGAGGCTTGTCTAACACGTTTTGGCAATTTCAGCGTTACGTTTTGTGAGATGCTCATTCATGTACACATGTTTTCCCTTCAGCTCGTTCCCTGCTTTAGCAGTGCCATTTTAGATTTTCTGTTTACGAGTTTCATAATGATGACTGGAGTGGTGTTGTTGTTTTTTCTATTCAGTTTATTGCATGTTTCGATGGTATTAATGTCGATTTCAGATGACACCAAAGATATCGGGATTTGAGTTTTTCTTTTATATTTTGACATTGAGGCGGGACGTCCGACATCAGTGCCTCTTGCATCAGCTCTCTGATGGCAGTTGCTTCTTTAGCGATTTGCGGCACTTTTAACACGTTTTATTTCAACAATTTCGTACCTTGCGCTGTTCAAAGAGGAATTTGAGGTGTCAGCCTGTCAAATTATATCACTCTGTGTCTTCAGAAGTAGTTTAAAACAGTTTCAAACTCACTCCCTACACAGGGGCCCGGTTCAACAACGGCACATTTGCAGATTATAATTAATGGTTTGCAAAAAATATTTTGAACCCAATTAGGTGAAATGCCATAATCTCCCACGGCACACCAGACTGTATCTCACGGCACAATGCCCAGTGGTTGAAAAACAATGGTCTAGTTCACTGTCATTTATCTATTTGCTTTCAAGATGGCGACTCTGGTATTCTAGGGTGTGTAAAAGCGCTGGTGCAAGCGGGAAGAGATGGGAGCATTTGTTCTCCCAGACAGAGTGCCTGTGTCCGGGGATGAGCAGATGGTGGATCTGGCTGGCACTAGGCTGGCGTCGGCACATCCGTATGCAGGAAGGCACAATCTCTCCCCTCCCAAACTCCCTTGCTTCCCGCACGCGTTCTTCCTTCTTATTCCCTCTTTCGCCGCACATTCACACACTGGTCTAATCAGTGCAAATTGTCGTCACCTCTCGGCAGGGCATTATGAGTGTGTGCACTCGATAGATTTTACTTTATAGATTTCAAATCATTATCATTGTCATCATAATTTGACAAATTGTCCGAAACAAAGGAAAAGGACATTTATTCTGTAGCTTGACACTGATATGTAACAATGTAAACAATGTCAAAAATACCAACCTTTTTGTCGGTGCCACTGGTAACAACCTGGTGTTCCTCAGGGTGGTAGCACACAGTCCGGAATAATGTGTTTTTGGCGATTATCTTCTGAATTCGAACAAATTTCCTAGAAGAGGACATTTGAAAGAAACAGAAAGTTAGGCAAGGTTTAGTCTTTAAAATACCTACACCAGGGGTCACCAACGCTGTGCCCGCGGGCACCAGGTAAGCCCGTGAGGACCAGATGAGTCGCCCGCTGGCCTGTTCTAAAAATACCTCTAATAGCAGCACTTACCAGTGAGCTGCCTTTATTTTTCAAATTGTATTTATTTACTAGCAAGCTGGTCTCGATTTGCTTGACATTTTTAATTCTAAGAGAGACACAACTCAAATAGAATTTGAAAATCCAAGAAAATATTTTAAAGATTTGGTCTTCAATTGTTTAAATAAATTCCTTTATTTTTTTACTTACCTTCTTATAACTTTCAAAAAGACAATTTTAGAGAAAAAATATAACCTTAAAAATGATTAAGGATTTTTTAAAACACATATACCTTTTTACCTTTTAAATTGCTTCCTTTTCTTTCCTGACAATTTAAATCAATGTTCCAGTAAATGTATTTTTTTATTGTAAAGAATAATAAATACATTTAAATGTTATTCTTCATTTTAGCTTGTTTTTTCGACAAAGAATATTTGTGAAACGTTTCTTCAAATTTATGATTAAAGTTAAAAAAAAATATTCTGGCAAATCTTGAAAATCTGTAGAATCAAATTTAAATCTTATTTCAAAGTCTTTTGAATTTCTTTTAACATTTTTGTTCTGGAAAATCTACAAGAAATAATGATTTGTCTTTGTTAAAAATATAGCTTGGTCCACTTTGTTATATATTCCAACAAAGTGCAGATTGGATTTTAACCTATTTAAAACATGTCATCAAAATTCTAAAATTATTCTTAATCAGGAGAAATTACTAATGATGTTCCATGAATTCTTTTTTTTTTCATTTTTTCAAAAAGATTTCAATTAGCTAGTTTTTCTCTTCTTTTTTTTCGGTTGAATTTTGAATATAAAGAGTCGAAATTGAAGATAAACTATGTCTAAAAATGAAATTGTAATTTTTTTCTTGTTTTCTCCTTTTTTAAACCGTTCAGTTAAGTGTTTTTTTTCATCATTTATTCCCTACAAAAAAACCTTCCGTAAAAGGAAAAAAAATGTACGACGGAATGACAGACATAAATACCCATTTTTTTATACATATGATTTATTTATTAAAGGTAAATTGAGCAAATTGGCTATTTCTGGCAACTTATTTAAATGTGTATCAAACTGGTAGCCCTTCGCATTAATCAGCACCCAAGAAGTAGCTCTTGTTTTTAAAAAGGTTGGTGACCCCTGACCTACACTGTAAAAACAATAAAAATCTGCAAAATGTATGGTAAAATACCAAATGCCCTGGTTGCCAGGAATTCACCGTAAAAAATAAAATGTATAGGACATTACGGTATGTTAATGTTGAATCCGTGAATTAATATGAAAAAAATATATATTGTTGACCTAAAAACTATAGCATTTACGGTAAAATAGAAATCCATCGAAAAACAAATTAAGGCCAATTTCAGTGTTGCCAATCAGTCTATCTCCAGGTGCATGTCTTTGGAGATGGGAGGAAGCCAGTCTACCCGGAGACAACCCACAAAGTCACAGGGAAAACATGCACACACACAAAGACCCCCAGCCCGGGAATCGAACTCTGGACCTCCTTAATTTGAGGCACGAACGCTAACAGCTCCACCGTGATCACCAATACTACTATCTGCAAAATGTATGTCTTTTTGAGACATGTGAGCGGTACATCAGGATTGACACAATTTATGTACAACCTTTCACTGGGCAAATCACAACATAGCCTTCTTTCCGCAACATGTTCCTTCAAGTGACCGATTAAAAACGAGCCTTAAATGCTCCGTATCTGTTAAGTAGCTGCTTGCAACCAGTTCCAGCACACTAAAACACACAGCGTGGTTCATTTCGGTGCAGTTTACAATGAAGCACATAAACATAAACCCTCAATGTCTGAAAACACTTTGTTAGCTAAAAGTTAAATGGGCTAATGCTTTAACACAAAGCCCTAAAACAATTAAGGTAATTTAAAGTACCGCTGATAGTCACACACACACGCACATTAGGTGTGGCGAAATTACTCTTTGCATTTGACCCATCCCCTTGTTCCACCCCCTGAGAGGTGAGGGGAGCAGTGAGCAGTAGCGGTGGCTTCGCTCAGTAATCATATTTGTGATTGAATCCCCAATTCCAGCCCTTAATGCTGCATGCCAAGCAAGGAGCTAATGGGTCCTATTTCTATTTGGTATGACTCAGCTGGGTTTTGAACTCACAACCTACCGATCTCAGGGCGGACACTCTAACCACAAGGCTACTGTGCAGGCTTTTAAATGTACAATCTGCAAAAACGTTAATATAGAAACAGTAATACCATACATATTTACATGCGTCTGACATAAGAGTATTTGCAAATGCATTGTACATTTTTTTTAACATTTTCACAGTAAAGTCATGTGTTTTCTTTATATTATAACCATAATAATTTAAGTTATTTACTGTTTCTTCTTTTGCGGGAATCCACTGCATTTGCTACTGTGATAAAGTATTTTTAATTTTACAGTGTTTTACTGTTGCTATTTAACAATTGCTTGCCATAGTTTTAATGGTCCATTTTTACAGTATATGTAAATGTTACAGTAAACTTATTATTGTTATTCTCGCTTTTTCAACTAAACTGACTATTTGAGCATAAATTAAAATAAACACTACAAAGCAATGTGCTTTAAATCGCCTTCAAATCATTATTAGAACAGTGGAATGTCATAACTTGTAAGAACAGGATATAAAATTTAGCGGTGTCCCGATACAACTTCTTCACTATCGATACAATATGGGTATTGGAGCCTTGAATATTGGCTGATAGCGATATTGATCTGATACAATATGAGCATAATTCATACATATGTTTAGTATTTTGTAGTGTGGAAGGAAGGAAGAGGCTTGTTTAAGTGAAATCACTCAAACAGAGAGCAATAGTTGGTATGAAAACCACTAACCTACTTTTTAATAACCATCTGTAATAGACTTATGCTGTCTTTAAGTCATCCATCCATCCATCTTCTTCCGCTTATCCGAGGTCGGGTCGCGGGGGCAACAGCCTAAGCAGGGAAACCCAGACTTCCCTCTCCCCAGCCACTTCGTCTAGCTCTTCCCGGGGGATCCCGAGGCGTTCCCAGGCCAGCCGGGAGACATAGTCTTCCCAAAGTGTCCTTGGTCTTCCCCGTGGCCTCCTACCGGTTGGACGTGCCCTAAACACCTCCCTAGGGAGGCGTTCGGGTGGCATCCTGACCAGATGCCCGAATCACCTCATCTGGCTCCTCTCGATGTGAAGGAGCAGCGGCTCTACTTTGAGTTCCTCCCGGATGGCAGAGCTTCTCACCCTATCTCTAAGGGAGAGCCCCGCCACACGGCGGAGGAAACTCATTTTGGCCGCTTGTACCCGTGATCTTATCCTTTCGGTCATGACCCAAAGCTCATGACCATAGGTGAGGATGGGAACGTAGATCGACCGGTAAATTGAGAGCTTTGCCTTCCGGCTCAGCTCCTTCTTCACCACAACGGATCGGTACAACGTCCACGTTACTGAAGACGCCGCACCGATCCGCCTGTCGATCTCACGATCCACTCTTCCCCCACTCGTGAACAAGACTCCTAGGTACTTGAACTCCTCCACTTGGGGCAGGGTCTCCTCCCCAACCCGGAGATGGCATTCCACCCTTTTCCGGGCGAGAACCATGGACTCGGACTTGGAGGTGCTGATTCTCATTCCGGTCGCTTCACACTCGGCTGCGAACCGATCCAGTGAGAGCTGAAGATCCCGGTCGGATGAAGCCATCAGGACCACATCATCTGCAAAAAGCAGAGACCTAATCCTGCGGTCACCTAACCGGAACCCCTCAACGCCTTGACTGCGCCTAGAAATTCTGTCCATAAAAGTTATGAACAGAATCGGTGACAAAGGACAGCCTTGGCGGAGTCCAACCCTCACTGGAAATGTGTTCGACTTACTGCCGGCAATGCGGACCAAGCTCTGGCACTGATCGTACAGGGAACGGACCGCCACAATAAGACAGTCCGATACCCCATACTCTCTGAGCGCTCCCCACAGGACTTCCCGAGGGACACGGTCGAATGCCTTCTCCAAGTCTTTAAGTCAGTTCTTCTCAAATATTTGGATTGCCCCCCCCAGGGGGGGCTTGGTGTAATGCCAGGGGGCGCGCATGTGACCCCAAGGAACGTGCTTTATTTGTATTACACAGCATCCGGCTTCAACCCTCGCTTCAAAAAGCTGTGCACTACAAAACATGCTCATTGTAGCCATTGATCCTAACTTGATGAATATATATATATATATTAGGGGTGTAACGGTACACAAAAATGTCGGTTCGGTACGTACCTCGGTTTAGAGGTCGCGGTTCCGTTCATTTTCGGTACAGTAAGAAAACAACAAAATATTAATATTTTGGTTATTTATTTACCAAATTTGTAAACAATGGCTTTATCCTTTTAACATTGGGAACACTATAATAATTGTGCCCAAGTTAATCCACATTAAACTGCCTCAACTTGTTGCTCGGATTAAATAAAATGACAAAACTTTTCTTCTACATATAAAAATTGCAACATTAAACAGTTTCAAGTCAACTCATGGTTAATTTATTACAGCATTTTGCAAGCCTGTAATTGACTTTTATCATGTAAATGTTGTATTTGTATCAACATGGGATAGCAGGGACCCTGCCATTCAAAACTAGGCTGCTACATTACTAAAGATGAATGTAACTATAGCTGAAAAAATAGCACAATAGCAATAGGAGAGACTATTCATCCCTGGACACTATGGAGTTCATGTAGGCTTAATTGTGCAGTTACATTATTATATCACTAGCGCGCACACACACACACCGCAAAATGAGCTAATGTTACGCTAAAAGTTAATTAACCTTCACCTCAAGCCAGGACTGCGAGCGAGCTGAGCTGCAGTTTGTTTCTAGAACGTCAAATAGAGCGTTGACTGGGAGGTGTTTATTATAATTTGGGGAGAGTCCGCTGCTCACCTGCTAAACACCTATCTGCTCGACGCTGAAGCTCTGACTACATGTGCTCTGAATACGCACTGCTGATTGGTTGTTACCGCTATATAGGTAACCAATTAGATGGTTGTGTGGGTGGGACAATGCTGGGTGCTGTGTAGGAGACAGAGGCACAACGGAGTGGAGCAGCTTGTTAATAATTTAGCTTAGGCGGCTACTTCATATGTTTGTGTGGAAACTCGTTCGGTACACCTCCGAACCGAACCCCCCGTACCGAAACGATTCAATACAAATACACGTAGTTACACCCCTAATATATATGTGTGTATATATATATATATATATATATATATATATATATATATATATATATGTATATATATATATATATATCGATTAAAGTGGTTTTATTGTGCTCCTGTGTCGATGTTGCTGATCAATGTTGCTGTAATAGTATTTATTGAGTTTATTACATTTTATTTTTCAGCATCAAATTGTTTGAGCTGACCAAATTTTTTTAATAGATAAAATTTTTTTTTTTTTTTCAGGCAAATTGATGCAATTTTTAAAAAAAATGTATGTTGTAGACTAAAAACAGTCTTTGTTGTAAGTTTATCTATACTTTTTTCTTTTTAATTTTCTTTAATGTTAATAAGGATACAATGTTATGCAGAGGTGTACTGATAACAATTCTTCTGACAAATGATACTACAGAGAGTGAGGAAGGTGCAAAATGTTTTCTTCTTCTTTGGGGGCTGGGGTGTAACAAAAAGTAATTGAGTAGCACTGTTTAAGTTGAAGTGGAGTGGTAATTGTTTTATGGCAACCCCTTAGTGTCCACAATGATTCATTAGGTTAAGATCATGATGCAGTATTTGAAATGATGCGGACATGTTTGTTACTGGATACATTCTAATAAACTTCTGCCTCAGACACTGTGTATGTGTACGTAATATGCAATTATAATTATTTGATACATGTTTATAATGACAAATTACATGTTTTAGACCGCAAAATTCTCCAGATAAGGACGATTTGTATGTATGTATTTCGAGCTTGTGTGCTATTGTTTGCTTAGCTGTTGAGTAGCTGCTAGCTCTAAGTAGTCTATAGCCTACTATAATTAACGTTTGCAAATGACTTCACTAAAATACAGAAAAGACCAACCTTGTGTGCTTATTGAAGGACATTTAGCTGCTAACTGGCTGTCAAGCTTTTCTCGTATCAGAGCGCTTATATGGGAAATTTTAGACGCAAGCTGATATAATCTGATACTTGATTTTCTTTGCTAATATTGGATCACGACACCAGTAGTCATATTGTTGGACCGGCCAGGATGTTGAAAGTGTTGCTTTGTACGCTACCATATACTATATTATTTATTAGTATTTCATCTAATGGTGGCCTCTGACCATAGGCGTCAGAAAGGAAATAAACACTTCAAAGCAAATAGATACTCACACTTTTTTCTCCCAGTGGTGTTGCTGGGTAGCTGTAATTGTCTTTACTATGACGTTTAATGCCCTCATGTGTCGCGGGTGATGTCTGTATCACAATAACACATTGTCTGCATAGCAGACATGGCATCAGCAACGAGTAACAAAGCAGTGCAGGTGTGTCAAACTCGTTTTCACTGAGGGCTACAATCGCAGTTATTGTTGTTTTTCGAGGGCCACTTGTAAAAGTGAATATATATCATAAGCCAGCGTGACGAGCAGATATTTAGGTATTTTTATTATTATACAGCAGGGGTCACCAACCTTTTTGAAACCAAGAGCTACTTCTTGGGTACTGATTAATGCAAAGGGCTACCAGTTTTATACACACTTTAATAAATTGCCAGAAATAGCCAATTTGTTCAATTTACCTGTAATAAATAAGTCTATATATATATATATATATATATATATATATATATATATATATATAGATAAATATATATATATGTATTTATATATATATATATATATATATATATATATATATATATATATATATATATATATATGAATGGGTATTTTTGTCTGTCATTCCATCGTACATTTTTTTTTTCCTTTTGCGGAAGGTTTTTTGTAGAGAATAAATGATGAAAAAACCACTTAATTGAACGCTTTAAATGAGGAGAAAACACGAAAAAAAAGAAAATTAAATTTTGAAACATAGTTTATCTTTAATTTCGACTCTTTAAAATTCAAAATTCAACCCAAAAAAATGAAAACAAAAACTAGCTAATTCGAATCTGTTTAAAATTTTTTTTAAAAGAATTTATGGAACTTCACTAGTAATTTTTCCTGATTAAGATTAATTTTAGAATTTTGATGACATGTTTTAAATAGCTTAAAATCCAATCTGCACTTTGTTAGAATACATAACAAATTGGACCAAGCTATATTTCTAACAAAGACAAATCATTATTTCTTCTAGATTTTCCAGAACAAAAAAATTGAAAGAAATTCAAAAGACTTTGAAATAAGATTTAAATTTGATTCTAAAGATTTTCTGGATTTACCAGAATATTTTTTGGGAATTTTTATCATAATAAGTTTGAAGAAATATTTCACAAATATTCTTCGTCGAAAAAACAGAAGCTAAAATGAAGAATTAAATTAAAATGTATTTATTATTCTTTACAATAATAAAAAAACTAATACTTGAACATTGATTTAAATTGTCAGGAAACAAGAGGAAGGAATTTAAAAGGTAAAAAGGTATATGTGTTCAAAAATCCTAAAATCATTTTTAAGGTTGTATTTTTTCTCTAAAATTGTCTTTCTGAAAGTTATAAGAAGCAAAGTAAAAAATTAAATGAATTTATTTAAACAAGTGAAGACAAAGTCTTTAAAACATTTTCTTGGATTTTCAAATTCTATTTGAGTTTTGTCTCTCTTAGAATTAAGAATATCGAGCAAAGCGAGACCAGCTTGCTAGTAAACAAATACAATTTAAAAAATAGAGGCAGCTCACTGCTAAGTGCTGCTAGTTGAGCTATTTTTAGAACAGGCCAGCGGGCAACTCATCTGGTCCTCACGGGCACCGCGTTGGTGACCCCTGTTATACAGTATATAATAATGTATTTGTTGCATGGTCACATAATATAGCAATAATTAAGTTTATGCAGTTTCATGCGGTACATTTTTTTTTATGTCAAAGTGGGAAAAACAAATATATTTAGTAAGAAAGATTCAGTACTTAATTGTCACACGTTATGTGTAAAATGGGGTAGGATTAAAAAAGCTGTTTCTTCCTACTCCTTTTTGAGACGTGCTGTAATGAAACAACTGGAAATATATGAGGCATTAAATTGTAACTGTATTGTATGCATGTTCAAAATAAACTGAAACTAACTAAGTTCAGGCTTTCGCGGGCCACATGAAATGATGTAGAGGACCAGATCTGGCCGACAAATATGCATTAATACCATAAATAACGGCATCTACTATCAACCTGTGTATAATACATATGTATTTATATATTTTATTTACTCTTTGTATCATTATTCATTTGAAAGAAATGTCTTTTTTCAAACACATGATACTCTGCAAATAAGTGAATAAATACAGGTGGCTTTTTTAAATAATATATATTACTATTTAAACACCTACTACTGACTGTTTTGCTTTACAGAAAAGCCTACCACCTCAGCTCAGTGGCCTTGGGGTTAGATTGTCCTCCTGAGGTTGTGAGTTCAAACCCTGGGCAAGGTCATACCAAAGACGACAACAAATGAAACCCATTGCCTCCCTGCTTGGCACTCAGTATCAAGGGTTGGAATTGGGGGTTAAATCACCAAAATGATTCCCAAGCGCGGCCACCGCTGCTGCTCACTGCTCCCCTCACCTCCCAGGGAGTGGAACAACGGAATGGGTCAAATGCCGAGGACAAATTTCTCCACACTTAGTGTGTGTGTGACAATCGTTGGGACTTTAACTTTAACTTCTGGTAGGTTCAATAATGCCATCATGCCAATGTGTACTGTATACTGCAGTGCTTCTCAAATGGGGGTATGCGTACCCCTGGGGGTACTTGAAGGTATGCAAAGGGGTACGTGAGATTTTTTTTAAATATTCTAAAAATAGCAACAATTCAAAAATCCTTTAGAAATATATGTATTGAATAATATTTCAATAAAATATGAATAAGTTCATAAACTGTGAAAAGAAAGGCAACAATGCAATATTCAGTGTTGACAGCTAGATTTTTTTGTGGACATGTTCCATAAATATTGTGAAGAAATGTTTAGAATTAAGTTCATGAATCCAGATGGATCTCTATTACAATCCCCAAAGAGGGCACTTTAAGTTGATGATTACTTCTATGAGTAGACATCTTTATTTATAATTGAATCACTTTTTTTATTTTTCAACTATTTTTTTTGCACTGTCAGAAACTGATGACATAGTGCTATATTTTACTTCTTTATCTCTTTTTTTCAAACAAAATTGCTTTGCTCTGATTAGGGGGTACTTGAATTAAAAAAAATGTTCACTGGGGGTACCTCACTAAAAAAAGGTTGAGAACCACAGGTATACTGCCTGTGTTGTCCACAGGAACATTGCCCAGCAGGTGCAACTCACACAATGTCCCAGATGATACAGGTTCCGTCGGTGCTGGAGGTGATACACTCCTTGTCGTCGCTCTTGATTTGGACACACGTGACGGCGCTTTTGTGCTCCGTCAAGAACGCCAAGCGCTTGTGGCCGTGCTTCAGCAGCTCCCAAACACACACCTGCATGGCAACAAACAGTTCCACGCTGTAAAATATATCGCATTTCGGTTCGGTCGATACTGCTTATCCTGTTCGGGTAATGGAAGGGGGCGGAGCCTATTCCAGTCAATCACTGGGTGGTTGTGAAGAGAGCACTGATCAGATGTACGGATGTTAGCAGGGGATAAGCGAAGGGATCAAAGTGAGGAGTTGTTCTCTCTTTGTTTTTCCGTTCTGTTAATTCTTATATTCAATCTTTGAATTACTCTATTTTACGTCCCTTGTGTGTTCTGTGAACATTGTTAGTGACTTAGGTGCTAATTTATCCGTAACTCGGGTATAAATTCCGACGTAAACTAAAGCTTATATACTGTTGTCGGACTTTTCAGGAATGTGCGATTCGTTGCGAAAGCACTAATTCACACAAATACATCCAATTCCTGCACATTTATGCGGCCTTGCATCTTTGTCCAATGCCTGAAAATTTCCCGCACTTTTTGGCCAAACTAATTTGTCTCTGATAAACTCTGTCCAATCAAAACGTACGTTTGTTTCCAATGTGGACAAAGCAGGAACGACCAACATGTAACAATATATGAACCATTTTTTGCTCAAATGACACAATTGTCGTCCTTCTGCGTAGCTCAGGCCTACTTCCTGTTCCTGTCTACAGCGCTAAACCTTCTGGGTAATGTAAACATTCACTGCCTACTTGACATGTATTTCTATATCTATTGAAGCTTTAGTTATCCAGTTAAGAACAGATTTTTTTTGTAATGCAGACCTGGCAAAGAGGCAGCATTTACATGTAAGAGATGTTGAAGTGTGATGATAATCCCTAATTTTCTCTCAGGTACCAACAAAAATGAGTGCTATGGGTCGCTCTCAAAAGTTCACAAATGTTTTTAATGTGTGGTGGGAGTAAATGTGTTTGAGCATAAATTAATGTTTAAGATGGACAAACACAAACATACATGGGGGATATCTGTAACATATGGACAACAGAGTAGACAGCAGACAATAAGGAAGGTGGTGTTTCTTTCTATAATCATAATTAATTATTACTGTTAATTATAATATATTAAAACAGTACAGTAATTTGACAGTAAACTGCGTTTGTGCTTTACTGCCATCCAGCGTCGAAACGAGTAAACCATCAATACAGTATGTTTTTTTGAGGTTACTGTAAGTTTACAAGGAAAACTGAAAACACTGATAACAAATCCATAAAATCAGATGTTAATTCAATTATATTAAAAAAAAAACGATCAGAATGTCAGGACTAGGACTATGGAGCGGTTTGTTTTCCCATGATGCAATGCGACTGGACTGGACAAGGCGTGGAGGTAAAGGCATGATTTAATTAATCTCTAAAAAGTAACAAACAAAAGGCGCACACAAGGCGGATAACAAACTTGGCTAAGAAACCAAAAACTAGCATAAAGGCAGAACTATGGACATAAAAACGAAAACACCTACTGTGATGTGAAAAAATGAACATGGAACAATGTCAGGGGTATCAAGAGTGATCATAAGTATATAATGGGTGATGTCGCTAGGTCGCCTACCTGGCAACTACAGGTTTAAATTATAGTGACATGATCAACAACGGGTGCGTGAGTTCAAACAAATGAGGCAGGTGAAACTAATGGTTGTCATGGAAACTAGAAAAAAACCAGAATGCGCAAAAACAGGAACTGATGGAGTCAAAAACAAACAGAACATAACTAAACAAAACATGATCAATCAAAAAGACATGACACAAAATGTCTAAAAAAAAAAAAGCAGCTGTGAATTTAGACATTTTTAGGCCGCGACAATCACAAAGCCAGCAAAATTGTGGAGGGAATAAATTGTATGGACCAGGGTACCTGCATGTTTCAATACAATACTGTGTACTGTATACATATATTTTTGTAGCACTTCCAGGTTGGCATTACCTAAATAGAAGACTCACCTGTCCTTCTTGCCCCCCACTGACAATCTTCTGACAGTCCCTGGACCCCTTCATGGCGGTCACACCGTTTCTGTGCGCATTGTGAATGATGAGCAAGAGGCGGCCACTTTGCGGAGTGAACACACGAATCTTTCCATCGCTCCATCCTAGTAAAAAAAGAAACCCAGCGGTTAATCAGTTGTTCATAACAAAGCACACCCATGTTTTTACTGACAACATCTAAACAGCGTTGTTCCAGTATGACCTACCACTAACGATGCTGTGTCCGTCAACCATCAAGTGCACAGCGTTACACGTCATGCAGGGTTCAGGGATTCTCAGCAGCTCTTTGGGCTTGTCTATGTGCCATACCCGGATGTCCTCCTCAGAGCCGGTGACAAACAACATAGATGACCCACTAATGCATACAAAAACCCAAAACCAAAAAATATTACAAATACATATATGTATATAAATATATATAAATAAAACAGGCAGAAATGAACACTTGAAAGTTAAAAACAAGAACATGATATACCTTTGATATGTGTAAAACAAAATAGTATAAATTACTGAATGGTGTATGCCATATTTAATTTTTTTTAGAAATATTTTCAATTAAAGCTAAAAGTCGTTACTCTTATGAGGTAGTACAAGGGACATATTAAAAAAGTAGAAAGACAAAAAAAGGAATCCATATATTGTCTTTGTCTTTTGGAATGAATATATATACATACATATATATATATATATATATATATATATATATATATATATATATATATATATATATATATATATATATATATATACATATCTATATATATATATATATATATATATATATATATATATATATATATATATATATATATATATATATATATACACACACACACACACACACATTTTATCTTTCTTATTTTTGTAATATGTCCCTTGCATTACGGCATAGGAGTAATGAATTTTAGCTTAGCTTAAAACTAAATATGGCATACACTATTCAGTAATTTATATTATTTTACACACACACACACACACACACACACACACACACACACACACACACACACACACACACACACAATGTATATGTATATATATATATATATATATATATATATATATATATATACATATATATATGTATATATATATATATGTATATATATATATATATATATATATATATGTATATAAATGTATAGTAATTTGTTTAGTTTACTTCTGCAACAATAAAACAACAGTAAAGAGATTAATTAATGTTCTATATTGAACAAAAATATAAACGCAACACTTGTGTTTTTGCGCCCATGTTTCATAAGTTGAACTCAAAGATCTAAAGCTTTTACTATTTACACTAAATACCTATTACTCTAAATTATTGTTCACAAATCTGTCTAAATCTGTGTTAGTGAGCACTTCTTCTTGGGCATGATAATCCATCCTACCTCACAGGTGTGGCATATAAATCTGCTGATTAAACAGCAGGATTATTGCACAGGTGTGCCTTAGGCTGCCCACAATAAAAGGTCACTCTGACATGTCCAATTTTGCTTTTTTGGGGGTCTGGAGGGGTCAGAAAAGCAGTCAGTATCTGGTGTGACCATCATTTGCCTCATGCCGTGCAACACATTTCCTTCGCATAGAGTTGATCAGGTTGTTGATTGTGGTGTGGAATGTTGGTCCAATCCTCCTCAATGGCTGTGCCAAGTTGCTGGATATTGGCAGGAACTGGAACACGCTGTCGTATACACCGATCCACAACATCCAAAACATGCTCAATGGGTGACATGTCCGAGGAGTATGCTGGCCATGCAAGAACTGGGATGTTTTCAGCTTTCATTGAATTGTGTACAGATCCTTGCAACATGGCCTGTGCATTGACATGATGCAACATGAGGTGACGGTACCACAATGTGTCAGGTTCTTGTCACGGTATCTCTGTGCTTTCAAAATATCATCAATAAAATGCACTTGCGTTGGTTGTCCATAACACTCCTGCTCATACCCAAACCCCGCGCCCACCATGGGCCACTCGATTCACAACGTTGAGATCAGCAAACCGCTCTCCCACACAACGCCACACATGCTGTCCGCCATCTGCCCTCAACAATGAAAACCAGGATTCATCCGTGAAGAGACCACCTCTCCAAGATGCTAGAGGCCATCGAATGTGAGCATTTGCCCACTCAAGTCAGTTACGATGACAAACTGCCGTCAGGTCGAGACCCCGATGAGGACGACAAGCAAGCAGATGAGCTTCCCTGAGACGGTTTCTCACAGTTTGTGCAGAAATGATTTAGTTATGCAAACCAATTGTTGCAGCAGCTGTCCGGGTGGCTGGTCTCAGACAATCATGGAGGTGAACCTGCTGGATGTGGAGATTCTGGGCTGGTGTGGTTACACCTGGTCTGCAGTTGGAGCCCAGTTGGATGTTCAGCCAAATTCTCTGAAACGCCTTTGGAGATGCTTAATGGTGAACATTCAATTCACAGGCAACAGCTCTGGTGGACAACCCTTAAAACTTGCAACATCTGTGGCACTGTGCTGTGTGATAAAACTGCACATTTAAGAGTGGCCTAATATTGTTGGCAGCATCTAAGGCACACCTGTGCAATAATCATGCTGTTTTATCAGCATCTTGGTATTCTTGGCAAAAAAATATTTGCTCACTAACACAAATTTAGACAGATTAGTGAACAATATTGGCGAAGAAAAGTATTTTGTGTATATAGTAAATGTGTTAGATCTTTGAGTTCCATCCATCCATCCATCCATCTATCAATGGATGGATGGAAGTTATGCAGCTCAGCTCATATAAATGCAATAAAAATGTTATTTATTAATTCCTATCACAATTACTAATGTGTAATAGTATACTGCTGAATTGTTATTTAATGTTTTGCTTTGTCAAATTTATGGGAGGGTTTTCTTCCATTTTATCATAGTTTTTGCTTTTTTCTTGGTTCAGGTTTAGTCTAATATTTATTCTTCAGCATTTTTGAGTTTTTATTATTATTTTATGCTTTTGCATTATGTCCTTGAGTGCTGAAGAAAAATGTAATAAATGCAAATCATCATTATAATAATTATTTAAGATTGAATGCTAATTTATTTACACTGATTGTAGCTGAGATAGGCACCAGCGCCCCCCACGACCCCAAAGGGAAAAAGCGGTAGCAAATTGATGGATAGATGATTTACAAATAAGGTATCCTATTATTGCTTGATACTGAAGTCTACTAATGATTCAGTGTAACATTAATGACGTGCCTATTTCCCCCTCTAGTGGGTGAAGTAGATACTAAACACACACTTATTGTACTGGATCCAGAAGAGATTGGAGAAAGCATAGTGGGATAGCAATGAAAACAATATTACTGTAATTTTGACAAAACCTTGGATAAATGCTATTTTCTTGTGACATTTGTGTCATCTCCCAGCCCAAATTGTCCCGCCTGCCACTCACAAAGCGATGGAGAGGTCTTTGACAGGTCCATGATGGCTAGTGGAGATGAGCTCAGCTGAGAAGGTCTCATAATTGATGCAGTAGATCTGGGAAGCATCTGTGCCGACAAAGAAGTGCAGGCCGTCGTCTTTGAGAGCGATCGAGGTCACCCCGTTGCTCAGCTGGATGTGTCTAATGTGGACGAATAAACGGTGAACACATACTTTAGAAAACATACTGTTGAGCTCTTGAGCCGAACAGAGAATCCTTTAAACAATAATTATCAAAATGTGAGGCGAATAACTGGGGAGTATGCTTTATCAGTATCACGCATTATTAACATGCTTCAAGCCTTGCTTTGTATAGCCGTGCACTGTAAATGTGCTCATTCTATTTTTACTTCCTCATTTTTTTATTTTTTTTTCAATCAGCACAAATTGTGATTTTTTTTTTTGTAGGTTGTTTTATATTTTGTGCAACTGAGTTAATACATTTTTATTAATTCACGGTTGCGTGTGTGACCCCAGGCACCATATTATTTACAACATGCTTATTGTTGCCTTTTACCATTAAAAAAAAAAAAAACAGCACAAACTGTTGCGTTATTTTTTGTTTTGTAGGTTAGTGTTTTATATATTGTTCTCCTGAGTTAATGTTGCTGATCAATTTGAATGTATTATTTATTCAGTTTATTTCATTTAATTTTTCAGTATCAAATGGCTCAACTTTTTTAAAAACATGTTTATATTCAAAGTAGGAATTATTTATTTATTTATTTATTTTTTGGCAAATTGATGCACTAACTCTTTTCTGTTACAGGCTAAGAAACAATGCTAATGTAGTTATTATTTTCTGTAAATTGACCTACATTTATCTCTATTTTCGTTTTCCTAAATGTTAATAATGATACAACTTGAAGCAGATGTATACTTATATTATAGACCAGTGATTCTTAACCAGGGTTCGATCGAACCCTAGGGGTTCGGTGAGTCGGCCTCAGGGGTTCGGCGAAGGTCAAGACACACCCGACTCATCGTGTAAATACAAACTTCTCCCTATCGGCGTATTACGGATACGGCAACAGCTGACTGATTTGCAGGTGTGTAATTTGTTGTGAGTTTATGCACTGTGTTGGTTTTATTATTTGAACAAGGTGATGTTCATGCACGGTTCATTTTGTGCACCAGTAAAAAAAAAAACATGGTAACACTTTAGTATGGGGAACATATTCAACATTAATATAGGTGCTTACTAACATGCAAATTAGTAACATATTGGCTCTTAACTAATCATTAAGTTCTTATGAATGCCTTATTCGGCATGGACCTATTAAAAAGCCGAACCCTCTAACCCTGACCCTAACCCTAACCAAATAACTCTAAATTAAATCTTTATCACTTAGAATATGTTCCCCTAGTGTCCAAATAACTCTAAATTAAGTCTTTTTTACTTAGAACAGTGGTTCTGAAATGGGGGTACTTGAAGGAATGCCAAGGGATATGTGAGATTTGAAAAAAAATATTCTAAAAATAGCAACAATTAAAAAATCCTTTATAAATATATTTATTGAAAAATACTTCAACAAAATATGAATGTAAGTTCATAAACTGTGAAAAAAAATACAACAATGCAATATTCAGTGTTGACAGCTAGATTTTTTGTGGACATGTTCCATAAATATTGATGTTAAAGATTAATTTTTTGGTGAAGAAATGTTTAGAATTAAGTCCATGAATCCAGATGGATCTCTATTACAATCCCCAAAGAGGGCACTTTAAGTTGATGATTACTTCTATGTGTCGAAATCTTTATTTATAATTGAATCACTTGTTTATTTTTCAAAAACTTTTAGTTATTTTTATATCTTTTTTTCCAAATAGTTCAAGAAAGACCACTACAAATGAGCAATATTTTGCACTGTTATACAATTTAATGAATCAGAAACTGATGACATAGTGCTGTTGTTTTACTTCTTTATCTGTTTTTTTTTTCAACCAAAAATGCTTTGCTCTGATTACAGGGTACTTGAATTGAAAGAATTTTCACAGGGGGTACATCACTGAAAAAAGGTTGACAACCACTGACATAGAATATGTTCCCCATTCTAAAGTGTTACCAAAAACATTGAACTTTGTCTTGAATTTGAAAAAAAAAAAAACATTTTATTTTACACTAAAGAAGGGTTCGGTGATTGCACATATGAAACTGGTGGGGTTTGGTACCTCCCACAAGGTTAAGAACTACTGTTATAGACAAATGATACTATCTATAGTTGTGGCAGCGAGTGGGGAAGCGCAATTTTTTTTTTTCCTGGTGACGCATTACAGAAAATCATTGAAAAGCACTGCTTTAAAGGTTCTTAATATTGGTTTGAAAAATAACTATGATGAGGGCATACATACGTGCATTGGCATTGCAAGCAAAAAGATGTATGATTTGTGAGGCGAAAAACAACTTGTCATCAACTCACTTGATAGCTTTGAAGTTAGAAGCGGAACACAGCGTCAAGTTGCCAAATCCAGAACCGACAACCAGCTCACCTGTACATGTTACTTTCAGGACATTGGCGCCCTACGTATTAAAGACATAGGGACAAACATCAAACTTTATCCTTTAGCTATTGACGGGCCTGGCTCCTGGCATAAGCACTTTAGAAAGGCTCTGACCACGTTCAAGTCTGTTTAGATGTGCATTGTTTATATTCTCAATAACTACTGACATCTATAATGGCTGCCAATGTCATACAATTTTACTTTAACTTTGATTCAAATGACTAATACGGTAGATCTGACCTACCAGACTGTGTTTTGTTTTAACTGGGCCGTAGTTGCTCAGATATCGGGTCTTGGTCTGTATTTTCAAGATGTCGCCACTGGTTGTCCCGCAGAATATAAACTCATCATCGGCTGAAAACTACAGGGAGGAAAAGAAGGAAAGTCAATTGCTGTGCATTAAATGAACTAATAACTGCTATTGAGAGAACAATGTCACATTACAGCCATATACTGTAAATACTTCTAGATGTATGTCTGCATATGTATGTGTGGATAACATAAACAAACTTGTATCTGTCCTATCTTGAATGAATTTACTGTCGCTGTGGCATAAGTGTGGTCCGAATTAGGTACTTTTATAAGCACAGACCAAATTCTCTCGGTACTACGGGGTATGGAATCACGTAAAATCACAACACTTGGCGGGCAAACAAGCACTCAGAGCGTACATAGTCGGACTGCTTCTCTGTAATGTTAGAATTTGACATGCCAACAAAGGAAATATGCCTGATAGAAAGCACTTGAACGTACAGTAAGCCTGCTCTTTTTAAAATGCTGTCATGATCTGTTTTGTTATAGTCTGTAAGTTTTGGATTCCCTTAGTTCCTGTTTGTGCACCTCTGGGTTTAATTAATTTGGCTCACCTGCCTCTGGTTAGTGGTCGGCACGCTAAGCTGCTGTCAACCACTAATCAGAGAGCTTTTTATTCACCTTGCTCGCCACACTCAGTCTGGCTTCCTTGTTTGCTGAAGGCAACAGTCACGTGGGTATTCTTGTTTTCTAGCTCTTGATTTCTATGCTAAGTGGTAGCCTTAGCTTCCAGTGCGATCGGCACATTGTTGCTTCGGCTTGTTTTTCGTTTTTTTTGGTACTTCCTTGAGTTTTCAAGAATAAATCATGTTTCTACATGCACACTGTCTGGAGTGGTCAGTTTGCAGTTAGACAAATTATAATTGTTTATTTCAAAACAATGTCGGAACGCCTGCAATTGCATGCTTCTGGGCACAGGTGTCCAACACGGCCTTGTTGTTTAGTTGTCCATAGGTTTTCCATACACTACTGCCATCTAATGTCTTGGAATTGCAAATGCATGCAAAGTCTACTATACAGGTAAATTAGAATATCATGCAAAAGTTTGTTTGTACCAGCAATTAAGAGTTACAAGGTGAAACTAATATATGACATAGGCTCATAAAATGCAACTAAAGAATTTCAAGACTGCTTTTGATATCATTTTCATGATAATGACTTACAGCTAATGAAAACTTCGAATTGAACATTTCAGAAAATTTAGGGTTTTTAAAAACTGTCAACTGTGTTCATTAAAATCGTAACAAATACAAACTTGACATATATATATATATATATATATATATATATATATATATATATATATATATATATATATATATATATACATATATATATATATATATATATATATATATATATATATAAAAGTAGAAAATGGATGGATGGATATATATATTACTTTGTACGTATTTGTTGTATCACATATTACCTTCACATTTGAAGTTGTATTGCTGAAATTAAAGGATTTTTACAGAATATTCTTTTTTTTTTTTTCACCTACAGTATATATGGTAATACTTGCAAATGACACTCAGAAATTTTATTAATCGAGATATAACAACTGGACAAGAGACAGTTATCAT
The DNA here is from genome assembly GCF_033978795.1 of Nerophis ophidion. Lineage (NCBI taxonomy): Eukaryota > Metazoa > Chordata > Actinopteri > Syngnathiformes > Syngnathidae > Nerophis > Nerophis ophidion. The sequence continues at coordinate 74,172,411 of NC_084611.1, forward strand.
TATCGGACCTCTTTTATAAATTAACCTTTATTTACACAAAAGTAGTGAAAATTGATACTATTGAGTTCTGGAATCAACTCAAATGTGAAACGTCCCAATCTCTAGGCGTTATATATACAAAACGGGCGAACAGAGATTTGATTTGGCTTGGTTGGCTATCTTTATTTTTACAATTTAGATGCACTACAGGATCACAATATTGCCTATTCATATTGAATTTATATAACCTATTCTATTTAAATGATTATGTACATACTATTCTTGTTGTGATGCCCATTGGGCTAAATCTTAGGAACTCGGGTACTAAATTCTGTGCCATCTCATGTGTCTCATCTGTGCTGGTATAACAATGAAACGTTTCTTGAATTGAATTGAATGAGTGAACCTCAATGCATTTGACAGTCCTCTTCAGTTTGCGCAGCTGACAGTCTGAAGGTCTGATCTTGTTTGCCCCGTCCAGCTCCCATATCTGCAATGTTGCCCTGCACGTACAGAACAAGAGCAGAACTACAAATATTATAGCCCAGTTAGCTGCTGTACGCATGTAAACAGAAGGAAGCCCAACATCTTCAGGTCTTTTTTAAAAAACATTTTATTGATTGGTTCACTTTCAAAAATGCTTATCCTGTTAACAGTCGCTGGTGAGCTAGAGCTTCGTGCGGTTCACTTCCATTACTAGTCAGTGTTGCCAGATGGGAAATACATGTTCGTACTAAATGCTTAAAATATTCTATTTTGACGAAAATTATGGCACATACGCGATTTAGCGTTGCTCAGGACCATCTTCTTTCGTTAAACATTACCACATATCCTGTAGAGTACAGGGCAGCACGGTGGAAGAGGGGTTAGTGCATCTGCCTCTCAATACGAAGGTCCTGGGTTCGATCCTGCGCTCGGATCTTTCTTTCTGGAGTTTGCATGTTCTACCATGAATTGATTAAGGTGGACCCGATTGTAGCTGAGATAGGCGCCAGAGCCCCCCGCAAGCCCAAAAGGGAATAAGCGGTAGAAAATGGATGGACCCCGACTTAAACAAGTTGAAAAACTTATTCGGGTGTTACTGTTTAGTGGTCAATTATACGGAATATAGCTGAGATAGGCGCCAGCGCCCCCCGCGACCCCGAAAGGGAATAAGCGGTAGAAAATGGATGGATGGATATACAGAATATGTACTGAACTGTGCAATCTACTAATAAAAGAATCAATCAATCCCCGTGACTGCATGGGTTCCCTCCGGGTACCCCGGCTTCCTCCCACCTCCAAAAAACATGCACCTGAGGGTAGGCTGATTGCCAACACTAAATTGGACCTAGTGTGTGAATGTGAGTGTGAATGTTGTCTTTTCTTTTTGGTCCTGCGATGAGGGGGTGTCTTGTGCAGGGTGTACACCGCCTTCCGCCCGATTGTAGCTGAGATAGGCTCCAGCATCCCCCACTACCCCAAAGGGAATAAGCAGTTAAAAACGGATGGATGGATGGATATATAGCACAGCTTTTAATGTAATTTCGCCTTTATTTAAATAAACTACCACACTGTTGGAAAAAAAACCTGTCAACTCTCCTGTTTCCCCTGTATTTTGCCCTTATTTCCAAGCAGCTTTTACCATATGTTCATCTTCCAAGAAAAACAATCATATTAACAATCGAACATTATGCCTATGAATACATTCATACGGGTCATTGTAGTCAGAGCAGACTTAGATTGGTCAGATCAAGTCTGAGTGCTTGGTGTCAAAACCCACACTATTTAACCTCCAACCCTAACAGGAGTCAGGAATGCCCTTCCATCTATTTTCTACCGCTTGTCCCTTTCGGGGTCGTGGGGGGTGCTGGAGCCTATCTCAGCTGCATTGGGGCGGAAAGCGGGGTACAACCTGGACAAGTCACCACCTCATCGCAGGGCCAACACAGATAGACAGACAACATTCACGCTCACATTCACACACTAGGGCCAATTTAGTGTTGCCAATCCACCTATCCCCAGGTGCATTTCTTTGGAGGTAGGAAGAAGCCGGAGTACCCGGAGGGAACCCACACAGTCATGGGGAGAACATGCAAACTCCACACAGGAATGGTTTTGCTCTACTGTGGTGCAAAACAGCTGTTAATATGCAAAGGAGTGACAACTTTGTCAACACAATAGCAGTCATTAGAATAGAAAGCCCTTATTAGCGTTGTGGTATTGTGTGCTTTAACGACCATTCTTATCAACCATTGTGGGGGATTTAGAAATGTTGATCGAACAGAGGGTGGAACTATTGGAGAAATACCAATTACGTTAATATGTCTGTCGATGCTGCATGTGAAGAAACAATCATACATGTCTATAGTTTAGAGCAGGGCTATTAAACTGGCAGCCCAGGAATAAAACCATATCAACCCTTGAGTTCAGTTCAAAAGTTGGGAGAAAAACATTTTTTGCAGGAACTTCCTCAAAAGAGTAGAGTGCTCCTGTTGGATCGAGGAACTTGGACCACTGTAGACACATTGGGAGATCCTTGCATTGACATTTCAACCTTGCGAGCCAACATAGAACACGGTGGGCCACACTTGTGATGAACCTAATTGAGGTGTTCCTCAAGGCTTTAAAACCACTCTTTTTGGGCAGTTACAGTTGTTTTTGTAATTTATGTAATGTGACTACGGTGTAGCAGTACTTTGTTTACGTCAGACGCAGTCAGTAGTCATTTGCTTGACGTTTTTAGTTATACGAGTGGTGTTCCTCAAGGTTCCATTTTAGGTCCTCTCTTTAACATAATATAGGACAATGGTTTTCAACCTTTTTTCAGTGATGTAACCCCTGTGAACATTTTTTTAATTCAAGTACCCCCTAATCAAAACAAAGCAGTTTTGGTTGAAAAAAAGAGATAAAGAAGTAAAATACAGCACTATGTCATCAGTTTCTGATTTATTAAATTGTATAACAGAGCAAAATATTGCTAATTTGTAGTGGTCTTTCTTGATCTATTTGGAAAAAAAGATCTAAAAATAACTAAAAACTTCTTGAAAAATGAACAAGTGATTCAATTATAAATAAAGATTTCCACACATAGAAGTAATCATCAACTTAAAGTGCCCTCTTTGGGATTGTAATAGAGATTCATCTGGATTCATGAACTTAATTCTAAACATTTCTTCACAAAAAAAGAAATCTTTAACATCAATATTTATGGAACATGTCCACAAAAAAATCTAGCTGTCAACACGGAATATTGCATTGTTGTATTTTTTCACAGTTTATGAACTTACATTCATATTTTGTTGAAGTTTTATTTAATAAATATATTTATAAAGGATTGTTGCTATTTTTAGAATATTTTTTAAAAATCTCACGTACCCCTTGGCATACCTTCAAGTACCCCCAGGGGTATACGTACCCCCATTTGAGAACCACTGATTCAGGGTATTCAGCTGGTGGCCCGTGAGTTTAGGTAAACAAAAATTGTGAGGGACTCAAATTTTTGTAGCAGATTCTTAAATATTCTAGTGTGCTGTCAGAGAGATGATCTTTAACTAGCTTTTTTGCAGAAAGTCTTTAAAAACAGCAGAGGTCTCCTGCTAAATAAATACACTAAAATCAAATGTCAACTGTAGAGTACGCTGGTTATCCGGAATTTATCAAATAAGACTAAGAGTGAAAGGAAAGTCTGGCCCCCTTAACTTTCTGTAGATGTGGCCACCAAAACAATTTAAATATCCCTGGTTTAAAATCTCCAATTAGCCTAACATGTAGAAACCCAGAACTGGGCAGCGAAGCCGGCATGCATTCCAAACTGTGAGATTTCATTATCTTACAACAAAAAAGGTTCGCTTACCTGCCAGCAGAAACGAACATGTTGTCGTTTGTGTTGGAGAACTTGACGGTGAGGCGGTGACATAAACTGAGCGGTAAAGCTGGGGCTGAACAAATGGCCTGCTTGGATTCGATGCTCCATAGGAGTATCCTAAAAATATACAACAATACATCTTTTGTCATTCCAGGTAATATGGAATATTTGATTGTTTTCTATTTTTTAATATTTTGAATTGTTTTTACACTTGTATGAACATTTAAGCATTTTACATAAATGTTCCCTAAAATACTGTTTCTTAACCATAGAGCTAGGGCCCAGTGTTGGGACGCGAGCGCCACCAAAAGAGGCCGCCACAAAAAATATATGTTTCTCAGCTGTGGTCCTGATTGGCCGCAGGGCATACTTGCCAACCCTCCCGGATTTTCCGAGAGACTCCCGAAGTTCAGCGCGTCTCCCGAAAATCTCCCGAAATACAAGCGGAGCTGGAGGCCACGCCCTGACTCAATGTTGTGACCCTCTTAAACAGGACAATACTGCCATCTACTGTACATAGAATAGAATGTAAATATATTCTACATTTGCTCTGAAGCCCACAGTAAAAAGACGGGACTTCATCACGTCGCCTGGTTATTGACTCCAACCCAATATATTACACCGTCGACGGGCAAAATGAAGAAATACGCTTGCAAGTTCCAGAACGAATGGAAACAAGAATTTCAGTTTATCCAGGAGAGTTCGGAGAGTTCGAAGGAGAAGGGGTATGTTGCCTGTAAATTTTGTAGAACAGACTTCGGCGTTTCAGAATTGGAAATAGAATAAACAGAAGGTACACGAACCAAATACTATTAGGTCTGTGTACCTTCCGTCCATTTTATTACCAATTCTGAAACGCAAATCCAAAAACAAAGATAGGGATATTTTCCGATTTTTATTATATATGGCAGTTTTGAAAACAAATAAAAAAGGGTTGATTTCCATTCAAATATTGCTATAAAATTGGATTCCGTGCTGTTTTCCTTTCATGGTTTTTAATTTTTCCAGATAACATTTTTTATCGTGGCGCAGTGGGAGAGTGACCGTGCGCAACCCGAGGGGCCCTGGTTCAAATCCCACTTAGTACCAACCTCGTCACGTCCGTTGTGTCCTGAGCAAGACACTTCACCCTTGCTCCTGATGGGTGCTGGTTGGCGCCTTGCATGGCAGCTCCCTCCGTCAGTGTGTGAATGTGTGTGTGAATGGGTAAATGTGGAAGTAGTGTCAGAGCGCTTTGAGTACCTTGAAGGTAGAAAAGCGCTATATAAGTACAACCCATTTATCATTTATTTTATCATTTAAATGTTCAAAATGCAAAAATGCATGTTTATCTGTCTAATGACAAATTGAACCGGAAGCAGTACTTTAGCTTTTCCTTTACTTTTAGCATGTTATTAGCATAACCTTTGTTCAGCAGGAGTATATTGTCATTTTTTTGTCATTTCATTAAATAGTTGTCCAACTTTTATTTCACAAATGAAAGTAGGAAAAATGGCCAGAAATGTGTTTTTTAATTTGCATTTATGAATTGGAAATAGAACAAACGGAAGGTACACAGACCTAAAATACTGCTTCCGGTTCAATTTAATTGCAATATTTTAATGAAAATCAACCCTTTTTTGTATGTTTTCAAATTTGCCGTATATAACAAAAATCCAAAAACAGCCCTACTTTTGTTTTTTGATTTGTGTTTCAGAATTGGAAATAGAATGAACGGAAAGTACACGGACCCTATCAACCGCAAAGTGTAAGTGTAAAAAAACAACAACAACAATATGATTTACACATTTTCAGAATGTGCTTGTTCTATTTTTAAACAAAGAAAACCATCAGAAGTTGTCTTTATTTTTAAGTTATCGTGTCGTGATTGTACCAGTTTTACTAGTCTAACACCAGTTCAACCATGTATACCTGCCATCATCCTGACCCCCAAGGGAAACCAGGAATTTGTCGGTGGGAGAAAAAGCCAACGCTTCTACTTTTCCCTCGTGGATTTGAAAGCGGGTGTAGATGGATCGTGCCGTATAATCCCAGACCAGTATCTCAGCCTAGACAGAGACACACATCTCTAAATGTCTTCCTCTTTACAACTGATCAAATATAGACATATGCAGGAAACATCAGAGTACCTCAAAGCCTTGGCAATTGATCTCTCCTGAAGCAATATATGTTCCACTTTTGGACATGGAGACACAGGATACCTCGCCCGTGTGGCCATGCAGGAAGCTCTTCAAGTCATCTTTGATTCTTCTCAAAACGATGGTACAACCCAGAGGATAGATGATGTGCTCTCTGTCCGGATGAAGCCTCATGCCGAAGCGCACTTGTCCTAAAGGCACACGGGAAATTACAACATCTCGACCTAGTGTGTAATGTATAACAATACCCCCTGTTCTTGTTCTGTTTGCAGACTATTTTGACATATCTCAGATTTGAGGATATATTACAAACCCCGTTTCCATATGAGTTGGGAAATTGTGTTAGATGTAAATATAAACTGAATACAATGATTTGCAAATCCTTTTCAACCCATATTCAGTTGAATGCACTACAAAGACAAGATATTTGATGTTCAAAATCATAAACTTTATTTTTTATTTTTTTGCAAATAATAATTAACTTTGAATTTCATGGCTGCAACATGTGCCAAAGTAGTGGGGAAAGGGCATGTTCAACACTGTGTTACATCACATTTTCTTTTAACAACACTCAATAAACGTTTGGGAACTGAGGAAACTAATTGTTGAAGCTTTGAAAGTGGAATTATTTTCCTATTCTTGTTTTATCTAGAGCTTTAGTCGTTCAACAGTCCGGGGTCTCCGCTGTCGTATTTTACGCTTCATAATGCGCCACACATTTTCGATGGGAGACAGGTCTGGACTGCAGGCGGCCCAGGAAAGTACCCGTACTCTTTTTTTTTACGAAGCCACGCTGTTGTAATACTTGTCTTGCTGAAATAAGCAGGGGCGTCCATGAAAACGTTGCTTGGATGACAACATATGTTGCTCCAAAGCCTGTATGGACCTTTCAGCATTAATGGTGCCTTCACAGATGTGTAAGTTACCCATGCCTTGGGCACTAAAAACCCCCATACCATCACAGATGCTGGCTTTTGAACTTTGCGCCTATAACAATCCGAATGGTTATTTTCCTCTTTGTTCTGGAGAACACCACGTCCCCTGTTTCCAAATATAATTTGAAATGTGGACTTGTCAGACTACAGAACACCTTTCCGCTTTGCATCAGTCCATTTTAGGTGAGGTCGGGCCCAGCCAAGCCGGCAGCGTTTCAGGATATTGTTGATATGTGGGTTTGGCTTTGCATAGTAGAGTTTTAACTTGCACTTACAGATGTAGCAACCAACTGTAGTTACTGACAGTGGTTTTATGAAGTGTTCCTGAGCCCATGTGGTGGTATCCTTTACACACTGATGTCGGTTTTTGATGCAGTACTGCCTGAGGGATCAAAAGTACTAATATCATCGCTTACGTGCAGTGATTTCTCCAGATTCTCTGAACTTTTTGATGATTTTACGGACCGTAGATGGTGAAATCCCTAAATTCCTTGCAATAGCTCATTGAGAAATGTTGTTCTAAAACTGTTCGACAATTTGCTTACAAAGTGGTGACCCTCGCCCCATCCTTGTTTGTGAATTACTTAGCATTTCATGGAAGCTGCTTTTATACCCAATCATGGCATCCAACTGTTCCCAATTAGCCTGCACACCTGTGGGAAGTTCCATATAAGTGTTTGATGAGCATTCCTCAACTTTATCAGTATTTATTGCCACCTTTCCCAACTTCTTTGTCACGTGTTGCTGGCATCAAATTCTAAAGTTTATGATTATTTGCACAAAAAAAATGTTTATCAGTTTGAACATCAAATATGTTGTATTTGTAGCATATTCAACTGAATATGGGTTGAAAATGATTTGCAAATCATTGTATTCCGTTTATATTTACATCTAACACAATTTCCCGACTCATATGGGAACGGGGTTTGTACATAATTGTTGTGGGTTACTTGTTTGGGGGGAGAAAAAAAACATTTGACATGTTTTTAACTGTATTTCTGGACTGTACATTTCAAAAATGTAGAGAGAAGGGAATTATAATTTAAGAGGAGAACTACTTTTTAAGATCCAATATTGTAGAACAACGCAGAAACGAATGAGTATAACAATAGCAGGGGTTAAAATATGGAACTGTTTAAAGGATGAAATAAAACACAACACCGACATAAACCAGTTTAAAAAGCTTTTTAAATCATTTATCCTTAGTAAATATAAGAAAGAAGAGAAAACATTGTTTTAGAAAGACAATAATATATCATATGTATATAAATACAATTTATGACTTCATAATTATACATATAGGTTATATTAAAATGTATATATTACCACTTTATATGGAATTTAAATAAATTGTGTATATATAATATATATATATATATATATATATATATGTGTACAAATGTATATGTTTGATTTAAATGTTAAACTGTGTATATGAGACGTGTGCTACATATATGTTGCTTATATATATATATTGTTAAAAAAAAAAAAAAAAAGTAATATAAGTGAAGCATGTTTTAGATTTTATATATTTTGAACCTTGTTCTTGTTGTGATGGGGTAGGTTAATATAAGCGTTGCTTCAACCTACACCTTTTCGGCTCAATCATTGCTCAAATGAGTGTTTTTTTTTTGTTTTGTTTTTTGTTGTTGTTGTTCTTTGTTTTATGTGAAGATTGCCGAAATAAATAAATAATTAAAATAAAATAAAAACATAAAAAAATAAAAAAATCAAAGAAACAAAATTTAAAAAAGACAGCGCCCCTGGCATAAACACTTGACTTACACAGTTTACATTTTACTAAATAGTCATGTTTGTAGCCTTGCAGAGTTCGATTTCATTAGCAACTTGGAAAATCAAACCCTCGTAATGTTTACGATCAAAATGGGGCCACAAACAAAAAATGTGCAGAACTTACCGTTAAACCCCGAAACAGCCGCAAGTTCAAGCGGTGGCACATTTTTTGGTTCAAGATCCATGTTGTTTTACAAGTCACTGGAGAATTGCTCTGGGTTTTCAATGAAAAAAAAATAAAAAGTGTCATTACGTGAGGTAAGAAATAATTACTGTGCTGGCCCAATTATCCAGAGCCCTACTAAAATGTAATAGACTCCTCTACAAAGTTTGGAAGAGTTAACTGAACAGACTTTATGTAAAACAATACTATATTAATACATATATATCCATCCATCCATCTTCTACCGCTCATCCAAGGTCAGGTCGCGGGGGCAGCAGCCTAAGCAGAGAAGCCCACACTTCCCTCTCCCCAGCCACTTTGTCCAGCTCCTCCCGGGGGATCCCGAGGCGTTCCCAGGCCAGCCGGGAGACATAGTCTTCCCAACGTCTCCTGGGTCTTCCCCGTGGCCGTGCCCGAAACACGTCCTCGGGTGGCATCCTGACCAGATGCCCGAACCACCTCATCTGGCTTCTCTCGATGTGGAGGAGCAGCGGCTTTACTTTGAGATCCTCCCGAATGACAGAGCTTCTCACCCTATCTCTAAGGGAGAGCCTCGCCACCCTGCGGAGGAAGCTAATTTTGGCCGCTTGTACATATATATATGTATATATGTATATATATATATATATATATATATATATATATATATATATATATATATATATATATATATATATATATATATATATATATATATATATATAGTCGAGGTTTCTGTGGTTTATCCGTTATACAGTGCTCAATACCGGGGAATATACATTAGGTCAGGAGAGGCTATTTCATCCCTACAAGCCTGTTTCACAGGTTTCACGGCCTGTTTCTTCAGGGGATCCCCTGAAGAGCAGAGAAACCTGCGAAAAAGGGCGTGTGGGGATGAAATAGCCTCTGTGTTTTTTCATGAACAACTAACTAATATACAGTATACATATATATATATATATATATATATATATATATATATATATATATGTATATATATATATATATATATATATATATGTATGTATATATATATATATATATATATATATATATATATATATATATATATATATATATATATATGTATATATATATATATATATACACAGTAATCTTACCTCTAATATAGGAAGTATACGTGTGCCTTTTTTTCTTCGTCCTTTTTCCTGCTGTTACGCTTAAAAAAAAAAATAGCAGAGGGCAACAAAAACAAAGAGATCGATTTCAGGCATTTTAAAGTTACATTATAGAACCCTGATCTTTTTTGGTACCTGCATGAATGCATTGTCTAGCTGGCACTAAGGGGATCATTGTTTACTTATCACAACTCATAACAAATACACTACTGGTTTATTATGTCAGACATTAAAATCTTAAATAGTCCACATATCCAACAGCTAAATGTTATCTATGAACTTTTATGAACTGTCACAGCTTTTAAATTTCAAATATCATCCCATCCATTATTTCAGCTTGCTGGGGTCAATGTTTATATCAAACCCGACAGCTTATGAAGATTTTTTAAATCCAGTACGCTGTCCAGAAAAAGAAAAAAAAAAGGTCAAGATATGTTTACAATAAAAACAACACACAAAAAAACGGCAGCTCAGTCGCCAAAATGATACTGTAAAAATAAAAAATAATAACGATTTCTATTTATAGTAACGACTAAATTTAATGGTAAAAACAAACAAATTGGCAGCTCATTGGCTAGAATAATTACTTAAAAATAACACTGGTACCCATCCATCCATCCATTTTTTACCGCTTGTCCCTTGCGTGGTCGTGGGTGGTGCTGCAGCCTATCTCCGCTGCATTCGGGCGGAAGGCGGGTTACACCCTGGGCAAGTCGCCACCTCATCGCAGGGCCAACACAGATAGACGGACAACATTTACACTCACACTTTACCATGAATTGATTAATGTGGACCCCGACTTAAACAATTTGAAAAACTTATTCGGGTGTTACTATTTAGTGGTCAGTTGTACGGAATATGTACTGAACTGTGCAATCTACTAATAAAATGTTCAATCAATCAGTTGTACGGAATATGTACTGAACTGTGCAATCTACTAATAAAATGTTCAATCAATCAATCAATCGATCAATCGATCAATCAATCAATCAATCAATCAATCAATCACATTCACACACTAGGGCCAATTTAGTGTTGCCAATCAACCTATCCCCAAGTGCATATTTTTGGAGGTGGGAGGAAGCCGGAGTACCCGGAGGGAACCCACGCAGTCACGGGGAGAACATGCAAACTCCACACAGAAAGATCTGGAGCCCAGGATCAAACCCAGGACCTTCGTAGTGTGAGGCACCTGCACTAACCCCTGTTGCTGCCCTAACACTGGTACCATAGTCATACTCGCCAACCTTGAGACCTCCGAATTCGGGAGATGGGAGGGGGATGGGTTTGGGGGGTCCGGGGTTTGGTGGTAGCAGGGGTGTATATTGTAGCGTCCCGGAAGAGTTAGTGCTGCAAGGGTTCTGGGTATTTGGTCTGTTGCGTTTAGGTTGTGTTACGGTGCGGATGTTCTCCCGAAATGTGTTTGTCATTCTTGTTTGGTGTGGGTTCACAGTGTGGTGCATATTTGTAACAGTGTTAAAGTTGTTTATACGGCCACTCTCAGTGTAACCTGTATGGCTGTTGACCAGGTATGCGTTGCATTCACTTATGTGTGTGTAAAAGCTGCATATATTATGTGAGTGGGCCGGCACACTGTTTGTATGGAGGAAAATGCGGACGTGACTACAGGTTGTAGAGGACGCTAAAGGCAGTGCCTTTAAGGCACGCCCCCAATATTGTTGTCCGGGTGGAAATCGGGAGAAATCCGAGAGAATGGTTGCCCCCGGGAAGGGCACTGAAATTTGGGAGTCTCCCAGGAAAATCGGGAGGGTTGGCAAGTACGACCATATTAGCATTTACAATAATGCACTGTAATAACAAATGCAGATTTGTAAAGAAACAAAAAACTCCAGGATTTTACTGTGAAAATTAAGTATATATTTTTTTCCACCTGCAGTAATTCGGTGTGAAAAAAAAAAAATATGCGGTAAAATTCTGGCAACTGAGCCGATATATCTTGCTTGATGGTTTTTTTTACCGTAAAATCTACAGATTTCTTTGTACAGTGTACACACCAACCATGTTGTACTAGTTTAAATTCTCGTCAAAGGCCTACTGAAACCCACTACTACCGACCACGCAGTCTGATAGTTTATATATCAATGATGAAATCTTAACATTGCAACACATGCCAATACGGCCGGTTTAGTTTACTAAATTGCAATTTTAAATTTCCCGCGAGGTATCTTGTTGAAAACATCGAAGAATGATGATGCTTATGTTGACGCGTGCTTGTGACGTTATTGGTTGGAGCAGACATTCAGCCCAGCACCACACACAGCTAAAAGTCGTCTCTTTTCATCGCATAATTACACAGTATTTTGGACATCAATTTGTTCGATTAATAATGGAGACGTCAAATAAGAATGCTGTTGGTGGAAAGCGGTGGATTGCAGCTGCCTTTAGCAACCGAAACACAGCCAGTATTTCTTTGTTTGTTGTGAAGTTTTAACACGGATCGGTCAAGCGAACATGTTTCTCTACGTCAACCAGCAAGTTTTTGGATGGGAAAATTGTGATATTAAGTCAGCTCTTACCGGAGACTTGAGTGGAATATTCGACTTCCTCCTCCAGTTCAAAAAGGCAGCTGTGATCTTGGCTCCTCGGCTTTTCTCAGAGACACTGGCTTTCACCGCAGCCATCCGACTTTCAGGTATGACTTTATAATCTCACTAAAACACTATTGACACAATAAGCAGATAAGGGATTTTCCAGAATTAGCCTAGTAAATGTGTCTAATTACATCTGAAACGCTCCCACTGCAGCCGCCTGGAGCCGTCGCCTTTTCCTTTTTTTTGTGCTTCACTCTAACTTTCCGTATCCACGAATATTTCATCCCCCTTCAAATAATGGGGAAATCGTCGCTTTCTCAGTCCGAATAGCTCTTGCTGTTGGAGGCTATGATTATAAACAATGTGAGGATGTGAGGAGCCCTACAACCCGTGACGTCACGCGCACATCGTCTGCTACTTCCGGTAAAGGTAAGGCTTTTTTATTAGCGGCTAAAAGTTGCAAACTTTATCGTCGATGTTCTCTACTAAATTCTTTCAGCAAAAATAGGGCAATATCGCAAAATGATCAATTATGACACATAGAATGGACCTGCTATCCCTGTTTAAATATGAAAATCTAATTTCAGTAGGCCTTTAAAAACACAATCAGCCTTTTTCACACTATATAAATTATAAAATCATAACAAATCCCAAATAAGCAAGATTTGCAAATATTAGCCCATAATTCTTCTTTATGTCTCACATACCGACCATGGTGCTGGGTGAAAAGTGAGTTATATTCCTGTTAGGTAGAAGGCACCCAGGTATTTCACTACTACTTACACGTGTTTTTGTAGTTAGTACGTTAGCTCCGTGTGACGTCACTAAGATGCGCAATGGCAATTACGTGGTTTGTATTAACTGATTGTAATGACAAGTATTCATGCAACTAGACGGTGTTTGTCCTTTGAAGTCAGCCGTGTTCACCGCTAATGATGACAAACATACATAAGGAAACAGTAATAATGCACATATACTACCACAAAGACGACATACTAATGAATACTTCTTTGAAAGTGTCATTAATGAACTTACCGTTACAGCCAGAAACTATTGGTTTATTGATGAACGTGAGATAAGCTACTAAATATTGAAGTCTTAGCAAACAGCCTTGATAGTTGTATCGAGCTCCCGCTAACAGACGTTACCTAGCAACGGACGAGCGAACACCCTCTGCTTCAACATGGTTTTTTTTTTGCCAAAAAAAGATTCAAAATTAGTTTTTTGTTCCTGTGTCACTTTCTGTTTTAGTTTTATAGACTGACACATTTACGTGTTCATTTCATGATTTAACATGTAGGTTTGATAAAAGCACAACTTCCGTGGGCACTCTTTCACAATAAAAGCATCAAGTGTGAAAATAACTATGCCCTCAAGATATTATTGAAAGAAACCCTACTTTTAAGGAAAACAAAACGGAAACAATCCTTCTAGTCCAGGGGTGTCCAAACTTTTTCCATAGAGGTCCGCACACGGAAAAATTTAAGCATTTTGATATTTTTCATTTTTAAAAATATATGGATTTTTTTTTTTTAATCCTTAGGGCTACTGGGGAGCATAGACAGTCTCAGTCACTTAAATGTTAAAAAAAAGTAAAAAAAAAAATGTTTTTCAATTTAATGCTTACAGTAAATCTATATATCAACTTGAGGTTGATATAAAGTAAAACAAATAAGGTTTTATGCCTTTTCTGTCAAAGACAACTTTGCTTTTAATAGTAAAACTGAAATATGCAGTATTTAGATAGATAGTATTGTATTGATTCCTTCAGGAGAGTTCCTTTATTTACCAAATAAAGCCCTCAAAGATCAATAATGCATGACACCATTGATTTTAATTATTTATTATTTTTGAGTAATCACAGTGAAAAGTTAAATAAAATCCTACTAAATATATCTGAATCCGAAAGGTTCCCCACTCATAAAGTGATGCATTTTTTATTAGTTTTTTTTTTTTAACTTTTAACAATTTCATTTCAAGATCAACTTCCAATATATCTGTCGATTGTAAGTTTGAACTATTTTTTTGTTTGTTTTATGCTCATTTGTCAAAACTGTGATGTTTTTATATGGCAACCACACAACATATGCAATATTTTTTCCACATAAAACATTTTAAATTGATAATTTTTAAGTAATAATTCATTATAAATAGATTTTTTTGTCCCGTTTTTTTGAGCAATGGAAAAAAAAAGAAAATAAAGACAAAAGGGGGGGAAAAAACTGCCTGCATGGCAGCTTTGTGTCAACATTGCCACTTTTTCTCATTAGATTTCACCTCATTCCACTTTTTTTAAATGCGTTTTTTTTAACTTTAGCAATTCTTGCAGAATGTGTGGCGGGCCGGTAAACGATTAGCTGCGGGCCGCACTTTGGACACCCCTGCTCTAGTCGTATACCAAGCAATGTTGATTATTTCAAATTGAAAAGAAATGGCCAGACACAAATATCAGTATTCATGGAGTTTCTGTAACATTTTTTATTTTCTCATGAAATTAAGTTATATTTCCACAAAACACCCTAGGTATGGCGTTAGATTACGGCCAAACTTTTTGTTACGTATAAAAAAAAAGTAATTTTGAAACTAAAAAAATCAAGTTTTGAAGCCGAACTTTGAAAAATACATGGTAGTATTCTTGAAAAAAATTAAATATCACGTTTTGATGCTGATTGTTGAAAGAAAAAGTGTATTCAACACAAATTGCACTTTTTTTCAGGTTGAATTCAATTATGATTCACGGTTTATTTTGAATACATTTTTTTCACATTCACATTTTCCCAATTACATTGTTTTCATAA
This sequence comes from Nerophis ophidion, assembly GCF_033978795.1. Taxonomy (NCBI): domain Eukaryota; kingdom Metazoa; phylum Chordata; class Actinopteri; order Syngnathiformes; family Syngnathidae; genus Nerophis; species Nerophis ophidion. The sequence goes on from NC_084611.1 coordinate 74,187,735, forward strand.
TAATACACAATGAATCAGTTATATTGAACCTTAAAATGTGTGCACTTATTTTTATTTTGAATACACTAATGTATTTTTCAAAATAGATATCAGTACATCTTTTTCAGGTACAAAACTTTTGGCCCTAACTTAGTTACACGGCTAGCAGGGTCAGACTTGATGCCACTACTCTATAAACTCATCAAATGAACCAAACACAGTGTTAAAACTGTTCCATTTTGGACATAAAAATGTTTCTTTTTGAAAGGATCATGAAGGATGAACTGAGGACTTTGACATTAACAATCACAAACATTGTAAATAACTCACAAGTATCGTATTTGGATATTGTTTAATTTCCTCATTCAAAATTTCAGTCCATAATATACAGTACACTGTATGCATTTATCCTTTAAAACAGTGGAAAATGTCTGACTGATATACTTGTCTAAAGTATGTTGTTGTTTAGAATTGGGACTCCTAGTGAAAATAGTCTTCTGATAAGACTACAATGCTGGAAGGATAAAAAAAAAAACAGTTCTAGATGTGTTTCAGGGCAAGTATCTGGTTAAACTGTAAAAGTGTTAATGAATAACAAAATGTGTCCAGCATGGATGAGAAAGGTCAGATGTGACAAGAGTCTAGAGACAACAAGGAAACCGTTCTGCTGCCTGCAAAATCCTCCACTGGTTAGATAGCAATTAGTGATGGTCCGGGTACACATACCAAAGGTACCGGGATGAGATCCTTAAACCACAGGCTAGTGTAGTGATCTCCGGGTTCTGTCTGATGCATGACATTGCTTGGCCTCATGACTGATGGTGGGGTGTGTCAGCAGTTCCTGCATGACACATACATTGATGTGAGGGACTGACTCCAAACAAAAGCACCTTTGGAACTTCACGTTTCAATCCATCCATCACCTCCACATCACGCCGCAGACTGTCCAGGAGTTGACACTAACCAAGACCAATGTCTGGGAGGAGATCCCCGAGGAAAACATGAGTCGTGTCGAAATGATGCTCTTTATTAAGAGTATGATTCTCAATCCAGAACTCCATGATTTTTATTTCCAATGATCATTGTAATTTTGTTCTCAAACCTTTCCACTGCCATGATTAAAGATATTCGAATGCAATTGGTCTATCATTGCGATCTAGGATTTCTGTGTTTCGCAGAATATTTGGGCCACTGTGTATAATTTTGACCCTGTGTAAAATAAGGAAAATCCAGAATAAATTGAAAATCAGTAACCCAAGTAGTTTTTTTTAACATGATAATTTTTAGCCAATCCTGTAAATATTGAAATAAAATATTATTAGGACATTCAAGCCCATGATGATTGTATGTAAACCACTGACTGGAACTGTACATACTGTATTTTTTTTTAAAAAAACAACCCAAAAACAAGTGTCCCCTGATTACAGTGCATTATCTTTCATTGGGAATCTTAGGAAATGTATTCGAAAGTGTCCTTGCCCTATCTGTTCCTACAAAGATGAAAGCATAGAATGTCTATATTGATGAATTAAAAATAGAAAAAGGAACAAAGGATTCTAGTAGCCACTGATGAACTACATGATTAAGTTTGCAGAGACTTGTCTTTACAGTTTACTTGTTAAACTGGTGGGATCCTCAACAACTTGATCAGTTGTGTTGGCGGTGAAGTTGAGAAATTCATCTTCAATGTCTTTGGGTGGTGCATCGTCATCGTTGACCATCTGCTTGTGAGCGAGAGTCTTGCGGTGTCGTCTGAGGCAGTGGCTCCAAGAAAAGCTGCGATTGCATGGTAAGCACTGGTATGGCTTCTCTCCCGTGTGTACCCGCTGGTGCAACATCAGCGACTTGTACCGGTTGAAGCTCGCGCTACATTCTGTACAATCATACTTCTCCAACTTGAAGTGGACACTTTTCTTGTGCTCGATCATGTTGCCTCGCTGCGTGAAACCCTTCCCGCACACGATGCAAACATGGGGCTTCTCCCCCGTGTGGATCAACATGTGAATGTTCAAATCGTTGCGGGAATAAAATGCCTTGTTGCAAAATTCGCAGGTGAACGGTCGCTCCCCTGTGTGGCTCCTGAAGTGTCTCTTGAGGCTCTCTGAGCGGGAGAAGCTTCGATCGCATTCGGTGCATTGGAAAGGTTTCTCCCCGGTGTGGGAACGTCTGTGCCGATCGAGTTCGGATGGCTTGAAGAAGGACTTTCCGCAGTCCGTGCAGAGGTGAGGCTTCTCTGGGTTTTCCATGTGCGTCTTTTCGTGAGCTTTGCAGTGACCCAACTCGGAGAAGGACTTTCCGCAAAAGGAGCAGTTAAAAGGCCGCTCGCCAGTGTGCATCCGCTCATGTCGGACAAGCTGGTAAAGTTTCTTGAAAGTTTTGGTGCAGTAGGAACACTTGTGGGGCTCCTTTGGTTGCTTGGCGTGTGTACGTTTATGCCTCTCCAGCCTGGACGGCCTGTTGAACACTTTGTCACAGTCAGGGCATGGGTGCACGTTGGTCCGGTTGTGGGAAGCCTGATGTCGCAATAGCTTCTCCTCATCTTTAAAAGTCTTCTCACAAATCAGACAGCGATGGCGAATTATCATCGCCATCCTATTGTGTGACCTCATGTGCCTCGCTAACCTCGAAGGCTTTTCGAACTTCTTTTCACAAAGGGTGCAACCGTGGTTCTTCTTAAGGACCTTCTTTCTAGGCTTTTTGCCATTCTTCGGTTCACCGCAGGTGGAGCCGTCACTCGATTCCAATACATAATCGCTGTCTGGAGAATCATATGAAATAATATGTAAACAATTAAAAGTGTAACTCAATATTCAACACTGCTTAACCCGTTAAGAACCCTTTCCCAGCCAATTAAGTGTTAAAGGCAAAATAATGTTGAACCCTTCAACAATACTAAATCGACCACCCCTTAACCCTTGAGTCGTCTTAATGCAAAACTACGTTAGGCCTCCTAAGCGACCAAAACGGAATGCACTCAAAAAAAGTGCTACAAGTCATGTATTATTTGTTATGTGTCAACTATTTAAATTTTTCAACAGCTTCAGACCTTTTCTTAGATATAAAGTTTATACAGAGCCCTGTCTCCCTGTAATGTTTGTCTGATCTTGAATGGGATTGTGCTGAAAAGTTTAAATTTTCCCTTGGGGATTAATGAAATATGTCTGATTCTGATTTATGTATTTGTATTGTTTTTGTTATATTTATGCTATTTTTGTAAAAAAAAAAAACCTTTGATACATTGAAGATAGGGCTGGGCGATATATCGATATACCGCGGGGTTGTCTCCATGGGATATAGAAAATTACTATATCTTGATATTTAAGTATACGTTCTCACGCAGTTGCTTTTACCTGCTGGCATTACACTACAGGCTCTTCTCACTCTTTTTTTGTCTCTCCTTCTTGCAGACAGCAAGCGCACCTTCTTACATACGTCACATACTGTCACGTCTCGCGGAGCAGAGAGGTAGCAGCATGGGTAACGTTAGCTGTGATGCTAGCGGAGCCATGCGAGTGGTAATACGAGAGAAAGAAGGTACAAATCTGGTAACAAATGAAGGAATAATTCCCAAGAAAAACAGCAGGGAGTCCATCGTATGGTGGTGGTTTGGCTTCAAGTGGGAATATGTCGAATAGACAAGTTTAATTTGTCAAGTGTGAGGCACAAGCGTTGCTACAAAAAGTAGCATTACAGCTAATATGTAGCATCATTTGAAAAGCTACGCCCTAGAGAATGAAGAGTGCTTACTCCGCATGTCAACATCTCCGTTCCACACACCCACACCATCAGAATGCCGAGGCAAACATTTCCACATCAACGCCGTATGAAAAAATAATCAACAACAGTATTTAATAACGTATGTTGGAACCGACCACATAGCGAAGGACGATTTCCTATTATGCAGCTAATTTTTATTAGACACTTAAAATGTCTCTGACAATCTTGCACTTTCTGTTTTGGAAATGACATGAACGTTTGTGCCACTGCTTAATAACTGTTTAATAAATAAACTTACTAAATTGACTTAGTTGTAATTTCCCTCTCTGCATGAAAGTTTAAACGTAGCATATATGAATGCAGTATGAAGAAGAATGTTTTAATGTAGACACATAGAATCATCATACTGCTGTGATTATATGCATCAAATGTTCATTCAAGGCTAAGGCAAAATATCGCGATATATATCGAGTATCGTGACATGGCCTAAAAATATCGAGATATTAAAAAAGGCCATATCGCCCAACCCTAATTGAACAATGTATTGTATGGAAAAAATAAATAAATATGGGCTATTTTCTAGAAATTTGTTGCAAAGTGGAATATTTTAAAGGAGGTAGTTACAGCCTTTAATATGTTATGTATGTATGTTGTGTTTCATCTTGTAAAAAAGAACAAAAAACTTTTTTGTATTATAGGGAAAACACAAATGTGCAATAATTTCTAAAAACATTGTTTCACAAGGAAATATTTGAGATTAGTTCTCAGAACAGGGCAGCACAGTGCGGCAGTGGTTAGAGCTCAGCGCTCGTGTGGTCCCAGGTTCCACTTTTGGGCTCGAGGTCTTTCTGTGTAGAGTTTGCTGGGGTTCTCTCTGGGTACTCTGGCTTCCTACCACCCCAAGACGTGCATGCACTTGGCAATAGACAGATTGGCAAAACTAAATTGGACCGAGTGTGTGAATGTGAGTTGTCTGAGATGCTTAGATTCATTCATTATTATGTCTGGTTTTGAGTATGTTGAAAAATATGTGTTACAATGGGAGTCAATGAGTGACCAACATGGGCAAAGGGCCTAAATGTAGAGTAAATGAATATCTACTATTTGGAATAACGTTGCAAAAAGTGCCATGATGCCATTTCAACTATAAACTTGTTCAAAACTATGTGGCCAAATTTCAGCCCTCTTAACTTTAACTGATTTGTTGAAGATGGGGGGAAAAAAATGCAGAAAATGTGTTTTTTGGCCAAATGTGACTCAAGGGTTAAGTAAGCGAGTGACCAACGAAACAATAACTGATTTTTTTTTTTTATCTTAAAAAAAAAAAAAGTCCCTACTTACTTTTGTCTGTTGCAGATGAAGGGTCTGGCGCCTCGACTTTAACCTTGCAAAAGAATACACACTTTTAAGTAACACATTCATCAGTCATACATTTTTTCACATATACTAAAAAGAAAATATTTTCTAATGCCTAGGAGTGTGACAGTGAACCAATATTAGACTATGTTACTAAACCTTACAATATGATTATCACCACAAATTAGTTTTTTGTGCCACCATGGCTTAGTTTTTTGCTTTACAAATACAGTAAAACTTCCTCATGACTAATGTGAAGAAATCCTGAGGTAGTTCTATTTTTTGTTTTTGTTTTTTAAAGAGACAGCAATTTGGGCCTGTCCTAAGCAACCTACTATACACAAGGGATCAAATACAGTACATACCCGAAAATGTGCAAATATTTGGTAAAAAAAATAAATAGTTAATGGTTATTTTTTTCTCTCTCTAAAATCGGGCTGTATTTCAACAGAATAACACATTTAGTTCATTCCAGTCGGTAAATTCATCAATTAATAATTGATAATGCATAAAATGTGGTTGTTTTATTCACAGCGTACAGTACAATATACGGGACAGCTTAAGCTCAAGGTTAGCGGCGGCGTCTTGTGTGTTCCCACAGTAACCATAGCTTCTACACAGTGAGTCCTCAATCTTTTTTACATTACAGCCTAAATACTCGTAGAGAGGTGAACACAAGTTAATATATGATCAACCCCTGATTTCCACAGCATGCATCACAGCTGCAGCATGTAATTGCCACGAAACTGCGCTGCCAACCAGGCAATACTCATCGTAGTTTTGTTTCGGCTCTGATATGAAGCAAAACAGTGCGGCATTTTACGAGATCGCGCGTACCCACGCGTAATCATTTTATAAAGTAAAACACTGAGCTATATACACCGAGGAACGTCTTGAGCTTTGCCGTCCATCAATATTCACAGGCAGGGGCGCGTCTGTGATGAAATTGACTGGACATATGAAAAAAACAACAGCTTTACCCTGCAGAAAGACAGCATTTTTTTTTTTGCAGCAAGCAAATAACACAACAATAACTTTGTTGCTGACGAGCGTTGTAAAAACACAACTCCCACAAACCATTCCCCTACTTCCATGGCCTCTGTATCTTCTATCTATATACTCTTGTCTGCTGGCTTTTGATGCAGGATAACGATTTTTATCTATAATTTTTTTACAAAATCTAAAACCAGTGAAGTTGGCACGCTGTGTAATTTGTAAATAAAAACAGAATACAATGATTTCCAAATCATTTCCAACTGTTTTTTCAATTGAATAAGCTGCAGAGACAGGATAACTGTTCGAGCTGAGAAGCTTGATTTCTTTTTTGCAAATATTTATTAACTTACAAATTAATGGCAGCAACACATTGCAAAAGAGTTGGCATTTTTTCCACTGTTTTACATGGCCTTTCTTTTTTAACAACACTCAAACGTTTGGGAACTGAGGAGACCACTTTTTGAAGCTTTTTAGATGGAATTATTTCCCATTCTTGCTTGATTGTGTACAGCTTAAGTTGTTCAACAGCCCGGGGTTTCCGTTGTGGTAGTTTAGGCTTTATATGCGCCACACATTTTCAATAGGAGACAGGTCTGGACTACAGGCAGGCCAGTCTAGCACCTGCATTCTTTTACCATGAAGCCACGCTGTTGTAACACGTGGCTTGGCCTTGTATTGCTGAAATAAGCAGGGCGTGCAGGATAACGTTGCTTGGATGGCAACATATGTTGCTCCGAAACCTGTGTGTACCTTTCAGCATTAATGATGCCATCACAGATGTGCAAGTTACCCATGCTTTGGGCACTAATTTACCCCCATACCATCACAGATGCTGGCTTTTGAACTTTGCGCCTATAATAATCTGGATGGTTCTTTTCCTCTTTGGTCCGGAGGACATGACGTCCACAGTTTCCAAAAACAATTTGAAATGTGGACTCGTCAGACCACAGAACACTTTTACACTTTGCATCAGTCCATCTTAGATGAGCTCAGGCCCAGCGACGCCGGCGGCGTTCTGGGTGTTGTTGATAAATGGCTTTCACTTTGCATAGTCGAGTTTTAACTTGCACTTACAGGTGTAGCGGTGAACTGTAGTCACTGACAGTGGTTTTCTGAAGTGCTCCTGAGCCCATGTGGGGATATCCTTTACACTGATGTCACTTTTTGATGCATCACCGCCTGAGGGTTGAAAGGTCACAGGCCTTGCCGTTTACGTGCAGTGATTTCTCTAGATTATCTGAACCATTTGATGATATTGCGCACAAAAGATGGTGATATCCCTAAACTATTTGCAATAACTCGGAGAAATGTTGTTCTTAAACAGTTTGACAATTTTCTCACGTATTTGTTCACAAAGTGGTGACCCGCACCCCATCCTTGTTTGTGAATGACTGAAGATTTCATGGAAGCTGCTTTTATACCCAATAATGGCACCCACCTGTTTCCAATTAGCCTGTTCACCTGTGGTATGTTGCAAATAAGTGTTTGGTGCGCATTCCTTAACTTGCTCAGCCATTTTTGTCACTAGTGTCAGCTTTTTTGAAAAAATGTTGCAGGCATTCCAAATAAAATTTAATAACAAATAAACGTTTAGCGGTTCGAACGTTAAGTACCTTGTTCGTGCAGTGTATTCAATTGAATATAGGTTGAAAAGTATTTTCAAATTATTGTATTTTGTTTTTATTTACCATTTACACAACGTGCTAACTTGACTGGTTTTACACACACACGCACACGCACACACACACACACACACACACACACACACACACACACACACACACACACACACACACACACAGATATTTGTATACAGCTAGTGATAATGTCACTACCTACGGCTGCCAAAATTGCTTTACATGTCATCCATCATATCAAATGTATCATCTGTAGTTTGTGTGGACATTAGTTAAAAGCTTTATAATTGAACTTGGCACTTTTAGTAGCAACTATAAACAAAATACTGAGGTCAATATATTGCGTTAGCAAATGTGGCAAGTGTATCACAAGCCACATATTAATTAAAATAACTGTGTGCAGCAGGAAGACTGAGTGGGCTCGGCACCTTTCGATTCCGGACAGGGATGCATCTATGCCTTTCTAGGCTGGAGGGACAGTTGAAAACTTTGTTGCAGACTGGACACGTGTGCAGGTTTGTCTTCTTGTTGGAATCCTCGGTTTGAAATGGCTTCTCTTCTTCTTCTGTCTTTATCAATTGGGGAGTCGTCTGGGTCTCTTTTGTGTGTGGACATTTGTGATTCTTCAGCTTCCAAGGCTTGTCAAACGTCTCGTTACACATGGTACAGCGGTGGATCCTCAGGAGTAACTTTGGATTTTGCTCTCTACCGTTCTCTGGCTCACCGGTGGATTTGTCATCATTGGAATTGGCGTCTAATACATACTGGATGTCGAAGTATGTGCCACCTGGAGAGCAAATACATTAAAATAAGTGAATTATAAGTATTACAAGGCTCACAAAAGGAATAGACACTACGAGTGGTGTTATTTTCATCTTGGTTGAAGAAAACAGGATTTTAGCATGTATTCAACAGAAACTGAGTGAGAAATTACTGAAAATGGTACATGATGATTTTATGTTTATTATGCTCCATTTTCAACAAACAGCACCAATTCAGCATGGTAGACATTTATTCTATTGACAAAAATTCAGAAGGTAACCAAAACAGTCTATCTACATTACGGATGTAACCAGAAACGGTAACGATAACCACAGTGAAACACTCGACAGTTAGTATTTATCACTTTGATAAGTTTAATGACTGACTGGCGCCAGCTCACTAGCTTAAATGCAAACATGAATAAAAGCAACATTAATGTCTGTCCCCATTAAGAATACAATATACCCCAACATATAATACAAACACATTGTTGTCCGAGCAACTATGCTTTTCAAACGTGCACGTTGAACCTACAAGATGTTTTTTCTGGGAACAGATTAATTGTTCTATACTCAGAGGAATACGAGACAGGTGTTTTTATGATTTTTTTTTTGTCACGCGCATTTAATTAAAATCAATCCTAAAGTGCGACAGTACCGACCAATATTTAAAACAATAAAAGATTAAAACACTGATAAAACACTATTAGTGAAGCATAAACACAAAACATGCAAAATAGTTGGTTTTCTGACAGTGCATCTATTCATTTAAGTTTTGTTTTTTTAACCACTTTTTGATCATTTTGCTCACGATAGCCATGATATGAAATGTTTAATACCCCTAATGCAGTGGTTCTTAACCTAGGGTTCGATCGAACCCCTAGGGGTTCGGTGAATCGGCCTCAGGGGTTGGGCAGAGGTCAAAACACAGCCGACTCATCGTGTAAATACAAACTTCTCCCTGTCGGCGTATTACGGATACGGCAACAGCTGACTGATTTGCAGGTGTGTAATTTGTGTAAGTTTATGCACTGTGTTGGGTTTTGTTGTTTGAACAAGGTGATGTTCATGCACGGTTCATTTTGTGCACCAGTAAAAAAAAAACATGGTAACACTTTAGTATGGGGAACATATTCACCATTAATTAGTTGCTTAATAACATGCAAATTAGTAACATATTGGCTCTTAACTAGTCATTATTAAGTACTTATTAATGCCTTATTCGGAATGGACCTATTAAAAAGCCGAACCCTCTAACCCTGACACTAACCCTAACCAAATAACTCTTAAAAAATAAGTCTTTATTACTTAGAATATGTTCAACTACTGTCCAAATAACTCAAAATTAAGTTGTTGTTACTTAAAATGTGTTCCCCATTCTAGAGTGTTACCAAAAACAACTAACTTAGTCTTGAATTTGCAAAAAAAAAAAACATTTTATTTTTCACTAAAGGGTTCGGTGAATGCGCTTATGAAACTGGTGGGGTTCGATACCTCCAACAAGGTTAAGAACCACTGCCTTAATGAGTAAAGACAATATACACAGAGGATGGCCGAAACTAATGGCCATAACTTTTTCAAAGCAAAGCTCTACTTGTATGCCAAATAAAAACACCATGCAGGATCTCATTAAAAAAAAAAACATCATCTTACATTACAAAAAAAAGTCAAATAGTAAGTGTCTTGCAAATATGGACAAGAAAAAAGAAGGTCTATTAATTTCTCTTTTGGGTAAATAATATAAATTGAAACTCTGTAATTTGCGTCTTAGTATAAAATAAATTGTTAGTCTCAAATGGTTGGCTTACAGTACACATGAATTCTGCCACACACATGCAGGGAAGCATGACAACATTTTGAATGATGCTATGCAGTTTTAAAAAAGGCAAGGATTGGAATACCACAAAGCATCAAGACTTACTTTCATCTGAAGAGTGGTCTGTCACTGATGAACTGTCTGTGGTGTCCATGGCTGAGAAATAGGTTTACATTTAGTCAAAGGGCTATATACAGTTACACCAGGCATTTATTCTGAAACTGTTATAACACTGGATCAATCGAGTCATATTTATTGAAATAAAATCATATTGGAGACTAAGGATTTGCCACTCGATCGGCCACCGATCAGTATTGTCTAATGCAAAAACTGCAAAAAGCCAATTCCCTCTGGCTGACAAGTTATTGTTGATCCCCGGATTAGGCGGCCAGATATTATGTTCATACACACAGTGTGGAGCCGTTCCCCTGAGTGAATAATCATCACCTCCATTACGGCAATGTTCTTTTATTTCTTTCAAATACCATCACTGGATGAGGAGCCGTAACATGTTCCACACAGAGTGAGAGCAAAGCAGGAGCAGACGAGACAAGAAGGCATGCTAATGGCTAAGCTAGCCGCTAAGCTTGCTTGAAACAATACAGGAAGTAAATGTTCAATATAGTTTGAGAAGTCTAGAAAGAACCGCGTTGCAGCAGAAAGTAACCAGCTATTAACAGGAAAGAGGACAGCGAAACAATCCAGATATGAGCAGTATGAGGATATGCAATGCTAGAGTAATTCGATCAATATTTTTATTTTCACAAAATTGTTTCTTGTGCATGTTTACAAACTCGGGAATACGTCTCTGGACACAGGAGGACTTTGAGGACAAATACTGAAATATTTAAAATAATGCTAGAGAGAAGTTTTTGTTTTCATTTAGTTATTGTGTACTACTGACAAGATATGGGAATTATTGAGCGCCTCACGATTAGATCACGATTCAGGGGCTACAATTCAATCAATCAAAGTCTATTAACATAACCCTTAATCACTGGTGTCTCAAAGGGCTGCAGAAGCCGCAACGACATCCTCGGCTCAGATCCCACGATTCAATTATACAATGGTTATTTATACATGTAAAATGATTATATTGTATATTGTTAATATATTTTGTATTATTATATAATCTAAATGTACGGTATTACATTTAGTTAGTAATATGTTTAATAATATGTCCACACAATTCATCCTTTGGCTACAGCGTATGCAGTATTGAGTAATTTCCGTTTTTGGATTATTGCGCGCAGCAGATACAAATATGAAAGACTACATACATGAAAACTGTAGTAGACTGTTAAGTAAACAAATAAATAACAGTTCCTATTTGGCAAACAACATCTTTATTTATTTTTGTGCCTTCTGAAATTGCGGAATCAGAATGTTCCGACACTTTAGCCCAAGTCGCCATAAACTTGCTGCTTAAAGATGTGTGTCGTCTCCAGTATGTTCATCATTTTGTAACATACTGAAGAACACACGTCCCTTCCTATTCCTATCCCGGAAGTCCTACCCCCACAAGTCAAAGCCATTGGCTAGCCAGCTACTACACCAAGTGTTGCCAAAGTGTGGTGATATTATGGTTTCTTCTGATTTATCAATGTATTTGCTAATTTCCTCTTTTTAGCTTTCTGATATAGTGCGGTTCCCATTAGCCTTCTGTTGAAGTGTACAAAGCATTTATTATTTGCTTGTTCATTACTTCAAGTTCAAACTAGCTTACAGCCGCGGCAAGCAGTTTGTCCTCTAGTCCTCCGTGTGTGTCCGCGTTACCATGAATTGATTAACGTGGACCCCGACTTAAACAAGTTGAAAAAGTTATTCAGGTGTTACCATTTAGTGGTCAATTGTACGGAATATCTACTGAACTGTGCAATCTACGAATAAAAGTTTCAATCAATCAATCAAAACCAGCAAACGCATAACATTAAAAGAATGTTAGCTAATCGTTTTCCATTGGTTCGTTACAACCTAACATAGAACGCTTAGAGAACATTAACGCAACGTTTTTTCGAAAATTTATATCATGTTTATAAACTCAGGAAATATGTCCCTGGACACATGAGGACTTTGAATACGACCAATGTATGATCCTGTAACTACTTGGTATCGGATTGATACCCAAATGTGTGGTATCAACCAAAACTAATATAAAGTATCAAACAAGAGAAGAATAAGTGATTATTACATTTTAACAGAAGTGTAGGTAGAATATGTTAAAAGAGAAAGTAAGCAGATATAACAGTTAATGAAGAAGTTGCCAAAATAATACAATGGAAAAAGGCCCAATATGTTACTGCATATGTCAGCGGATAAACTACGAACCTTTGTTTGCTTACTTACTACTAAAAGACAAGTTGTCACTATTTTATTTGAAGACAAACTTGCAATAAGAAACATATGTTTAATATGCGTACCGTAAGATAGGGCTTGGTGATATATCGATATATTGCGGGTTTGTCTCTATGAGATATAAAAAGTGACTATATCATGATAGATAGATAGATAGATAGATAGATAGATAGATAGATAGATAGTACTTTATTGATATTCGAGTATACGTTCTCACGCAGTCGCTTTTAGCTGGGGGCATTACACTACAGGCTCTTCTCGCTCTTTCCTGATTCTCCTTCCCACAGACAAGCGCTCCCTCTTACACACGTCACGTCATACGTCTTGCGGAGCAGAGAAGTAGCTGCATGGGTAACGTTAGCTGTGATGCTAGCGGAGCCGTGCGAGTGGTAATACGAGAGAGAGAAGGTGGAAATGAAGGAAGAATTAATTCCCACGAAAAACAGCAGGGGGTCCATCGTCTGGCGGTGGTTTGGCTTCAAGTGGGAATATGTCCAACAGACAACCGTAATTTGTCAAGTGTGTGCCAACAGCGTTGCTCGAAAAAGTAACATTACTGCTAATATGTAGCATCATTTGAAGAATGCTTACTCAGCATGTCAACATCTCCGTTCGGTGCCACACGCCCACACCATTTTTGTTTTGGAAATGACGAACGTTTGTGCCATTGCTTAATAACTGTTTAATAAATACCGTTTTGGTCAATTGACTTGGTTGTGATTTCCTTCTCTGCATGAAAGTTTAAAGCATATATTAATGCAGTATGAACAAGAATGTTTTAATGTAGACACATAGAATCATCATACTGCTGTGATTATATGCATCAAATGTTAATTCAAGGCCAAAGCAAAATATCGAGATATATCTTGTGTATCGCGATATGGCCTAAAAATATCGAGATATTAAAAAAAGGCCATATCGCCCAGCACTAAATGAGTGTTTGTGCCACTGATTATTAACTTTTTAATAAATACCGTTTTGGTCAATTGATTTAGGTGTGATTTCCTTCTCTGCATGAAAGTTTAAAGCATATATTAATGCAGTATGAACAAGATTTTTTTTAATGTAGAGACATAGAATCATCATATCGCTGTGATTATATGCATCAAGTGTTAATTCAAGGCCAAGGCAAAATATCGAGATATATATCGTGTATCGCGATATGGTCTAAAAATATTGAGATATTAAAAAAAGGCCATATCGCCCAGCCCTAAATGAATGTTTGTGCCATTGCTTAATAACTGTTTGATAAATACCGTTTTGGTCAATTGACTTAGGTGTGATTTCCTTCTCTGCATGAAAGTTTAAAGCATATATTAATGCAGTATGAACAAGCATGTTTTAATGTAGAGACATAGAATCATCATACTGCTGTGATTATATGCATCAAATGTTAATTCAAGGCCAAAGCAAAATATCGAGATATACATTTAAAATCATTCATCGTTATTACCCTGTAAAGACTGTAATGGTTAAATACAAGAAGGACATTGATGCTACCTGCACCCAGACTGTTAACCACTTGTTTTGGACTTGTGAAAACACTCGATCACTATGGCAGGGCATCTGTCGTTTAATCCTGGACAATATTTATGACAAATTTGTGCTTTGCTTTAAAGATGTGATTTTTGGTTTTACACCATATGAACAAAAATTTGAAAAGGAATTCTACCTTTTCAACCTCATTAATTTATTGGCTAAGTTTTATATTCATAAATGTAAGTTTCTTAATACCAGACCTATCTTTTGTTCCTTTAAAAAAGATTTTGAACTTTACATTAAAACACTCTCTATCTCTAACAACAAAAAAGCTGTGAAAATGATGATGCTGTGTTCCAAATGTAAGTTGTTTAATGAATCTGAATGACCCTATGGCTTTGCACTTTGTTTATTATATATGTATTTTTTTGTATTCTATTTTTGTTATTTTGAATTTACAACCCCCTGGCGCTGTTTTGTACTGTTTTCATAATGTTTTATAATGTCTTATATCGTTGTTTGACTTACTGTTTGTAATTGTTGAAATTTACAAATAAACATTTAAAAAAAATAAAATAAAAATAGAGATATGGCTCGTGTATCGCGATATGGCCTAAAAATATCGAGATATTAAAAAAAGGCCATATCGCCCAGCTCTACCGTAAGATTTTTTTGTTCAAATAAAGCCAATAATGCATTTTTTATGATCCCCTTTATTTAAAAAAGTTCCGAAAAGTATCAATTAATTTGGGTACCTATACCAGAACCAAAATATTGGTATCGGGACAACACTAATAGATACAATTATCATTTCTCTTACTGCTGGTGCATAAATTTAAGTTGTTTAATGAATCTGAATGAGCTTATGGCTTTGCACTTTGTTTGTTATATATATATTGTATTCTATTTTTGTTATTTTGAATTTACAACCCCCTGGCGCTGTTTTCATAATGTTTTATAATGTCTTATATTGTTGTTTGACTTACGGTTTGTACTTGTTGAAATTTACAAATAAACATTAAAAAAAAAAATAAGAATATCGAGATATAGCCCGTGTATCGCGATATGGCCTAAAAATATCGAGATATTAAAAAAAGGCCATATCGCCCAGCCCTACCGTAAGATTTTTTTGTTCAAATAAAGCCAATAATGCATTTTTTATGATCCCCTTTATTTAAAAAAGTTCCGAAAAGTATCAATTAATTTGGGTACCTATACCAGAACCAAAATATTGGTATCGGGACAACACTAATAGATACCATTATCATTATTTCTTACTGCTGGTGCATAAATTTAAGTTGTTTAATGAATCTGAATGAGCCTATGGCTTTGCACTTTGTTTGTTATATATATATTGTATTCTATTTTTGTTATTTTGAATTTACAACCCCCTGGCGCTGTTTTGTACTGTTTTCATAATGTTTTATAATGTCTTATATTGTTGTTTGACTTACTGTTTGTACTTGTTGAAATTTACAAATAAACATTTTAAAAAAATAAAATAAAAATATCGAGATATAGCTTGTGTATCGCGATATGGCCTAAAAATATCGAGATATTAAAAAAAAGGCCATATCGCCCAGCCATACCGTAAGATTTTTTTGTTCAAATAAAGCCAATAATGCATTTTTTATGATCCCCTTTATTTAAAAAAGTTCCGAAAAGTATCAATATAATTTGGGTACCGGTACCAGAACCAAAGTATTGGTATCGGGACAACACTAATAGATACCATTATCATTTCTCTTACTGCTGGTGCATAACTAAAAAAAATAAAGGACTATTGTCAACTATCTTGCCCGACAGAACAATGCTTCAGAAGTAAACTTGATTTTCTCCGCCAATTTTCTAAAAAGGGGTAGTTTTTAGTGTGAATATAGTTGCAATGAATTTAGACTTTATTCAAAGATACCCCCTCACTGACTATAATAAGACAAACATATCCTCACGTACTTCATGGGGGGGTTGAGGCCTTTAGTTGAGCCCATTTAGTGTTTTGGGGGAAATTATTAGCGTGCATTGACCACATTCATTTTAATGTGTTTATTATGTCAATGCAAACGTTAGTCAAACGACATATATAATAGTTATGGGAAGCAGGTCATATTACTCATGTTAGATTACAAATAAAGTGAATATTGCTATAGAATGGCCCGGGCACATTTGAACAAAGTACCGTTATAACACTACGCATTTGGAGTTTGGCTGATTTAAAAGCGTTAAATTGCGATGTAACGAGCACCGGAAAACGAGCATGGTTCGCCATTTTGTGCCCAAAAAAAGCCTCAAAAAGGGAGGTTGTTAGCGCGCCGCAGTCAAACAAACAACGGCTAGCGAAGCTAACCAGAGCTAATGCTACATCGTTCAAGCTACACAACACCGTCGGGTTCGCCACAAAAAATCACTTACCTCACTATTGATGTAGAAACCCAGAGCGTGTCGCATCACGTTTTGACTTGATCGAATTTGTCGTTGAAGGTGATAAAAGGCCGTTTCTTAAGATATTACGATTGAAGGGGACGCTCCCGGCATGGCGCATTGACTTGCTCCACCGCGGCTGGGAAATCAGAGACGCGGTTTGCGTGAACCTTGCCCGCCTCCCCCCCAACACAAACACAAACAATTAGGGATGTGGGGGGAAATAGATTCGAATACGTTGTGCGATTCAGAATCGATTCTCATTTAAAAAAAAAAAATCGATTTAAAAAAAAAAAAATTAATCAATCCAACAAACCACTACACAGCAATACCATAACAATGCATTCCAAAACCAAACCTGACCCAGCGTCACTCAGAACTGCAATAAACAGAGCAATTGAGAGGAGACACAAACACGACACAGAACAAACCAAAAGTAGTGAAACAAATATTAATATGATCAACAACTGTATCAATATTAAATATAATTTCCTTTTTTTTTTCTTTCTTTTTTTTTTTTTGGTCCTGTCCAGCTTCTCAGGCAAATTATGTAGTTGATGTACAGTGGGGCAAAAAAGTATATAGTCAGCCACCGATTGTGCAAGTTCTCCCACTTAAAATGATGACAGAGGTCTGTAAGTTTCATCAAAAAGTTCTATTTTGGTTTCATCTGACTACCTGACATTCTCCCAATCCTCTGCTGTATCATCCAAGTGTCCATTTTGGTATGAACTCAACTTGTCGTGTTTGGAGGAAGAAGAATACTGAGTTGCATCCCAAGAACACCACACCTACTGTGAAGCATGGGGGTGGAAACATCATGCTTTGTGGCTGTTTTTCTGCTAAGGGGACAGGACGATTGATCCGTGTTAAGGAAAGAATGAACAGGGCCATGTATCGTGAGATTTTGAGCCAAAACCTTCTTCCATCAGTGAGAGCTTTGAATGCTTGACCAAATACTTATTTTCCACCATAATTTACAAAAAAATTATTTAAAATTCCTACAATGTGAATTCCTGGATTTTGTTTTTCACATTCTGTCTCTCACAGTTAAAGTGTACCTATGATGAAAATTACAGACCTCTGTCATCATTTTAAGTGGGAGAACTTGCACAATCGGTGGCTGACTAAATACTTTTTGCCCCACTGTAGATGCCCATATCGGCTGTTCAGATTTACTTTACAAAAGAGAAATGTAGGATACTTCTCTTGTTGCCTTATTGGAATTTGACTTTATTAAATGTATTTATATTATCATTTGGTGCAGCCGGGCCGGAGCAAGAGGGGATAGAAAGAGAAAAAAAGGAAGACAGAGGGGGAAATTGTGGGGATGAGAGGGGGATTGGACAGAGGGACAAAAACAACAACAGCAAACACAACAATAACAACAACAACAACAACAACAATAGAACAACACCAGCACATATGAGATGTACAAATATGATCGCAAAAGTGATAGCAAAGAAGCAGTTAGTGAAATAAATAAAAATATAGAAATGACAATGAGCATTTTTACACTACAACTGGAGCAATACAAATACTAATTGAAAAAGCACTATTGATTATGAACAATACCAATAGTTTATCTCTATTATCAACAATACTGTTTGGCTTGTGTGGCATTGTAATGCCGGATTCGGTCCTCCGTGGATGCGTCAACAAGAACACAGCAAAAAGGTAAGAACTAAGGGATTTATTAAACAAAAGGAGCTATGAACAAAAACACTGGTACAAATAGAAAAGGCAAATAAAAGTGCTAGCATGGAAAGCTAGGTCAAACTAACCGAAACACAAACATTTGGCACAAAGGCACACAAAAGGAAACACAAAACAACTAGCGCGAAAGCTAGGAATAAAATAAAGCTTAGCGTGAGAGCTAGCGAAATCGAGAGTGAGAGACAAGTCATAAACAGATGTATGTGAACAAACTAAGATCCGACAATGAGAGAACAGAAAAGGTTGGCTTATAAAAGGTGGTGACTAGTAAAGACAGGTGTGCTGGAAAAGAGAGTAGCAGCTGAAACTAATGAGTGACCATGGAAATGAACAAAACAGGAACTAAGCATGTCAAACCGCAGAGTGATATAAAAATGGAACAAAAATAACAATATGGTGATGATCCAACCATCGGATCACAACAAATACAGTTGTTCAAATGCAACAGTATGTATACATGATAACTAGAATCAATCAATCAATCAATGTTTACTTATAAAGCCCTAAATCACTAGTGTCTCAAAGGGCTGCACAAACCACTACGACATCCTCGGTAGGCCCACATAAGGGCAAGGAAAACTCACATCCAGTGGGACATCGGTGACAATGATGACTATGAGAACCTTGGAGAGGAGGAAAGCAATGGATGTCGAGCGGGTCTAACATGATACTGTGAAAGTTCAATCCATAATGGATCCAACACAGTCGCGAGAGTCCAGTCCAAAGCGGATCCAACACAGCAGCAAGAGTCCCGTTCACAGCGGAGCCAGCAGGAAAACATCCCAAGCGGAGGCGGATCAGCAGCGCAGAGATGTCCCCAGCCGATACACAGGCAAGCAGTACATGGCCACCGGATCGGACCGGACCCCCTCCACAAGGGAGAGTGGGACATAGGAGAAAAAGAAAAGAAACGGCAGATCAACTGGTCTAAAAAGGAAGTCTATTTAAAGGCTAGAGTATACAAATGAGTTTTAAGGTGAGACTTAAATGCTTCTACTGAGGTGGCATCTCGAACTGTTACCGGGAGGGCATTCCAGAGTACTGGAGCCCGGAATGAAAACGCTCTATAGCCCACAGACTTTTTTGGGGCTTTGGGAATCACTAA
Organism: Nerophis ophidion; assembly: GCF_033978795.1. Lineage (NCBI taxonomy): Eukaryota > Metazoa > Chordata > Actinopteri > Syngnathiformes > Syngnathidae > Nerophis > Nerophis ophidion. The sequence continues at coordinate 74,207,070 of NC_084611.1, forward strand.
TAAGCCGGAGTCCTTTGAACGCAGATTTCTTGCCGGGACATATGGTACAATACAATTGGCAAGATAGGATGGAGCTAGGCCGTGTAGTATTTTATACGTAAGTAGTAAAACCTTAAAGTCACATCTTAAGTGCACAGGAAGCCAGTGCAGGTGAGCCAGTACAGGCGTAATATGATCAAACTTTCTTGTTCTTGTCAAAAGTCTAGCAGCCGCATTTTGTGCCAACTGTAATCTTTTAATGCTAGACATGGGGAGACCCGAAAATAATACGTTACAGTAATCGAGACGAGACGTAACAAACGCATGGATAATGATCTCAGCGTCTTTAGTGGACAGAATGGAGCGAATTTTAGCGATATTACGGCGATGAAAGAAGACCGTTTTAGTAACGCTTTTAATGTGTGACTCAAAGGAGAGAGTTGGGTCGAAGATAACACCCAGATTCTTTACCGTGTCGCCTTGTTTAATTGTTTGGTTGTCAAGTGTTAGAGTTGTATCATTAAATAGAGGTCGGTGTCTAGCAGGACCGATAATCAGCATTTCCGTTTTTTTGGCGTTGAGTTGCAAAAAGTTAGCGGACATCCATTGTTTAATTTCATTAAGACACGCCTCCAGCTGACTACAATCCGGCGTGTTGGTCAGCTTTAGGGGCATGTAGAGTTGGGTGTCATCAGCATAACAGTGAAAGCTAACACCGTATTTGCATATGATGTCACCTAGCGGCAGCATGTAGATGCTGAAGAGTGCAGGGCCAAGGACCGAACCCTGGGGAACTCCACGCGCTACCTTAACGTAGTCAGAGGTCACATTGTTATGGAAGACGCACTGCATCCTATCAGTAAGATAAGAGTTAAACCAAGACAGGGCTAAGTCTGACATACCAATTCGTGTTGAAAACTTTTTAGTTGTAATTTCAGCACAGCAGTGATTAAAAATCCCTCACTGACATTATCATTAGACATTTATAAAAAAATAAAAATAAGAGTGTCACAGTGGCTTACACTTGCATCGCATCTCATAAACTTGACAACACACTGTGTCCAATGTTTTCACAAAGATAAAATAAGTCATATTTTTGGTTCGTTTAATAGTTCAAACAAATTTACATTATTGCAATCAGTTGATAAAACATTGTCCTTTACAATTATAAAAGCTTTTTTTTTTAAATCTACTACTCTGCTAGCATGTCAGCAGACTGGGGTAGATCCTGCTGAAATCCTATGTATTGAATGAATACAGAATCGTTTTGAATCGGAAAAATATTGTTTTTGAATCGAGAATCGCGTTGAATCGAAAAAAATCGATATATTATCGAATCGCGACCCCAAGAATCGATATTGAATCGAATTGTGGGACACCCAAAGATTCGCAGCCCTACAAATAATACTCCTCTACACAGTCATATATGACTGACTTATAAGAGCGTGTATTCGCAATTTAAACACATTGTACCAGTAGAACATCCAAATGCAAAAAGGAGAAACAAGAGCAAGAGACATAGAACAATTTATTACAGCTTAAACTGGATGTTTGTGAACTGCTCATAACCTGGACTTGGAGAGGCCTCTTGCAAAATGCCACTGGAATAAAGCTGCAGGAGAGGTGTAGAAAGTGTGGCCCGGGGGCTAATTTTTCAACGGCCCAGGCAGATTCTAAAAAAACTGTTACTTTTTCTTTTTTTTTTAAGTGGGACAGCACGGTGGCACAGGGGCTAGTGCACTGTTTTTCAACCTTATTTAAGCCAAGGCACATTTTATTCATTACAAAAATCCAGAGGCACACCGTGAGCAGAAAATATAAAAAAAAAAATGAAACTCTGCATCTGATATTGACAGTAAAAAGTTGTTGTCGCAATTGTTGGATATGAATTCAAACCATGCACCATGCATCACTATAGCTCTTGTCTCAAAGTAGGTGTACTGTCACCACCTGTCACATCACGCTTTGACTAATTTTGAGTTGTTTGCTGTTTTCCCGTGCGTAGTGTTTTAGTTGTGGTCTTGCGCTCCTATTTTGGTGGCTTTTCCTCTTTTGTTGATATTTTCCTTTAGCAGTTTCATGTCTTCCTTTGAGCGCTATTCTGCGTACCTGCTTTGTTTAATCAAGACTATTTCGGTTGATTTTATCCTTCTTTGTGTGGACATTGTTGATTGTCATGTCATATACAAATATACTTTGTGGACGCCGTCTGCTCCACGCGCTGTAAGTCTTTGCTGTTGTCCAGCATCCTGTTTTTTCTTTACTTTGCAATCAGTTCAGTTTTAGTTTCGTTTTGTATAGCCATCCCTAAGCTTCAATGCCTTTTCTTAGCAGCACTCGCCTTTTGTTGTTTTCGGTTTAAGCATTAGACACCTTTTTACCTGCATCCTGCCTCCCGCTGTCGTCTGCATATTGTGATCACCACAAACCATGTTCCCGACATCTACAAAGCAATTAGCTACCTGTTGCCACCTACTGATATGGAAGAGTACAACACAGTTACGCTGCCAAGCTCTAGACAGCATAAACACTCAACAACGGCACATTATTTGCGGATTACTGGTTACTGGTTTGCAAAAAAGTATTTTTAACCCAAATACGTGAAATTATATAATCTTCCACGGCATACCAGACTGTATCTCAGCCACGGCACAGTGGTTGAAAAATGCTGGGTTAGTGCATGTGCCTCACAATACGAAGGTCCTGAGTTCAATCCCGGGCTCGAGATCTTTCTGTGTAGAGTTTGCATGTATTCCCCGTGACTGCGTGGTTTCCCTCCGGGTACTCTGGCTTCCTCCCACCTCCAAAGACATGCACCTTGATTGGCAACACTAAAATTGGCCCTAGTGTGTGAATGTGAGTGTGAATGTTGTCTGTCTATCGGTGTTGGCCCTGTGATGAGGTGGCGACTTGTCCAGGGTGTGCGCCGCCTTCCGCCCGAATGCAGCTCAGATAGGCTCCAGCACCACCCGCGACTCCAAAAGGGACAAGTGGTACAAAATGGATGGAAATAAAAGTGTAAGCGGATAAAATGTAACGGGAAAAAATTGCAATGTTGACTCCAAAAACTGCGATGAGGTGGCGACTTGTCCAGGGTGTACAGCGCCTTCCGCCCAATTGTAAATGAGATAGGCACCAGCGCCCCCCGCGACCCCAAACGGAATAAGTGGTAGAAAATGGATGGATGGACTCCAAAACACAAAACTACCATGCAGACTGTTTTTTTTCTTCCATAATTGTCATTGCTCAAAAACGAATAATGAATCAAAATCGCTGTTGTAATGAATTATTGACTTATTCAATTATCTTACTGATATCATTCCACTTTGAAGTAATATTTGGGGAAATAATGCATATTGTGTGTGTTTACCATATAAAAAGGTCTCAGAAAATCTGTGGAGACTCCTCTCAATCCCGGGTTGCAGAGGGGTTAGTGCGTCTGCCTCACAATATGAAGGTCCTGCAGTCCTGGGTTCAATCCTAGGCTTGGGATCTTTCTGTGTGGAGTTTGCATATTCTCCCCGTGAATGCGTGGGTTCCCTCCGGGTACCGCGGCTTCCTACCACTTCAAAGACTTGCATCTGGGGATAGGTTGATTGGCAACACTAAATTGGCCCTAGTGTGTGAATGTGAGTGTGAATGTTGGCCCTGCGGTGAGGTGGCAACTTGTCCAGGGTGTACCCCGCCTTCCGCCCGATTGTAGCTGAGATAGGCGCCAGCGCCCCCTGCAACCACAGTTGTTTTTATCTTTCGTCGTGGGGACATTGCTGATTGTCATGTCATGTTCGGAGGTACTTTGTGGACGCTGTCTATGCTCCACAGTAAGTCTTTGCTGTCGTCCAGCATTCTGTTTTTGTTTACTTAGTAGCCGGTTCAGTTTTAGTTTCGTTCTGCACAACCTTCCCTAAGCTTCAATGCCTTTTCTTAGTGGCACTCACCTTTTTAAAAATTTTTGGTTCAAGCATTAGATTCCTTTTTACCTGCACGTTGCCTCCTGCTGTTTCTGACATCTACAAAGCAATTAGTTACCGACTGCCACTTACTGATACGGAAGAGTATTACACGGTTACTCTGCCGAGCTCTAGACAGCACCGACACTCAACAACACATCATTTGCAGACTATAATTACTGGTTTGCAAAAATATTTTTAACCCAATTAGGTGAAATTTGATAATCTCTCACAGTACACTAGTGTGCCGCGGCACAGTGGTTGAAAAATACTGAGTTAAAGTACCACTGAAAGTCACACACACACTAAGTGTGGTGAAATTATCCTCTGCATTTGACCCATCCCCTCGTTCCACCCCCTGGGAGGCGAGGGGAGCAGTGAGCAGCAGCGGTGGCCGCGCTCGGTAATCATTTTGGTGATTTTTAACCCCCAATTCCAACCCTTGATGCTGAGTGCCAAGCAGGGAGGCAATGGGTCTTTAGTATGACTCGACCGTGGTTTGAACTTAGGACCTTCCAGTCTCAGGGACTGGTCATAAAGGCATTCAGTTCACATTAAAATCTTTATCACATCGCCGACACATTTCCACCATTTTGCCGATAAAAATAGACAAGAAACGTGATTCACGTTAAAGGTCACATGGCAGCACACGATTGCGCGTTCCATTGTTTGTCCATAAACAGAAACTTACACCCAGCCTGTTGTACAATATGCGTGGGTTTGTAAAGTCCTGCAGGGCGTGTGATGTGACGCAATAGTAACTCACGTAACATTCATCTTAACACCAGGAATAGGAATGAAAACACATATAGATGTCATTTTCTTACATGAAAGGGTAGAATAACATAAAGTCAATGTAGACATAAAAGTCAAAAAGTGATGTATTTTATTTAGACATTTTACTGCGATGAAAAACAATGAGAAAAAGAAATAGAGTTCTGGATTCCCCACACTTCCAGGGACTGGATCTTAAAATGTCCTTTGCAGAGCGGCGTACTCTTGAATGTGTCACAATGTTCTGTGAATCCTCCCTCCAAGTCTTCTTGAAGGCAGATAGCGTGACCTCCGTCTCCACCTTACACAAGACAGCATGAAACCCCGCCCGTAATGAACCCCCTCCGTGATGTCTTTTTACTTACCGACGAGGAGGCGCTTGCTACTGCCTGCAATGAACTTGGAGACTTCTTGTTCCTTGGATCTCTTCGGCTCTTTAGAGGTCATCGGTTCCTCAGAGGGGGTGGTGAAAGGAACGGTCAAGAAGCTGGGGTCCTGGGGTGTCCCGGCTGGACATGTGAGAGTCGAGGGGATGTCCTGAGACTGCTGAGGGGACACTTTCCTGGTCATGATGTTGACCATGGCTCGCTGGTAGCGCTCCATGCTGGGACGGAGCTGAAAGATCCATCATATTTCTTATAAGTAACAAGTAGGGGGGTCAAATGATTCAAATATTTAATGATAAATAATCACATTGTCTGTAGTTAACTCATAATTAATCCCAAATTTACTATACATTTTTTTTTTAATCATTAATTTGTGTCGTTCTCAATTGTTTTTCGCCCAGCACCACCTCAGAAAACACTTGGCTCTCCAAGTACCACCACAATGACCAACATAGAAATACAGTAGCCTGGTAGGCCTAAGTATTCATTGAAAACAAGGCCGCGGTTTTATTATTTTGGGCCAGTGTAATATTACACACCCTTTGAACGGTAACACTGTGTTTTGAACATGGGAAATTAAAACAATGTACTGTATTCAAGTGATTATTTAGTGTACCACGAGCTTGCGTATACGTACCACAGTTTGTGAATCACTGTCTTAGACAGATCATTTTCAAGGTGTTGATATTGTTATTTTCTTAATGCAACTTTAATCAAACAATTGCTTATATATATACATACATACATACACATATATATGTATGTATGTATATATATATGTGTGTGTATATATGTATATATACACACAGAAAATGTGTTAGTTATGGTGATGACTCTCCAGGGGGAGGGGACCGGGAAAAGGGGTGGGTGGGTGTAAGGATCATTGTAACCTGGCCTGTTGCCATCACGTCTCGAGCTCCTCGCTGCCACCACAGCCTGGGGGGCAATAGACTACAGACTGCGGTGAAGTAGGCCGGCTTCATCGCATGAAGAAGCCTAATAATATACATATACATACATATATATATATGTACATGTATATGTATATATATGTACACGTATATGTATGTACATATGTACATACATATGTATATACATATCTATATAAATATATTGTATAAATATATATTTATGTATGTATATTTGTATGTATGTGTATATATGTATACATATTTACATATGTATATATGTGTTATGTATTTATGTGTTTATGTATATATGTGCATGTATGTATATGTATTAGTATATGTATAAGTATATGTATATATGTATGTATATATGTGTATGTATGTATATGTATATATGTGTATGTATGTATATGCATTTCAATGTATGTATATGTATATACAAACCCCGTTTCCATATGAGTTGGGAAATTGTGTTAGACGTAAATATAAACGGAATACAATGATTTGCAAATCCTTTTCAACCCATATTCAATTGAATGCACTACAAAGACAAGATATTTGATGTTCAAACTCATAAACTTTATTTTTTTTTGCAAATGATAATTAACTTGGAATTTCATGGCTGCAACACGTGCCAAAGTAGTTGGGAAAGGGCATGTTCACCACTGTGTTACATCACCTTTTCTTTTAACAACACTCCATAAACCTTTGGGAACTGAGGAAACGAATTGTTGAATCTTTGAAAATGGAATTCTTACCCATTCTTGTTTTATGTAGCGCTTTAGTCGTTCAACAGTCCGGGGTCTCCGCTGTCGTAATTTACGCTCCATAATGCGCCACACATTTTCGATGGGGGACAGGTCTGGACTGCAGGCGGGCCAGGAAAGTACCCTCACTCTTTGACTATGAAGCCACGCTGTTGTAACACGTGGCTTGGCATTGTTTTGCTGAAATAAACAGGCGCGTCCATGATAACGTTGTTTGGATGACAACATGTGTTGCTCCAAAACCTGTATGGACCATTCAGCATTAATGGTGCCTTCACAGATGTGTAAGTTACCCATGCCTTGGGCACTAGGGCACCCCCATACCATCACAGATGCTGCCTTTGCGCCTATAACAATCCGGATGGTTATTTTCCTCTTTGTTCCGGAGGACACCACGTCCACAGTTTCCAAATATAATTTGAAATGTGGACTCGTCAGACCACAGAACACTTTTCCACTTTGCATCAGTCCATCTTAGATGAGCTCGGGCCCAGCGTAGCCGACGGCATCCCTGGGTGTTGTTGATAAATGGCTTTCGTTTTGCATAGTAGAGTTTCAACTTGCACTTACAGATGTAGCGACCAACTGTAGTTACTGACAGTGGTTTTATGAAGTGTTCCTGAGCCCATATGGTGACATCCTTTACACACTGATGTCGGTTTTTGATGCAGTACCACCTGAGGGGTCAAAGGTCCGTAATATCATCGCTTACGTGCAGTGATTTCTCCAGATTCTCTGAACCTTTTGATGATTTTACGGACTGTAGATGGTAAAATCCCTAAATTCCTTGCAATAGCTCGTTGAGAAATGTTGTTGTTAAACTTTTAGACATTTGCTTGACCCTTGCCCCATCCTTGTTTGTGAATTACTTAGCAATTCATGGGAGCTGCTTTTATACCCAATCGTGGCACCCACCTGTTCCCAATTAGCCTGCACACCTGTGGGATGTTCCAAATAAGTGTTTGATGAGCATTCTTCAACTTTATTAGTATTTATTTGCCACCTTTCCCAACTTCTTTGTCACGTGTTGCTGGCATCAAATTCTATAGTTAATGATTATTTGCAAAAAAAAATAATATTTATCAGTTTGAACATCAAATATGTTGTCTTTGTAGCATATTCAACTGTATATGGGTTGAAAATGATTTGCAAATCATTGTATTCCGTTTATATTTACATCTAACACAATTTCCCAACTCATATGGTAACGGGGTTTGTATGTATATATATGTATACTTGTACATACATATGTATATACATATCTATCTATACATAAATATATATATACATAAGTATATATACATATACATATATATATATATATATATATATATATATATATACACACACGGTGGAAGTGGGGGTAGTGCGTCTGCCTCGCAATACGAAGGTCCTGAGTAGTCTGGGGTTCAATCTGTGTGGAGTTTGCATGTCCTCCCCGTGAATGCGTGGGTTCCCTTCGGGTACTCCGGCTTCCTCCCACCTCCAAAGACATGAGCCTGGGGATAGGTTGATTGGCAACGCTAAATTGGCTCTAGTGTGTGAATGTGAGTGTGAATGTTGTCTGTCTATCTGTGTTGGCCCTGCAATGAAGTGGCGACTTGTCCAGGGTGTACTCCGCCTTCTGCCCGATTGTAGCTGAGATAGGCACCAGCGACCCCCGCGACCCCAAAGGGAATAAGCAGTAGAAAATGGATGGATGGATATATACATATATAAATATGTATACATATACTTTACATATATAACACCCCTAACAAATAGTACATTGTACAAATTGGTTTAAATCAAGAATCCTACTAAATGCTACTAAATGATATGACCCTGAGGTTTATTCCTGTAAAAGTAGCTAAAAAGATAGCATGCGCTAACATTAGCATGCTAACTATTAACATGTGTCAAAAACCAACTTATGTAACTCTGGGGCGTATATCTGCAAAATTAAAGAAAAAAGTTAACATGCTAATTGTTAGCATGCTAACCATTAGCGGCATGTTTCAACAAACAAAGTATATATCCCAAAGGTGTATACCTGCAAAAAAGAAGAAAAAAGGAAGCCATTCAATTTTCGCCGTTTGTTCCAACGTTTTCCCACACCTCGCATGCATTAATTGCATGTGAAAAAAAAATTGCGGAGTTAAAAAAAATGTGTGAGAATTCATTATTGCCCTACTAACAAGAGGATTAATGCAATTTCATTATAATGGCTATGAGAGTATGACTCACCGTAAAAACGAAACATTCACAGGTTCCAAAATATGTGAGTTTATTTGAGTCATATTTGTGCCTTTCCGTCATATCCGTTGAAATGAAGGCACCAAAGACCTTAAGAATAAAAAAAGAATAGGAAAATCTCATGACAATTGATTATCTGAGGCTTCAGACAAAGCAAAAATGACATATGTATATAAGAAATGTTACCTCTTCATCCACAGTTTTGATGATCAATACTGCAGGTTCATGTCCCTCTACGTAAGAGTAAAATCTATAGGAAATGAATAAACACATAAGCAGTCCATAACACAGTGGTACTGTGTTATTTGAAGTGAAGTATGTCATTCAATCAAAATATTATTGTGAAAAAACTAAATGATTTCACAAATGATGGACTGTGAGCGATACTTAACCATTTTCAGGGCATTCAATCGATCGCAACTGGACAGTTTGATTTATCTAAGAAAACGTTTCGCCTCTCACTTGAGTTGACTTCTCCAGTTTATTCTCATAGAATTAGACTGGTCCGATCTAGTCTTAGACTCAGATTGGTCAGATCTAGTCTGGATTAGATCTGACCAATCTAAGATCTAGTCTTAGACTCATATTGGTCAGATCTAGTCTAGATTCGATCCGACCAATCCAAGTCTAAGACTAGGTCTGAACAATCTAGTCTACACTAGCGTAGACCTGACCAATCTAAGTCTAAGACTAGGGATGTTCTTTACTATTTTCAGGGCATTCAATCGATCGCAACTGGACAGTTTGATTTGTTTTAGAAGACATTTCGCCTCTTACTTGAGTTGGCTTCATCAGTTCATGTTCATAGAATTAGACTGGTCAGATCTAGTTATAGAATCAGACTGGTCAGATCTAGTCTACATTCGATCAGATCTAGTTTTAGTCTCAGATTGGTCGGATCTAGTTCTTTCCAATCCAAGTCAAAGACTAGGTCTGACAAATGTAGTCCAGACAAAACTAAATCTGACAATCTAATTGCTAGACTAAATCTAGTTCTGGCCAATTCTAAGTCTAAGACTAGGTCTGAACAATCTAGTGTACACTAGCGTAGACCTGACCAATCTAAATCTAAGACTCGGTCTGACAAATCTAGTCTAGATAAGACTAGATCTGAACAATGTAAGTCTAAGACTAAGGCTATTCTTAACCATTTTCAGGGCATTCAATAGATCACAACTGGACTGTTCGATTTCTTTGAGAAGACATTCCGCCTCTCACTTGAATTGGATTCATCAGTTCATGCTCATAGAATTAGACTGGTCAGATCTAGTCTTGGACTCAGATTGGTCATATCTTGTCTACATTCGATCAGATCTAGTCTTAGTCTCAGATTGTTTGGGTCTAGTCGGGATTAGATCTGATCAATCTAAATTTAAGATGAGATCTAGTTCTTACCAATTTAAGTCTAAGACTAGGTCTGACAAATGTAGTCCAGACGAGACTAGATCTGACCAATCTAATTGCAAGACTAGATCTATTTCTGACCAATCTAAATCTATGTCTAGGTCTGAACAATCTAGTCTACACTAGACCAATCTAAGTCTAAGACTAGGTCTGACAAATCTGGTCTAGATTAGACTAGGTCTGAACAATCTATGTCTAAGACTAAGGTTATTCTTAACCATTTTCAGGGCATTCAATCGATCGTAACTGGACTGTTCGATTTTTTTTAGAAGACATTCCGCCTCTCACTTGAGTTGGCTTCATCAGTTCATGTTCATAGAATTAGACTGGTCAGATCTAGTCTTAGACTCAGATTGGTCAGATCTAGTCTACATTCGATCAGATCTAGTCTCAGATAGGTCGGATGGCGTCTGGATTAGATCCGGCCAATCTAAATTTAAGACGAGATCTAGTTCTTACCAAATAAGTGTAAGACTTCGTCTGAACTATTTAGTCCACACTAGCAAAGACCTGACTAATCTAAGTCTAAGACTAGATCTAGTTCTGACCAATCTAGTGTAAGACTAGATCTGACCTGTATGTATAATATATATATATATATATATATGTATATATATATTTTTTATTTTTTATTTTTTTTAATGTAGTATGTATGCATACAGTATATATAGAGTCAAAATGTTTGGTCACCACTGGAATCGACTTACGATGCGAGACTTCCTCCGTTTTCTGTTTTGCTAAAGAGCTTAATGGGACTGAAAAGGGCAAAGCGTTCTGGTATCCAGGCCCAGACCACGGACATCTCAGTCCCTGTCACCACACCAGAGCTCAGGTTGTTGAAGTCCACTGTATCCACTGACTGCCTACAGAATCATAGCAAAATACCAGTGTTGTGAGCTGAAACATTGTCTAAAAATACAGTACTCCTTTTGGTTTCCCTCACCTTTTCTGGTGAATGCTGACCCCTTTTTGCATGAGGGAGACCTTATTGGCTTTGAACAGGAGATTGAGCTCTCTCCTTGTCGCAATTGGAACCATGAAAGCTTGTTCCAGAAGATTCTCAGCCGTGCAGTGGCGATTCACATTCTGCACGAACCGTTTCATATCCGTGCGGAAATCCTCCACGTCTGCAACTCGAGATGACACCGAGACTTTGTAGAGGCTGAGCAAAGTCAATGCAACCCTGCAAAGTGTAAATGAAAAGTTACCTTGTTATTCTCAGGTTTGGGGTGGTTTGAATTAGGGCTGTGAATCTTTGGGTGTCCCACGATTCGATTCAATATCGATTCTTGGGGTCACGATTCGATAATATATTGATTTTTTCGATTCGATTCGATTCACGATTCAAAAACGATATTTTTCCGATTCAAAACGATTCTGTATTCCTTCAATACATAGGATTTCAGCAGGATCTACCCCAGTCTGCTGACATGCAAGCAGAGTAGTAGATTTAAATAAAAAAAAAAGCTTTTATAATTGTAAAGGACAATGTTTTATCAACTGATTGCAATAATGTAAATTTGTTTTAACTATTAAACGAACCAAAAATATGACTTATTTTATCTTCGTGAAAACATTGGACACAGTGTGTTGTCAAACTTATGAGATGTGATGCAAGTGTAAGCCACTGTGACACTATTGTTCTTTTTTTTTATTTTTATGAATGTCTAATGATAACGTCAATGAGGGATTTTAAATCACTGCTATGCTGAAATTAAAACTAATATTGATACTGTTGTTGATAATATTCATTATTGTTTCACTACTTTTGGTTTGTTCTGTGTCGTGTTTGTGTCTCCTATCAATTGTTCTGTTTATTGCGGTTCTGGGTGTTGCTGGGTCATGTTTGGTTTTGGAATTGGATTGCATTGTTATGGTATTGCTGTATAAAAATGAGAATCGATTCTGAATCGCACAACGTATTCGAATCGATTTTTTACCCACACCCCTAGTTTGAATGTAAACAAAACAATGCCAAACCTGTAAAGAACCTTGTAGCCCTCCAACGAGTAGACATCCAGTACTCTGATAGCATATGTAAATGGGAGATCAGCAAAGATCCACATGATCCAGTCAGAATAGAACTCGAAAAGGTTCTGGTGAGAGCTGGCAATCAGCTTTCGGATGCCCCGGCAACATCTGTTGGCAAGGTCTCCGAAGGTCATGCACGAGGCTCGGTATGTGAGGAAGGTCTGATCAATGTAACGCTTGTTCGGGTCGTTGTAGCAGATCAGTCTGGAAACGCTGCAGAAGCATTCGGCCTCATCCTGGCTGAAGTGTAAGATGAGTGAGACCAAAGCAGGAAGGATGGGGCAGAAGTTCATGTCTGGGAAATATCTCCCCAGGCAGAGAAGAATCTTTTTGACAGAATTCAGACCCGCTTTGTTGAGACAGTACCTGGAAAAAATGAAATAAACCAATCGCAGTTAAATTTTCCAATTAGTAAGCAACTTTTTGGAGGAATTTTGCCCATCATCAACAATCCCAAGGTGAGACAACAACACCCGTCTTTGTCTTTTTTGCGTGTTGTAAATAGTAAAAACACTGCCACCAAGAGGCAGGTAACAACACAGTTACTAGATATTAGGGGATTTACCTATTTAGTCTGTAAAGCCCTCTAAAAACAGACGTCTCAACGTTTTCCAGGCCAGAGATCCCCACGCTAATGGAGCGAAGGAGTGGGAACCCCTTACTTATGTATCTTGTATGAAAGTATGATGGTATTTTACATTAAACTGCTCCTAAAGGTACATTGTTATCGTGCAATACTGATGATATTCAAATAATAATAATAATATAATAGGCTGACCATATTCTAAAATCCCAAAAAGAGGACACATATATGCGTGCCAAGGCGGGCAGCACGCCAAAACCGGGACTAGGTGAAAATTTGCCAATGATACTTGAACTTGATTTATAAACAATATATTTATTTAAATAAAGCATTTTTTCTCCCCTGTTGACAGTATAACAAAATAAGTCACACTTATATTATGGAACATTCACAGTTTTAGAAAAAGTACAGAGGTAGCAATATTCAAAATAAGCTCTTGTACATAATATACACATAAATATGCCTCAAAACATGTTAATTATATTTAAACAAAAAACAGGTAACAGCCCATTCTTTAAAATGTCTCTTCTCAGTCTAGTGGACCATTCTAATGTAAAAAATATAAATAATGCCTCAAAACATTTGAAACAAAGATGTTCTCAGAGAATACACCATAGATGAAAGGTATTTCACAAATCAGTTAAAACAACAAAAAAATAGGTAGCATTTCTGAGCCAATTATTTTAGGCTTCTGAAAAAAAATAACAAAAAAAATAATGCAGTCCACATTTAAAACAAAAAAAAGGACCTTTCCCGGTAAAACACGAACCAACACTTCCTCTCAACAGCGTCACTTCCCTAACTTCCCCGGAAGTCCCGCCCCTCAGCCAAAATCATTGGCTAACAACCCGTAGCCAGCCGCTACAATATTTACAGCTGGAATTCACCAACTCAAGTAATATATATGCGGTAACTTAACCCTGGACATACATTGAAAATACACGCAACCCTAATTCAAAATGCCGGATAATTGAGGCATTTAAAAAAACCCGCCCGGACAACCCTGCAAAAGAGGACATGTCCGGGGAAAAGAGGACGTATGGTCAGCCTATAATATAGTTCCCCTAATAGCTAGCTGACAACTAGTGCACTATTTACTAAATGATAACTAACGCTCTAGTCACTAACTATCAACTGGTGTGTTCATCGCTGGCTGACAACTAGCGTGCAAATCGCTGGCTGGGAACTAGCACACTAATCGGTAGGAGGCAACTAGCGTGTTAATCGCTAGCTGAGAAGGAGGGTGTTAATCGCAAGTGGACAACAAGAGCACTCATTGTTAGCTGGCAACCATAGCGTTAGTTGCTAGCCGAAAGCTAACGTGCTGATCACTAGCTGGCAATTAGAGTGCTTATGAGTAGCTGACAAATAGCGAGCTAATTAGCTCACTAACGAGCCAATCTCTAGCTTTCCACTCCTGCACTAATCTCTGGCTGGGAACTGGAGCTCTAATCGCTAGCTGGCATCTAGCGTTTTGATTGCTAGCTCACAAGTGGGGTGTTTATCGGTAGTGGACAACCAGAGTGCTAATTGTTTGCTAGCAACTAGCGCGCCGATCGCTAGCTGGCAATTAGAGTACTTATCACTAACTGACTAATTTCGAGCTGGCAACTAACAAGCCGATCTCTAGCTTAAAACGTGCTAGCTAATCTCTGGCTGGGAACTAGCGCACTAATCGCTAGCTGGGAACCAACGTTTTAATTGCTAGCTCACAAATGGGGCGTTAATCGGTAATGGACAACCAGAGCGCTATTTGTTTGCCGGCAACTAGATCGCTAATCACTAACTGAAAACAAACACGCTAATTGCTAGCTGGCAACTATAGTGCTAATCGGTAGCTGATAACAAGGGGGCTGGTTGCTAGCTGGGAACTGGCACACTAATCACAAGCTGACAACCAGCAAGCTAATTTCTAGTTGGCAACAAACAAGCCGAATGCTCGCTTACAACTATGGTGCTAATCTTTAGTTGGCAACAAGCAGGCTATTCGCTAGGTGACAACTAAAGCACTAATCGCTAGCTATCTTGTAATATTATTTATTCATTATGATGATTCAATCACATTCAACTATATGACAGTTTTTTGGCTCAATGTCAATGTGTATTTAAAAACATTTACATTTACATTTGTGGAAAAGTTGTGGGGGTAAATATAAAATATATTCACCCGCTAGCACCAAATCCCCCCACCCCCTCCGTGCATCGGTTGAGGTGGGCGGGGTTGGGGGGAGGCGGGGGTGTATAATGTAGCCCGGAAGAGTATGGATGCATGGGATTCTGGGTATTTGTTCTTTTGTGTTTATGTTGTGTTACAGTGCCGATGTTCTCCCGAAATGTGTTTGTCATTCTTGTTTGGTGTGGGTTCACAGTGTGGCGCATATTAGTAACAGTGTTAAAGTTGTTTAAACGGTCAGTCTCAGTGTGACCTGTATGGCTGTTAAACAACTGTGCGTTGTAATCGTTAGCGTGTGTCTACAGAAGCCTCATACGTCATAAGCAGCTAATTAATGGTGACTATGTTCTCCATACTAAAGTGTTAACAAAATATTATGTGGCTCTCATGGAAATACATTTTAGAATGTTTGGCTTTCATGGCTCTCTCAACCAAAAAGGTTCCCGACCCCTGATATATAGTATAATCTACAAAGATACAGGGCTTCACGGTGGCAAAAGGGGTTAGTGCGTCTGCCTCACAATACGAAGGTCCTGCAGTCCTGGGTTCAAATCCAGGCTCAGGATCTTTCTGTGTGGAGTTTGCATGTTCTCCCCGTGAATGCGTGGGTTCCCTCCGGGTACTCCGTCTTCCTCCCACTTCCAAAGACATGCACCTGGGGATAGGTTGATTGGCAACACTAAATTGGCCCTGGTGTGTGAATGTGAGTGTGAATGTTGTCTGTCTATCTGTGTTGGCCCTGCGATGAGGTGACGACTTGTCCAGGGTGTACACCGCCTTCCGCCCGATTGTAGCTGAGATAGGCGCCAGCGCCCCCCGCGACCCCAAAAAGGGAATAAACGGTAGAAAATGGGTGGATGGATGGATACAAAGATACAAATAATTGCTATTGTGACATCTAGTGGACACATTTAGAACATCAGTTTCTTTCATTCAAAAATTTCAGTTCTTTTTTATACTTTGCAAACTCATCCTGCTGGCCGGATAAAAGCTGTTCGCGGGTGTCAAAAGTATGGCCGGCCCACAAGCCCGTACGTTTGACGCCTCTGGCCTAAAGCCAACAAAGTGTCTAGTCTCATGTTGACAGTATTTAAAACTTAAACGTTAAGTGTTTCAGAAAAAACGTTTAAAAGATGAAACTGTCCGTCTGCAATTAACCGTGATTAATTACAAGTTAACTTCAAAGTATGACAAAATGTTTCAAAAGTTTGACAGACAGTTTTTACCCATAAAATTCTTCACATCTATGAAGTGAAGTATTCTGCTTTATTCCCACAAACCAAACAACTCATAAAATGTCCAGATTACCTTGGTATTTCTCCAGCCTCCATGTACTCTGGAACAGGGTGGTTGCTGAGTTTTTGTTCTCCAAAGAGCTTTTTGCACAGTTCATAGTAGACATCTCTTTCAGGCGTGACACACCTACAGTGCAAGACAAAGTAAAGTAAATATGACTTCAAAGTTCAATGGTTCCAATTTAGGACAGGGGATTTCTGTGTATGGACATCTTGTGGAACGTACATGCTCGGTATTTGCTTTTTTGGTTTATTTTGACCTTGTCTGCCAATCACCCCCTCCCGTTCTGTTAGGTTATACCAAGCTATCTTTGGGTGACCGTTGACTTTGTCTCCTCATTCAGTTTGTAAAAAACATCAACCATTTGCTCGTAACCTGGGGATTTTCTGTCACTCCGGTGGCTTTTTTGTCATTCCCAGAAATGTTCCATTGTTTTTCCTCACTACAATGACCAACCATGAAATAAATACAAAAGCGTTCATCGACAGCAGGGCTATTCAACCGACTGCCGGGGAACAAATCCGGCATGGGAATGATAACTTGAAAAAACTTCAAAACTTGGCAAAGAATTTTTGCTGCAAATTCCTAAAAACACTTTCGTGCCCCTGTTGTATAGAGTAACTTGGACCACTGTAAACATATTGGCAGATCCGTGCATGGACTAAAAAATGCTGGGTTATTTTGATAACCCAATTTATGAGTTGCCAGTGTTGGGTTTAATTTTGCAGTTATTTTTATGAAGCGCAATCAATTTTTGGGGTTATAAGGGTATTATTTTAACTCAACTTCTGTGTTTTCAAAAAATTATGAACACTTTTTGGGTTGTTTTTCAACGAGTAGCGCATTTTTGGGGTAAAAGGTTTTTTTCTTTTTATTATTAAAATGTAACTTTTTTCTTGAGGGAAATTTTAGTATGGATTAATCTTTTGTTTTGATTGATTGATTGAGACTTTTATTAGTAGATTTCACAGTACAGTACATATTCCGTTCAATTGACCACTATATGGTAACACCCGAATAAGTTTTTCAACTTGTTTAAGTCGGGGTCCACGTTAATCAATTCATGGTATCTCATTAACATTATTTACAATAACCCAACATTAAGTTATCATAACTCAACTTTTTGGTTAAATATTTCAACGCAAAAGTTGGATTGAAAAAAATTAACCCGAAATGTTGAATTAAAATAACTCAAATAAGGGGTTTGTCCTTTTCTGAACCAGCAGTTGGGTTGAAATGTAACCCAACATTTTTTAGCGTGTACATATTGAATGCTGGAGACCAAACTTGTGATTTACATAACTGAGACATTCCTCAAAGCACCCTTATTGTCCTCTCTTTTTTGGCGGTCCTCGTTTTTTTTCATAATGTGATTTATCTAATGTGTTGCTGTTGCTTGTTTACTTCAGATGCAGTCAATAGTCATTGATCGAATTCTTTAGTTATCCTTTAGTGCTGGGGTGTCAAACTCATTTTAGATCGGGGGCCACGTGGAGAAAAATCTACTCCCAAGTGGGCCGGACTGGTAAAATCACGGCATGATAACTTAAAAAAAAAAGAAAACTTCAGATCTTTGTTAAAAATAGAACAAGCACATTTTGAAAATGTACAAATCATAATGTTGCTGGGTTGTTGTTGCTTTTTTTTTTTACACCATTCACCTTACTTCTAGATCATTTTATTGTAATCTAGTATTTAAAAAAAAACATGCATGTTTTTCTTTGTTGATATCGTTATATTCATATATTGTATATGGTTCATACCATTGGTATCAAACTCATTTTAGATCTGGGGTCACATGGAGAAAAATATACTCCCAAATGGGCAGGACTGGTAAAATCACAGCATGATAACTTAAAAATAAAGACAACTTCAGATCTTTGTTAAAAATAGAACAAGCACATTTTGAAAATGTACAAATCATAATGTTGCTGGGTTGTTGTTGTTTTTTTTTACACCATTCACCTCATTTCTAGATCATTTTATTGTAATCTAGAATTAAAAAAATAAAACATGCATGTGTTTAGTTGTTGATGTCGTTATATTCATATATTGTTATATGGTTTATACCGTGGGTGTCAAACTTATTTTAGATCCGGGGCCACATGTAGAAAAATCTACACCCAAGTGGGCCAGGCTGGTAAAATCACAGCGCGATAACTTAAAATATAGAAAACTTCAGATCTTTGTTCAAAAATAGAACAAGAAGATTCCTAAAATGTACAAATCATAATGGTGTTGCAGTTTTTTTTACACCATTCATCTCAATTCTAGCTCAATTTATTGTAATCTTTCTAAAAGAAAAGGGCAGAAAATAAGGATTTCTGTGTATTATGTGTTATGCGACTGGTATATTATGGAACCAAACGACCACTTACAGCAGGGGTGTCAAACTCATTTTAGAACAGGGGCCACATGGAGAAAAATCTACTCCCACGTGGGCCGTACTGGTAAAATCAATGCACGATACCGTAAAAATAAAGACAACTTCAGAACTTTGTTTAAAAAGAGAACAAGCCCATTCTGAGAATGTACAAATCATTATTCTGTTAGTTTTTTTTTTGTACAGTTAATAGTATTCTATCTTTGTTTATTTTCAGAATACATTATGTGATAATGTTCATCAGTCAACTCATTGGTGTTCATTTTCAACCTATCAAGATAAATTACAGGATGTTATTTATGTAGTTTGATAATTTTCCTCGAATGATGAACTAACATCACGTATTTTATTTTGTACATATGTAGCATCATCTACAAAGATACAAGTAATTGCTATTGTGACATCCAGTGGACAAATTTAGAAGAGCACTTTCTTTCATTCAAAAATTTCAGGTAAATTTTTATACTTAACAAACTTATCCCGCGGGCCGGATAAAACCTGTTCGCTGGCCTGATCCGGCCCTCGGGCCGTACGTTTGACACGTCTGCTTTAGTGCTTTTCAATGTTCCATTATACATCCTCTCTTTTTCATCCTTTGGGCTTTTCAACTGGTGGCCTAGGAGTTCAGTTCAAGAAACTTGTGAATGACTCACATTTTTGTAGAAGATTCCTAAAAAACAGCAGAGTGCTCCTGTAACTTATGCATTATAAAAATAAATGTTCTACTGAAGAAGATGATGGTTCTTATATATAAAAAAACAAGGCTAATAGTGAAGGGTTGTTAGCTTTCTGGAAATGTGGGCACCATAACAATTTAGTTGAACATCCCTGATCTGCAGTGTATCACATTGCTCTGATATAATTTAGCCATGGTTGTGTTATCTAGGAATTGCGGTTTACCAGCATTGCAGTTCCTAATGTTTCCTATGGCATTCCACTTCTGCAATTGCATCTCCTGCGGTATGCACATGCATTCTCCAAACTTTGAGCTCTAACCTGGAATGGATGCCGTGAATGATGTGATAGTAAGCCTTTGCTCTCAGTGTGTGAAGAATCGCCCAGAATCCTCGTCGGCCCATGGCCTTCAGCTGGGGGTGCTCGCTCTCAAGTATCTGCTGGTACCGAGCCGCAGCTTCCGGATCGATTTTCTCCCAGTCCACAAACTGGCCATATTTCATTCCAGAGCTGGAGCAGATCTCCCAGTTGTCAGACTCTGAGATAGTCATCATGGACACAGACTTCAGACTACCTTTGCTACCTGGGCAAAATGATACAGTGTTCTTTTGTATTCAACATATCCCCCCCAAAAAAGAAAAAACAAAGCAAAACAAAAAACACAGCATTAGGCAACAATATGTGCTTACCATTAAGATCTCTCAAGACTGAGTGCTTATTGAGTTTAGAATTGGACTTTTCATTTTTGCTTACAGGATGTTGCATGGTGACCGCTTTCTGCTTCAGTGCACCAGACATGGTCACGCTTTCAAAATCATCGTCGGAACAAGGCTCAGATGTTTCATAACTGTAAAAAGACCTAGAAAGCATAATTTTGGATTAGCTCATAAATCAATCATCCGTCTCACTCATAATGTCCAGGTTCATGCCAGTTGTCAACCACTACACAACCAATGGCCCTGATTATTGTAATTCCATTAAATTATATCAAACCCAAATGGATTATAAAAGCTGATACCTGGAACGAGGTCTCTGTAAAATGTCCTCAGTCTGTGTCTGTACACCGTAATTATTGCAATCCTCCGGGCTGTAATAGGAGTGAGACCTCTGTCTGCTTCTTCCTCCCGTCATGGTACTCAAGTCTTGGTCCGTGGATGCGTGGAGAAAAATTTAATTTATATTTCCACAGTTGGAGAATTCTGGCAAGCTTGATACATGAATCAGGTCAAGCCCTTTGCATTCGAGAAATGAAATGCCTCGTTACCTACGCACGTTCAGAGCTTCAGGATCTTATATAGGCCAATGGGTGGGGAAGCATAGGGCTAAGGGCTTGTTTGTGGTAACGTAATGCCCTGCACGTGAAAGGTTGCACTTCTGTTCCGGCTTTAAATCTGGCAACATCAAGTGTCTCCTTCTCATAAGAAGGTAATCAGCGTAGTGAAGACATCATCTCCAATAATCTTATAATAAAATGCAATTTGTATGAATGGAGTAACACAAAAGATTGTTTAGAAAACACAAATGATTTGATCCTATGTTGTCACAATAAAGTATTGCTATTTGCAGTTTGTATAATAGGTATGTTTTAAGAATTGTGTGCATTTGCATTACACAGGATAAAATGTATTTTAAATGAACTAAAAAAGAGAATTCCCAATGGCTGGTAAACCACTTAGTAAACAACGGCATTCCAAAATATGTTTGTCCACAATTGTAAGTACTGCTCCCTCTGTGAACTTGTGTAAGATCAAAATGCCAAATAGGACTTTTCTAGGAAATCTTGAAGAAGTTATTATTAAGTACAACATGTTTCTGTTTGGATCCAAACACAAGCATTGTTTAGTCATGAAACATTCAACCATCACAAGTATTTCACATGTGGGCTACACACTGGGGCTGAAAAACAAATTGGTCAACTGCATGTGTAAAGTTTTTTGTTTTTTTTAAACCTCATCCTTCATATAATTTGTCCTGAAACAGATACTGGGTTTTCTTTGTGGTATTATATATATATATATATATATATATATATATATATATATATATATATATATATATATATATATATATATATATATACATACCATGAATTGATTGACGTTGACCCCGACTTAAAGAAGTTGAAAAACTTTTTCGGGTGTTACCATTTAGTGGTCAATTGTACGGAATATGTACTGTACTGTGCAATCTACTAATAAAAGTTTCAATCAATCAATCAATGTGCTATATTAAAACATTTTTCTTCTATTTTTCAAGAGTTTGTATATTTTTAAAGTATATTTATTGCACTGCAGCGCTCGTTAAGAACAACATTTCATTATCTTCTATATACTGTGCGTATATGCTCTAAAAATGACGGATAAAGGAATCCAAGTTTGAAAAATGTATTTTTTTAAAGCAACTTATTTTAATTAAAAAAGCTTAGTCCACTTGTAAGTGCTTTCTTATCCTAAAAAAACACAACAACAAAAAAACAACCTTATGTCATGTATATAATACTGCAGTGGTTCTCAAATGGGGGTACGCGTACCCCTGGTGGTACTTGAAGGTATGCCAAGGGGTACGTGAGATTTTTTAAAAACATTCTAAAAATAGCAACAATGCAAAAATCCTTTATAAATATATTTATTGAATAATAATTCAACAAAATATGAATGTAAGTTCAGAGAAATGCAACAATGCAATATTCAGTGTTGACAGCTAAATTTTTTGTGGACATGTTCCATAAATATTGATGTTAAATATTTTTTTTGAAGAAATGTTTAGAATTGTGTTCATGAATCCAGATGGATCTCTATTACAATCCCCAAAGAGGGCACTTTAAGTTGATGATTACTTCTATGTGTAGAAATCTTTATTTATAATTGAATCACTTGTTAATTTTTCAACATTTTTTTTGTCATTTTTATACATTTTTTTTCCAAATAGTTCAAGAAAAATTTAGGGCTATATAAATAATCATTGATTGATTGATTGATTGATAAAATCATGTTCTAATAAACCTACAGTAGTGCAGAAAACGCCATATGCTCTTAATTTTGGAGAAAAAAAATACAAGGGGTTTCAAAATAGACTTAACATAACATTAATTGTTGTTATTATATTATTTTGATGTTAATTATTTTGTTTTTAATTATTATTAATATAATCAAATAATATGTATATTTTATTTGAAGAGCCTTTCACAAACAAACGTGGAATTAAAAAAAAAAATCATGTTTGAACACACAAGGAACTTATGATTGTGAATATAACAAAATATAGCAAAAAAGGACGGTAGGGATATAATGTTTTGAAGATTAATATCCGCCTCAATTGTCCCTCACAGCGACCTGTAGTGACGTCACACCCAAAACAAAGCGATTTACAACCGGGTGATTCGAGCGAGTGGATCTTCTCTTAAAACCATTTTCCCCCTACGAAATGTCACAGGATGCCTGGTAAATAACGACGTCACTCTTACATTTTTTCTGTTTTTTTACCAATATTGAGTCTAAGACTTCATTTTCCAAACGTGTTTCCCTCTTGTTAGCATACTAGCTT
This sequence comes from Nerophis ophidion, assembly GCF_033978795.1. NCBI lineage: Eukaryota > Metazoa > Chordata > Actinopteri > Syngnathiformes > Syngnathidae > Nerophis > Nerophis ophidion. The sequence goes on from NC_084611.1 coordinate 74,230,157, forward strand.
CCCCTGTTAGGTTTAATAGTTGAGCAGTATTGTATAAAGTAACCACTTAGATAGGCGTTATGTGTGCTTTATACAACAAGATATAATCCAACAAAATAAATATAGAATTGCTTAACAACACACACTTTGACCTGAGTTCAAACATTTTCTAGGGAGAGCCGATATGTCACGTGATAATTCAATGACCATTTGACGCGATTTAGGTTTTGATTGATTGATTGATACTTTTATTAGTAGATTGCACAGTACAGTACATATTCCGTACAATTGACCACTAAATGGTAACACCCGAATAAGTTTTTCAACTTGTTTAAGTCGGAGTCCACGTTAATCAATTCATGGTACAAATATATACTATCAACATAATACAGTCATCACACAAGTTAATTAATCATAGTATATACATTGAATTATTTACATTATTTACAATCCGGGGGGTGGGATGAGGAGCTTTGGTTGATATCAGAACTTCAGTCATCAACAATTGCATCAACAGAGAAATGTGGACATTGAAACAGTGTAGGTCTTATTTAGTAGGATATGTACAGCCAGCAGAGAACATAGTGAGTTCAGATAGCATAAGAACAAGTATATACATTAGAAGTACATTTGAGTTGTTTATAATCCGGGGAGATGGGATGTGAATGGAGGAGGGTATTAGTAAAGTGTTGAAGTTGCCTGGAGGTGTTGTTTTAGAGCGGTTTTGAAGGAATATAGAGATGCACTTACTTTTATACCTGTTGGGAGTGCATTCCACATTGATGTGGCATAGAAAGAGAATGAGTTAAGACCTTTGTTAGATCGAAATCTGGGTTTAACGTGGTTTGTGGAGCTCCCTCTGGTGTTGTGGTTATGGCGGTCATTTACGTTAAGGAAGTAATTTGACATGTACTTCGGTATCAAGGCGGTGTAGCGGATTTTATAGACTAGGCTCAGTGCAAGTTGTTTTACTCTGTCCTCCACCCTGAGCCAGCCCACTTTGGAGAAGTGGGTTGGATTGAGGTGTGATCTGGGGTGGAGGTCTAAAAGTAACCGGATTAGCTTATTCTGGGATGTTTGGAGTCTAGATTTGAGGGTTTTGGAGGTGCTGGGGTACCAGGAGGTGCAAGCGTAATCGAAGAAGGGTTGAATGAGAGTTCCCGCTAGAATCCTCAAGGTGCTTTTGTTGACCAGAGAGGAGATTCTGTAGAGGAATCTCGTTCTTTGGTTGACCTTTTTGATCACCTTGGTTGCCATTTTATCACAGGAAAGATTAACCTCTAGAATGGAACCTAGGTAGGTGATATCATCCTTCCTGGTGATAACAATGTCACCCACTTTTATAGTGAAGTCACTATATGTCAGTGTATGTTTTGGTTTGCTTGCTTCAATCAATGCAGATTTAAAAACAAAAAAAAACATTGGTTTATTTGATTTTATTTTTTAAATGCAAAAACGATGACAATAAAACAAAGCGTCTTCCCTTTTTTGTGTTGAATAGTAATGATTACATATAATAAAAGGTTTGATTTTCAATGGATATTTCCATCCATCCATCCATTTTCTACCGCTTATTCCCCTGGGGGTTGCAGGGGGCACTGGTGCCTATCTCAGCTGCAATCGGGCGGAAGGCGTTGTACATCCTGGACAAGTCGCCACCTCATCGCAGGGCCAACACAGATAGACAACATTCACACTCAAATTTTCACACGCTAGGGCCAATTTAGTGCTGCCAATCAACATATCCCCAGGTGCATGTCTTTGGAAGTGGGAAGAAGCCGGAGTAGCCGAAGCGAACCCACGCAGTCACGGGGAGGACATGCAAACTCCACACAGAAAGATCCGAGCCCGGGATTGAACCCTGACTACTCAGGACCTTCGTATTGTGAGGCAGACGCACTAACCCCTCTTCCATCGTGAAGCCCCCAATTGATATTCCATATCACAAAAATAAAATTCCCTAGTACAGTGGTTCTCAACCTTTTTTCAGTGATGTACCCCCTGTGAACATTTTTTTTTAATTCAAGTACCCCCTAATCAGAGCAAAGCATTTTTGGTTGAAAAAAAGAGATAAAGAAGTAAAATACAGCACTATGTCATCAATTTCTGATTTATTAAATTGTTTAACAGTGCAAAATATTGCTCATTTTTAGTGGTCTTTCTTGAACTATTTGGAAAAAAGATATAAAAATAACTAAACACTTTATGGACAAATTAACAAGTGATTCAATTATAAATAAATATTTCTACACAAATAAGTAATCATCAACTTAAAGTGCCCTCTTTGGGGATTGTAATAGAGATCCATCTGGATTCATGAACTTAATTCTAAACATTTCTTCACAAAAAAAGAAATCTTTAACATCAATATTTATGGAACATGTCCACGAAAAATCTAGCAGTCAAAACTGAATATTGCCTTGTTGCATTTGTTTTCACAGTCTATGAACTTACATTCATATTTTGTTGAAGTATTATTCAATGAATATATTTATAAAGGATTTTTGAATTGTTGCTATTTTTAAAATATTTAAAAAAAATCTCCCGTACCCCTTGGCATACATTCAATTACCCCCAGGGGTACGCATACCCCCATTTGAGAACCACTGCCCTAGTAAGCAATCGGAGAAAAACGTGTTTTTAATAGTCGGACACCGGAAATGTTTATTTTCAAAATAGAAGCGGGATATTACGATACCCGTGTATGGAACAAAATGACTCCCCAAACTCCACAAACACAAAAAAATTATTATACTCACGCCTTACAATTTGCATGTAAAATAACAATTTTCTTCAATGAAAAAAACGATTCACAAGTTGAAAAAAAATATGATTTTCCTGCAAGTAAAACAACATTTCGCGAATATCATATTTTTTTCTGCAAGTAAAAAAAATGATTCGCTAGTATAAAAACTATTAGCTTCAATTAAAAAAAACATTCAGAAGTATACATCTTTTTCTGAAGGTAAAAAAAAACGGGTTTGCAAGAAAAAAAAAAAATTGGGTTTGCATGTCAGTCAGCATTTTGTGCTCATAAAAATGTTGCTCCATCTTTTCTCAATTTTCTTTATTTTTTTTAAAGAGTGCTCACATCCCTGAAACTTACTGGTTAACCTACAGGTTATGCTTGTTCTTATTCTTTATTATTTTTGGCAGACGGCACCATGCGCCAATAACAGTAGCTTTGACGGCCGCGTGTCAGTGTAGAGGGCAGTTGCGAGGGCTATGAGTTCAAGTGTGTGGATCTCACAGGGCGGAATATTACTGCCAAAAGAGTGGAATAATACTGCAAAATTTTTAACTTTAACAAAATTGTTTTTATACTTACGGATTGTTTTTTTTAATTGAAGAAAATTGTTTTTATACTTGCAAAGCGTTTTTTTTTTTAGTTGCAGAAAATGTTAGTTTTTTTTTCCTTGTGAATTGTTGCGCGTGAGTAAGAACAGTTTTGTCTTCTTGGAATTTTGGCGGTAATTTCATGCCATACCCGTGTGCCTGCCTAAAATATATTTGGAGCCCTACACTGAAAATATTTTAGACATGGCATAACAAGGACTGACATCTGCAGAAATCACACGAAGGTGAAGGCACAAAAGGATTTGATTGCACACTATAGTACAGTAGTATTTCTTACAGTCCTGAATTTAAACCCCTACTTCTTGTTTTGGTGTTGGAATATGAAAAAAAAAATCTGTCTGTTTTTTTCAATTCTCTTGATATGTGTGTAGACATTTCTGTAGATGTCGATCCTTGTTGTGTGATGTCTAAAATTATGTCTATATCGGTCTCACTGTAGCCACTCCACCCATTAACGTGGACCCCGACTTAAACAAGTTGAAAAACGTATTCGGGTTTTACCATTTAGTGGTCAATTGTACGGAATATGTACTGTACTGTGCAATCTACTAATAAAATTTTCAATCAATCAATCAAACCAAAGTCCCAGGCTCAGAGTAAATATCCTAAATTATTTTGAAAAGAAGAACGTCCATGCAGAAAAAAAGATATCCGTGTCTGAAAATCTAATTGTTATTTTTAGATGTAGTTACTGCTCTTTCAACAACAATAAAAGAAAAGAATGCTTTGTTTTTAAACTTCCTTTTTTTCTATTTTAAAATGAATTAAAAAACACCGTCCTTTTTTAATTTCCATTCATAAAAAGAAAATTAAATGACCAAAACATACAGTGACCAATTTAGCTTACCAGAATAGCTCTTGTTTTGCGTTGATGTTTTGCTAAACTTATCCAGAAACCCCTAATTTACTGAGGATTGAACTGTCCAGCACAGACTTTGTTCACATATTCCAACCCTTGCTCTTTAGGTTACAAAATTATGACGCTACTTGTCGGCTGGCACAAGAAATTGCTGAAAACATCCATGAACGGAACAGGCAGCAAAGGACAGGGGGTAACCCCGCCAAGGTAATGTGCTGACGTTGCTAAAAACAGTGCTTCAATGATTTATTTTATTTCATGTCATGTTGTCTTTTTCAGATCAACATGACACTACGGGCGTCGTTGCAGAAGCTCAAACAGAATATCGCCCAGCTTAAAGAGAGCTTGTTGAGGGCTTCATCATCACGGGCGCATGTATCCTTTTTTTTTTCTCTCTTGTTTTATCTCTGAATAGATGCCATGAGACTAAAGATTTTGTTTAAGGTTCTTGTAGGGATATGACATTACCAATAGAGGGCAGCAGAGTATTTTAAAACAGTCAGAAGCTGCAAAGCTGGCCTGCTTTTGGACCAATTCTGCAACTCTAATTCTGTCATATATTTATGACTATGAAGTGTTTCTGCCTGAATGAGAACTCCTCAGAATGCAGTCAGAAGGTGACCGGCGACAGAATCTCATTGACGACTTGCTGACCAGGGAGAAACAGCTCAATGCCACATTCAAAGGCGATGTCGCAGAGCCCGGACCTTCCAGGTATTAAAAGCAAGGGTCATTATTGTACTTGAAGTGAGTAAGTGTTACATAAGTTTTTTGTGGCCCTAAATGCAATTTTGTCTGTGGCCCCATTACGGTCTTCAAAGGGGAACTGCACTTTTTGGGGGGAAATTTGCATATCATTCCCTATGTAAGAGAAGAACACATGTATACAGACATTTCCTTTTTTATGCATTGTAACTTGTAAATAAAAGCTAGCAAAAGTCAGCTAAAAATTAAGGGCAAGGGAGTTGCCCTATTCCACCTATAAATAAATTAATGGGTTGTACTTGTATAGGGCTTTTCTACCTTAAAGGTACTCAAGGCGCTTTGACACTATTTCCACATTTACCCATTCACACACACATTCACACACTGATGGAGGGAGCTGCCATGCAAGGCGCTAACCAGCACCCATCAAGAGCAAGGGTGAAGTGTCTTGCTCAGGACACAACGGACGTGACGAGGTTGGTACTAGGTGGGGATTGAACCAGGGACCCTCGGGTTGCGCACGGCCACTCTACCACTGCGCCACGCCGTCAAGCGTTCTATAAACATCCAAAACCCTCCATCATTGTCTTTTTATGTACGTATGTACTGTTTGTTATTTAATGACAGGCACATTCATAATAACATAATAATAGTAGATTTTATTTTTAAAAAGCACTTTACATTGCGTAAACAACCTCAAAGTGCTACAGTGTATTAAAAAAAAAATAAAAAGATAATACAAATAAATAACAACTAAAAACTAGAACAACCTAATAGCTAGAACTAGTATGCACATATCTAAAAAAAGCTTTTTAAAAAGAAGGGTTTTTAAGCCTTTGTTAAAAGCATTCACAGTCTGTGGCACCCTCAGGTTGTCAGGGAGCGCGTTCCAGAAAGCAGAAAGCCCGGTCTCCCATTGTTTGTAACATGTAATATCTACGTATTTTGCTCATTTTAACCATACGGTGGCATATTAATTTCACAGACACATCAGAACATTGGTTTTTCATTTCAACAACAGTTACACTACTAATATTGGCATACTTCATGAGAGACAACAAAGACTATTTTGAGGCGAGTGATGATCCAAAACCATCCATTTAAGAGCCTAAATATAAGGAGGATAAGATACAAGTTTTAGAAGCTGTATGCTTAACAGATGCTAAACACTAAGCATCATGCAGCACTATTGCTAAGCGCTGCATGAATGGCGACAAATGGGATGTTCATATCTTGCCATTTAAATGAAAAATGAATCATAATCCTGACGCAGGTTTTAAAAAAAAACTAAACATTGCTGCAAACAAGCAACTTCGTGTTGTTCTCTACATCTCCGTGTATAAATTGGATGTCAAAGTTGAGCAACTTCTCGGTTTATGGCCATATCCTTCTACTATCCAGGTGAAAGGCATGATTTATAATTGAGAATAAACCATCACCAACTCAGAGGCGATGGATAAAAAAGAATAGAAGATTAAAAAAAAATCCGTCTTAGCCTGGGCCCTGGAGTGGGGGTGCAGACTGAGGCCAAGGGAAAAAAAAAAAAAAACAATAATAATGATAATCAGTAATTAAGACTTAATGTATTTTTTATGTTTTAAAAGTTATGTAAAGATATGTATTTACCATAAATAATCACGTTTGAGCAATAGAAAAAGACTACATTGACAACTACAATTAACGATATGCCTGCATATGTTGTATTATTCTTTTATTTTTCCATATTTAACGTATTGTGTTGAAATTTGGGGGAAATGTTTATAAAACACACATGGACCCAATAATAAAACTTCAAAAAAGGGTCATTAGAATAATACACAAAGCCTGCTACTATGAACATACCAATCCATTATTTATGAGTTCAAATGTGTTAAAAATTTTCAGACATTGTGTTTTTAAAAACAATGGAAATTCTGTTTCGAGTAAAGAACAACAGCCTTCCAGCTTGTATTCTCAGGCTATTTCATTTAAGAGGAGAAAACTATAATTTACGGGGGATATCGATTTTTGAAATAGGTAAAGCGAGAACAAATATAAAATACAAATGTATTGTATTACAGTTTTAGGAGTTAAATGGTGGAACAAGCTCAGTGATGAGCTGAAGACATGCACTTCTCTGGTAAGGTTTAAGAAAACATTGAAAGGTGAAATAATTGAAAATTATTAAATATAGTAACAATTACTTTCATCCCATTGATTTTTGATTTTTTTTTTTTTTTTAACGTTGATGTTCCAGGCAATCTAATCTTCTGTGAAGATATAGGATAGGCACATATAAGCTTTGGCTTCAGCCTATTCCTTTTTGGGTCATTCTTTTTCTTTTTTTTGTTTGTAAATGTGCATTATTGTATACATATAACATGTACTGTAAAACTGATCACACAAAATGGTTGATTGATTTGATTGATTATATGAACGAGATATAGTGATTTCATTCATTATTTCATTCAATCAATTTCAATCCAATATTGGCCGGTATAGCTCGGTTGGTAGAGCGGCCGTGTCAGCAACTTGAGGGTTGCAGGTTCGATCCCCGCTTCCGCCATCCTAGTCACTGCCGTTGTGTCCTTGGGCAAGACACTTTACCCACCTGCTCCCAGTGCTACCAACACTGGTTTAAAAGGTAAAAAAATATTAGATATTGGGTTTCACTATGTAAGACGCTTTGAGTCACGAGAGAAAAAGCGCTATATAAATATAATTCACTAATTCACAATATGTTAAATTGTCATGTGTTTAAATTTCAAAAAATGTCCAAAGTTTATATATATATATATATATATATATATATATATATATATATATATATATATATATAAAAAAGTTCATAAATCCAAGTGTAAAGAAAAGTGTTTATGTCCTACCACAGTGAAAACTGTTATTCCGTGTTGGCATTAATTGAAAAAAAACAAAACCATAACACAATAAATGGACAAAAGCTTTAAAAAAAATAAAAAAAATAATGCTCTTTATCTTATTGGAAAAGGTTTGGCTACAATATAAACTTAAATAGTACAGTTGTTTTGGAAATACGGATGTAAATCTGTCACGTTGACATCGTTTGAATCAGTGCTAAATTATAAATTATTTCTAAAGAATTTTGAATGGACGCCGGAGGGATTCTGCTAAACCAAATTAAAACTATTACAAAGGCCATGTTGACTCTCCGCTGAATAAAAGTATAGCAGGAACAAAGTATAATTTCAGTCCATCAAAGTTACCAGTCCCCATAATCACGAGGCCCCCACTAGTTGTTGTAGCCCTTAACAACCGCAATGAGTGTTAGAGCAATTTTTCATGTGAACGGAGTTGTCAGAACGCTGGTTTGTGATCTATTAATAAAGTTTGACTGACCTATCTGACGGCTTCACGGTGGAAGAGGGGTTAGTGCATCTGCCTCACAATACGAAGTTCCTGCAGTCCTGGGTTCAAATCCAGGCTCGGGATCTTTCTGTGTGGAGTTAGCATGTTCTCCCCGTGAATGCGTGGGTTCCCTCCGGGTACTCCGGCTTCCTCCCACTTCCAAAGACATGCACCTGGGGATAGGTTGATTGGCAACACTAAATTGGCCCTAGTGTGTGAATGTGAGTGTGAATGTTGTCTGTCTATCTGTGTTGGCCCTGCGATGAGGTGGCGACTTGTCCAGGGTGTACCCCGCCTTCTGCCCAATTGTAGCTGAGATAGGCGCCAGCGCCCCCCGCGATCCCAAAAGGGAATAAGCGGTAGAAAATGGATGGATGACCTATCTGACTGTTTTGTTGACATTCCCTTTAGCGCAGCTTCATCTACTGGATGCATAATGTAACCCCAGCCTCTACTGTAGCATCTATTCTATGTGCCTTATAATGCGATGCGCCTTATATATGAACAAAATATTAAAATAGGGCATTCATTGAAGGTGCGCCATTTAATAAGGTGCGCCTTATAGTGCGGAAAATACGGTATATGGTTGATTTATAAAATAGGGAGGTAATTTCCAATCACCCTGCACAGTTTATACATGGAATTTATTTTATAATATATAAAAAATATTTTGTACAAATACCTCTCTGCAGTTGAGTAAAGACATTGTGGCCACTATAGGAGCAAATTCAGCATTTCATTACGCTGACTGTCTTGTCATTGTCAACCATTTTTATAAAAGCCAAATCAAGCACTAGTCCATGAATCATCCGGCGCCAATCTGCTTAAAAGACACCATTTTTTTAATTTAAAAAGGAGAAAAGACAGTACTGGATGCCTAATTAAAAATAATGAATCCTCATTCTCTTGTCGATGTCCTTGACCAGAGAGGTCGAAAAGCTCTGAGCTGGGCTTTGATGATGTGTCACTGGTCACTAACTTTCTACAAGTCTGTGCACCCAGTGTGAACTCAGAATTGACCCCGTGTGCCACGACCCCTCACTGTGCTATCACTCGGAAGAAAGTCGGTCTGTCTGCCAGCCTGGCATATGGCTTCCGCTTACATTTCTTTTTTTTATTCAAAGAGATTGTTTGCTTTGCACCATTGAACGTATACTTGGCACCTGTAAAAATTAACACACATTTAATAATAGATACATGGCACTAACTAAGCAGTTAGTGTGTTCATAGGTTGTTACAAGTAATTTTCTATGGACAGACGAAGCAGCTATTTTAGGTATTGTGGTATTATTATTATTATTATTATTACTACAATAACAACCTCATGCATTCATCTATGTAAGTACTTTTTATTATTCTGTTTTGTAAAGGAGGCTGTTTATTTAATTTGATGCATTCCAATAGTTGTAAATATGTCATTAACGGGTAGGGTGTTGTAATTACATTTTTATGTACAGAACCTGTTGTATTTCCTATATGTTGCTCACATGTAAAAGGGTAATGTTACATCTACAGGCCACACGTATACCTTAATGCAGTGGTTCTCAAATGGGGGTAAGCGTACCGCTGGGGGTACTTGAAGGTATGCCAAGGGGTACGTGAGATTTAAAAAAAAATATTCTATGAATAGCAACAATTCAAAAATCCTTTATAGATATACTTATTGAATAATACTTCAACAAAATATGAATGTATGTTCATAAACTGTGAAAAGAAATGCAATATTCAGTGTTGACAGGTAGATTTTTTGTGGACATGTTCCATAAATATCGATGTTAAAGATTTCTTTTTTTGTGAAGAAATGTTTACAATTGAGTTCATGAATCCAGATGGATCTCTATTACAATCCTTAAAGAGGGCACTTTAAGTTGATTATTACTTCTATGTATAGAAATCGTTATTTATGATTGAATCACTTGTTTATTTTTCAACAAGTTTTTAGTTATTTTATATATTTTTTTACAAATAGTTCAAGAAAGAACACTGCAAATGAGCAATATTTTGCACTGTTATACAATTTAATAAATCAGAAACTGATGACATAGTGCTGTATTTTGCTTCTTTATCTCTTTTTTTCAACCAAAAATGCTTTGCTCTGATTAGGGGTTACTTAAATTTAAAAAAATGTTCACAGGGGGTACATCACTGAGAAAAGTTTGAGAACCACTGCCTTAATGTACAGTATACATTGATCTTTTTACCCTTTACACCATTTTTATTAATGGGCTTTAACTCAAAATTGTCAGCCACCTGTTTGTCCCCTTTGTATAATTTGTGTGCTGTGAACCAATACCTTTGTTAGAAGTGTCCATGATCAATATTGATATCGATCAGATATCAGCAAAAAAGCAATTTGCTAGCATCTGAAATATCAAGTACACTCTCTGATACAAGCAGTTCTGCAGCTTGTTTATTTGTGCAAAATTTAAATGTCCTCCAATAAGCTCACAAGGTTGATCTTTTCTTCTATTTTAGTGAAGTCCTTTATAAAAGGTTAACATGGTAGGCTCTCGTCCACTACGAGCTATAAGCTACACAAAAGCTAGGCACACTATAGCATGAGAGCTAGACATAAGGCCTGAGTGTCCTTGATTAATCAATATTGACGTCTAAAAGATCACATTTGTCAATACAAACAAGTATTAAAAAAATTATAGTTGCATATTTCTCACAGATACAAAGTCTTAGTGGCAGAAGCGTATTAGAAAGTACACGGTAACAAATGTGTCTGCGTCATTCAACTAAATGTTTGAATGATGGTTATCCTAACATCATGATTTATTGTGGCCACTAGGTGTTGCCAAAAACCATTACTACTCCACATCAATTTAAAGGCCTACTGAAACCCACTACTACCCACCACACAGTCTGATAGTTTATAAATCAATGATGAAATATTAACATTGCAACACATGCAAATACGGCCCTTTTTAGTTTACTAAATTGCAATTTTAAATTTCCCGGGAGTTTTTTCTTGAAAACTTTGCGTAATGATGACGTGTACGCTTGACGTCATGGGCTGTTAGGGAATATGAGCGCTGCGCACACACACAGCTAAAAGTCGTCTGCTTTAACGGCATAATTACACAGTATTTTGGACATCTGTGTTGCTGAATCCTTTTCAAATTGTTCAATTAATATTGGAGAAGTCAAAGTAGAAAGATGGAGTTGGGAAGCTTTAGCCTTTAGCCACACAAACACACATTGATTCCTTGTTTAAAATTCACAGAGGTGAAACTTTACTATGGATCACATCGAACATGGATCCCAACCGAATGTCAACCAGCAGGTTTCGGGGAGAAAATTGTGGTAAAAAGTCGCTTCTTACCGGAGATCAGCTGAGCTTGTGCCGCCCATAAAGCTGCCGTCGACTTCCCTGAGACACTGCGCGTCAACACACCCGTGGACATACACCTCTGACTATCAGGTACTATTAAACTCACTAAAACACTATCAACACAATAGAAAGATAAGGGATTTCCCAGAATTATCCTAGTAAATGTGTATAAAAACATCAGAATCCGTCCCAATGCAATCGCTTTTTTTTTTCCTAGTTCGTCGCTATCAATATCCTCAAACACAAATCTTTCATCCTCGCTCAAATTAATGGGGAAATTGTCGTTTTCTCGGTCCGAATAGCTGTTTTTGTTGGAGGCTCCAATTAAAATCAATGTGAATATGTGAGGAGCCATCATCATGTGACGTCATCGTCTGCGACTTCCGGTAGAGGCAGGGGTTTTCTCTTAGCGCCGAAAGTTGCGAACTTTATCGTGGATGTTGTCTACTAAATGCTTTCAGCAAAAATATGGCAATATCCCGAAATGATCAAGTATGACACATAGAATGGACCTGCTATCCCCGTTTAAATAAGAAAATCTAATTTCAGTAGGCCTTTAAAGACAACTTGAATACATTCCGAATGGTTAATGATAAGTTTAGTTGACTAATTGTACTTAATCAAACCTTTTACAACATTCCACACTACAAAATATCAAAAGTATACATGATTTGTGCTGATATTGTATCGATCCATACCGGCCTATTTTTAAGGCTCCATATTGGTATCATATTGAAGGTGATACTGGTTTATATTCCCCATTCTTGTTTTTTAAACTGCAGTATTGTTCACTTGAGGACACTTATTTGCTCGAAATAAACTTCTACCAACAACTAACAAAGTCCAGCTTGTATGCTATTGTGTGCTTAGTGGTTGTGTAGCTGTTAGCTCCTAGCAGCCTATACCCTACCATATTTACCTTTTATAAATTACTTCACTAATTTTGAGAACTTTAAGCTCTTTTGGCTGTCGAGCTTAGCAAATGTAAACGTACTGCAGGACTGCTTGTATTGGAGTGCTGACTTTTTTACTGCACTTAAATGTAGAATATATTTATATTACCCACATATTATAAATATAATATATGTTATATATTATTTATTATTATTATTATTGTTTGTTGTGAGCGAACTGTGGTGCTGAATTTCCCCCAGGATGAATAAAGTACTTTCTATTCTATTCTATTCTATTCTATATTGGGAATTTTAGATGCAAGCAATTACTTGTTTTTTTATTGGACCAACGCTTACATTACTTTCTTGGATTATATTTACCACTGCTCCTATTTGAAATACTAGGTTCTTTGGCAGTATTTTCCATCAAAATTAGGTCAAACTTAATTGCATACAGCTTTATGGATACAGAATATATACATTTTATAAATACACAAGACATATTTTCGGACAGGTTCAAGATACTAATATGAAGATTAACACGAGTATGGATAAGTGCGGGAATGCATTAATTTGGATATAACAGTTGTGTGTGGAATAATGAGGTGCTTAATTAACAGCGTGGATGTGTGAAAAGCTGTCTTGAGTTGTCCGGTGGTTTTTGAATACCTCCTTTCTTGGTAGTTTAGTAGTAAAGTACATTGACATTAGAATAATTTTGACTGATAGTATATTGCGTCGAGGCCTGTCTTCATCTAGAGCAGGGGTCGGGAACCTTTTTGGCTGAGAGAGCCATGAAAGCCAAATATTTCAAAATGTATTTCCGTGAGAGCCATATCATATTTTTTAACACTGAATACAACTAAATGCATGCATTTTTAAGTAAGACCAACATTTTTAGAGTATAATAAGTCTCTTATTCTTTTTCATAACATTGTTATTCTGAAGCTAACCAATAATAAATAAAATGTCATGTCTGTTGATCATGTTTTTCTTTGGCCATGTGCTGTTTGTCTTTTGGACTCTTTAAGTTCCTGTTTTTTTTCTACTCCCTTGTCTGGTTTCAGTGGTTACTCATTTTGTCCACCTGTCTCTGGTGGACAAAATGCCCACTCACCTGCTTCCCGAGCACTAATCAGAGGCAGTATTTAAGCTTGTCTTTGCCAGTCAGTCGCCCTGGCGTCAATGTGATCTTTTCTTTCTCTGTGCTGACTTGTTTCATGCCTTGCTATAGTTTCGTGCTTCATGCCATGCCAAGTAAGTTTTGTTTGATTTATGTTCATAGTCTGTTTATGCCTTAGCTTTCTTCTTAGCCCAAGTTGTGCCTCCGCTGTGAGCGATTTTTGTTTTTATCTTTTTTTAGTTTAAATTAAGTCATGTTTTTACCTAAATGCCATGTCCCAAGTAGTCGGTCTGCCTTCCTGGAAGAACGACCCCGCAGTAAGCTGCACCCCCCCCCCCCCAACCCCCCCACCCCCATCGTGACATAAAATACTTCTTACCATTAATGCGACTTCTTGAACAGGTGTGGTAGGAAACGGATGGATGGATTCAGATGCATGAGAATGTTTTATATTTTGAACTTTATTTTTAGCACTGAGGTATCCAGCGGAATTATTTATAATTATCGTGTTAAGCAATGTCAGCTAAGATTTATCTGAGAGCCAGATGCAGTCATCAAAAGAGCCACATCTGGCTCTAAAGCCATAGGTTCCCTACCCCTGATCTAGAGGCACCTTGCAGGGGAATATTGTAATTGTGTTAATTTTTAGCAAGGTTCAGTATTTTTTTATCGCCAGTTGCTGATTAGTGTATTCTGCTATTGGTTTTAAGAGGTTTTATGCATGATGCAGGAATAATTGCCATCTCAGAACCAATGGTTATAAACCCGAATGTGAACTTGTCTAAAATCTTTCAAGTTTGAATTTTCAGATTGAGCTGCTGAGCGGTGCTTTGCGCACGCTTTCATCTTTTTACAGACCACACACCCAATTACTTAAAAGGCTTTTGAAGAATAAAAAAGGAAAATCTCAAATGACACTTGCTAATAAATTTACTTGGCAAACTTTAGTCATGTGGTCATATGCTTTTTCAGTTTGCACAGTGAGATCTAACTTATAACGGTGATTTGTGGGTGGAAGCCATTCCCACTGTGTGGTCTCTTGAGGAATGACTGTGGGGGGCAAAGGGATTGCTACGCTTGAGTAATCTAAGACACCCTTTTTTTTTTGGGATAATTTGGGGTAAAAAGGGGGGAGTGTTGCTTAGGTGTCTAAAATCTATCCCCGAGACAATGCCTTCTGAGCATCTCCGTTTCAGACGAAGCAAAAGAAGGATGTGGCGCCGAGATTTGAAGGCTCACTGCACCTCATTGCCCCTTCGGACCACCTTTCCTCAATTATTCACTAACCTCTTCTTGCTATTTGATTGCACTGGAAATAATCATAATTAGTTAAGTCTCCTCTGTCCAAGTCGCTCAGTCAGGTCGAGGGTGCTCAAGCCTCATTGGCGGCAGTCTCTTCCTTTGTGGCTGCCAAAAGATGTGCCTGACTGGTTTTGGCGTTCCCCACTGACTGGCTAATTGGATCTTCACACACTGGGCACTTGCAGGGATGAAGTGGCGGGTCTGCACACAGTCTTGTAGTAATCAAACATGTCAGAGAAATTAGACCGAATGCCTTGTCTCAGCGACTCAGCTGACCGTATCGACAAGGCATTACAGACCACATGAAAGCAGCTTGGAATAATCATTGCATTGCGAAATGAGATAAAGTAATATGTGGCCCAAACCCAGTTTCTTAAATGAAAATAGTAAAACAATCAGTTTTCTCGTGGTATTTCCTCACATGTCGATTGGCTGACACGCCGCATGGCTCAGGTCTCCATTGTCGGCGACTTGATCTGAGCAGACTTGGTTGAAGTCAGACTCACACAGCGACCTGTCACCACAAGACTTCCACCGACAGCTTTAAGCAATCAGCAGAGGAATAGCTTTAAAACCACATTGCAGTGTTTAAGCTCTCTGGGCTGTTGCTTTGTTGCTGGAAACCTCTCTAGCATTCCACAGTCCTGTGACAGATTAACATGCACACAAAGGCTGCACCAAGCAACCTGGAGACCCCCCCGATCAAAATGAGTAAATAAATGCTGTGATGTTTTGTGTGATCCATAGGGGGTCAGCTATTATAACTGTAATGAGCAGAGTATTGTGAAAGTAACATGCCTCGTGCAGATGTGAACAGTATACAGATGTGTAGACAGGCATCATCAGGCAATTTAATTATTTACAAAAGTCACAAGATGATGCATGATAGCCGGTGTTGACTTGTATTTTGATGTAATAATTGGAAAATTGCGTTCTGATTCCTCAACTACTGTACTTCCTTGAAAGGGAACTTCACTTTTTTTATTATGTTTGCCCATCATTTACAATCCTTGTGTGAGACAAGCACACGTATGTTTTATTTTTTATGCATTCTAACCTATGAATAAACCCTGGCCTATAAAGTGCTCTAAAATTATCCAAACTCTATCAAGGTTTTATATGCACATGTAGTGGGACAAAAAAGTATTTAGTCAGCCACCGATTGTGCAAGTTCTCCCACTTAAAACGATGACAGAGGTCTGTAATTTTTATCATAGGTACACTTTAACTCTGGGAGACAGAATGTGAAAAAAAAATCCAGGAATTCACATTGTAGGAATTTTAAATAATTTATTTGTGAATTATGGTGGAAAATAAGTATTTGGTCAACCATTCAAAGCTCTCACTGATGTTAGGTTTTGGCTCAAAATCCCACGATACATGGCCCTATTCATATCAATCGTCCTGTCCTCTTAGCTGAAAAAACAGCCCCAAAGCATGATGTTTCCACCCCCATGCTTCACAGTAGGTATGGTGTTCTTGGGATGCAACTCAGTATTCTTTTTCCTCCAAACACGACGAGTTGAGTTTATACCAAAATGGATACCTGGATGATACAGCAGAGGATTGGGAGAATTTCATGTGGCCAGATGAAATCAAAATATAACTTTTTGGTATAAACTCAACTCGTCGTGTTTGGAGGAGGAAGAGTACTGAGTTGTATCCCAAGAACACCATACCTACTTTAAAGCATGGGGGTGGAAACATCATGTTTTGGGGCTGTTTTTCTGCTAAGGGGACAGGACGATTGATCCGTGTTAAGGAAAGAATGAATGGGGCCATGTATCGTGAGATTTTGAGCCAAAACCTCCTTCCATCAACGAGAGCTTTGAATGGTTGACCCAATTTTTATTTTATTTTTTTCCAAGATGGCGCTGCTGTAGCGGCTGCTGTAGGCAGGAGCTCTGTGTTCTTGTGTCATCCTTTTGTGTTTCCCTCTTGTTTTCATGTGTTATTATATTTTTTTGCATTTTGGTCCGGGACCCTTTGGGACTGTGTGACAAGGGGTGGCACTTTCGTGACCTCTGTGGTGCTTTTTTTGTGGACTTCTGGATCTGCCTCCCGGGAGCCTTTTGGCCATGGAGACCAGCTGCTGGGTGTCTGCCACACCGGAGTCTGTTTGGAGGGACTGGAGGAGATGCGGATGAGGGGACAGGGCTGCGGAGCTAGCACTGAGCGCTGGGACGGAGAGGCTTTTGCGCGGTGTCTCGACTGGGTGAGCAGGTGTCGGACACCTCAGTCACCTTGGACGTATCCTCGCTCATCCATGCGGACTGGGCACTGGCCGAGAGTGGAGTCGGCTGTTTTGGTTGCTTTGTTGGGTCTGCTTCTGTCTCTGGCCATGCTCCCTCCTCCCCAGCGGACAATGGCGTGGAACACCGCAGAGGCCACCACAGTGTATATGTTTATTTTACTTTTTATTCGTAGCTTTATGTAGAAGTGTCTGGTTGTAGCTGCTGCTTTAATGTCTTTAATGTCCTCTGTGTTTTTTGATGTTTGATGTTTCCCTCTTACACACATGTAAGAGGGATGTGTACTATGGCTATGAGTTGTTGTTTTTTTGTTGTTGTTGTTTTTGTGCTGAAAATTGTAATTTTCCTGACGGAATAAATAAAGTACTATCTAAATACTTATTTTCCACCATAATTTACAAATACATTCTTTAAAATTCCTACAATGTGAATTCCTGGATTTTTTTTTTCCACATTCTGTCTTTCACAGTTGAAGTGTACCTATGATAAAAATTACAGACCTCTGTCATCATTTTAAGTGGCAGAACTTGCACAATCGGTGGCTGACTAAATGCTTTTTTGCCCCACTGTATATAAGTATATATGTAATGTAGTTACAAGCACAGTCATAATAACATGTAATATTGATGTATTTTGGTCATTTTAAATAGTGATCGACCGATATGTATTTTTCAAGGCGGATACCGAATATTGGTAGGGAAGGAGCTGATCTCTATTTACAGTAGAAATTAAATTATGGCGTCAACATTTTCAATAATACTAGTACAAACTGTAACACTTTGTTTAAATGCATTAAGCATGTTTAAAAAAACAAAAACAACAACAAGTAGATAAAAACAAACAAAAACCGAAAGTGAAGGGAGTTTCTTCGCACAGTTGCATTTCTTAAAAAGTTAAATAAAGTGTTTATTGAATTAATAGTTCCCGAAAATATAACAGCAGTATGATGTACTATTCAACACTGGGTAGTTCATGTAGGGAAGGGGTCACCAACCCAGCTGACCAGTCAATCTTTGAGACCCTACAGGGATGACGACTGATGGAATGTTCATATCTTTTTTTTTAGGTGAAGAATTAATCATAATCCTTGCAAAGGGGTTAAAAAAAGTCAGAAACCAGTTATATTGGGCTTTGTACTTGTTTTTAATGTGTTTTTACTGAAAAATGTTATATTTTTTTTACTTTTTTGATTTAATATTTTAATTTAAATTTTCTAACCAAGGTGTGTGTTTGCTGCTGTTGTATGCATTTCTCTAACTTTGTTTTGCTGCCCTCTTGGCCAGATCACTCTTAGAAAAGGGATTTTGATCTCAATGAGTTTTTACCTGGTGAAATAAAGGAAAGAAAGAAATACATATGTATAACCGAGAATCAACTTTCACCTGCTCAGAGGCGATGCATTAGCTCACCAGCTCATGGAGTCATTATAGCAGAATAATCTAGTTACCACTCTGTGATCAATGATCCACTAAAAGTAGGTCGTTAACATTAACGTTCATAATAACTATATCGCATATACTTGGTAATATTCAGGTCACGAAATGTTAATGGAATATTGTTGGCTTTTTTGGATGTTTATCTGTGGGTTTTATGGGCACTCTAAATGCAAAAGATGCAATCACTCCCATTAGCTCAATTCTTAGATTACTTTTATTTACAAATTAAAATGCATTAAAAATACATGTATTATTGTCTCTTATAAAAATTGTATATTATATGAAAAAAATAAGTGCAGGTCTCCTTTAAAAATAATACAAGTCATCTATTAAGGGTCAAATCAAATATAAACATTATTGTGTATCTCACTTTGTGGTTCTTTCACAAACCAAAAGGTATGTTTAATTAAAATAATGTACAGTTCATCAAAAAATATTATGTTAATTTCACTTTGTTTTTCTACGCCACTGTAGATTTCAGCTTTACAGATGCCATGACTGCTTTGCAGGCCTTAGCTGTTGTGGTAAAAATGTCTACTGAGACACATTTTGGTATCAGATGCTATATTAAAGGTATTTACAGCCACTCAGTTGCTTAGTTATTATTCTGTTGGGGGAAAAGTTGGTGTATATAACGAATCAGCAGAATGTAAACAAGAACAACCCAAGATTCATTGTATTCTTGTTCCTAATCTCTTCAAGATCCACCTTAATGGCAGGAGGAGCAGGAATGAGCGAAGAAGTCACAGCAAACCCGTGGCTCATTAATGAAACAGAGGAAACCAAGGGCTTGACTTTTGGAGAGATTAAACAGCAGCAACAACGAATCGTGGAAGGTAAATCTACAGCAGTGTTTTTCAACCTTTTTTGAGCCAAGGCACATTTTCTGTGTTGAAAAAATCTGGAGGCAAACCATCACCTGAAATCACTAAAAAAACAAAGCTCAGTTGACAGTACAAAGTCGTTGTCGCAATTGTTGGATATGACTTTAAACCATAACCAAGCATGCATTACTATAGCCTTTGTCTCAAAGTAGATGTACTGTCTCGACCGGTCACATCACACTGTATCCATTTTTTGCTGTTATCCTGTGTGTAGTGTTTTAGTTCTTGTCTTGCGCTCCTATTTTAGTGGCTTTTCCTCTTTTTTTTTTTTTTATATTTTCCTGTGGCAGTTTCATGTCTTCCTTTGAGCGATATTTCCCGCATCTACTTTGTTTTAGCATTTAAGAATATTTAAGTTGTGTTTATCCTTCAGTGTGGGGACATTGTGGATTGTCATGTCATGTTTGGATGTACTTTGTGGACACCATCTTTGCTCCGCAGTAAGTCTTTGCTGTCGTCCAGCATTCTGTTTTTGTTGACTTTGTAGCCAGTTCAGTTTTAGTTTCGTTTTGCATAGCCTTCCCTAAGCGTCAATGTTTTTTCTTAGGGGCACTCACCTTTTGTTTACTTTTGGTTTAAGCATTAGACATCTTTTTACCTGCACCATCCCTCCTGCTGTTTCCGACATCTACAAAGCAATTAGTTACTGGCTGCCACCTACTGAGATGGAAGAGTATTACACGGTTACTCTGCCTATCTCTAGACAGCACCGACACTCAACAACAACACATCATTTGCAGACTATAATTACTGGTTTGCAAAAAATATTTTTAACCCAAATAGGTGAATTTAGATAATCTCCTACGGCACACAAGACTGTATCTCACGGCACACTATTGTGCCGCGGCACAGTGGTTGAAAAACACTGATCTACATGATTCACCTACAGCACTGATGCATACATTTTGGAAGGGGGATAATGTTATGAACAACAAGCTTTAAAGTTTTTTAAGGTTAAATATTTCTTCAAAACCAATTGTCTTTATATGGAGGTTAATTTATGTCTTTAATAAGAAAGCTTTTTTTTTTACACTGAATTTATGTAACTGAATTATTTGCGTTGGAATTTTATGATCTGAATTTTTTTTTTTACTTCAAATTATGAAAAAAAAAATTGGTAACAAAATGCATTTGTGTTTTAAAATTCAGTGTTTAAAGATTCAGGCTAAGAATATTCAGGGCAGAAAAAATTGCTGCATCAAAACACCAGACCCACATTCCAGCAAATTAAGACCGAAGCAATCGATCCTGTCTCAGAACCAGCCAATGGGGTGTCAAGTTTGAAGACACTGACAAGGGTCTTGCAAAACAGCAAAAAAACGGTAGTTACTTACCTGGGCATAATACAACATGATAAAAAAAAAAATTTGTGCGGCCTGCTGGAAGTTTCCAAACCATAGAAATGATTCCAATGGTCAGAATCTTCACTTTTGTGTGGCATACTGGTCACTATGGTAACCATAGGCACTACATTACTGCAGCTCCATGCAGACCAGGCATGAACAAGAGTGGGCGGGACTTGTTTAAACAGCAACAAACCTGAGATGCAAGTATCAGGGGAAGGCAGATATTTTGTTGAATATGTGTATGTTTTCTACGATTTGCGAATATGTTTTATTGTGTTTGATGCATCTTTGTTGATCTTGCTCGATTATAAAAGATGTCAATCAAGGAAGTGGTCTGGGAAATTGAGGAGCAACGTTCATATATACGTTATCTCAATATTCAGGGTTCTTTTGGGGACGGCATGGTACGGTTGGGAGAGTGACCGTGCCAGCAACCTGAGGGTTCTTGGTTCAATCCCCACCTTCTACCACCCTCCCACATCTGCTGTCATAGAGCAAGCTCCTGACGGGTCGTGGTTAGAGCCTTGCATGGCAGCTCCCACCATCAGTGTGTGAATGTGGAAATAGTGTCCAAAGCGCTTTGAGTACCTTGAAGGTAGAAAAGCGCTATACAAGTATAACCCATTTACCATTTATTGTCATAGTTAATATTGTGAACCTGACATCTTGTATTTTCATTTACGTTCTGAATTTTTTATTCAGTAAAAAAACACAAATTTAATTCTGTTTTTGAGATGGTCAGGTATAACGCTTTTAGTATTAGTCATTAAAACAATTTTTGATAATGATAATACATAGAACACTGTTAAGGTGATTTCACTTGATTAAGCATTTTCCAACATTCCGCGATACAAAATAATAAAAGTATGTATGATTTGTGCTGATATCGTATTAGATCAATGTATGTGTCTGCCAATTCTTAAGGCGTCAATATTAGTATCATCCATCCATCCATCCATTTCCTACTGCTTGTCCCTTTTTAGGGTCGCGGGGGGTACTGGAGTATATTTCAGCTGCATTTGGAAGGAAGGCGGTGTACACCCTATTTAGCGTTGCCAATCAACTTATCATATTGGATGTTAAAAGGTTGTATCAGGACACCCTGTCTTGTCACTGTAACCCGCTGTCAGTAATAGGGACTTTCCAGTAAAAGACAGTAAAACACATACTGTCATTATGTCCGCGCGAAGAAGCAATTAATAGATTAACATATTTCAAACACAAAACGGACTGGATTCAGTGTGTATTTGCTGCTTGAGACATGAAAGGTAGCTGTTATGCTCAAGAGCCATAGGTTCCCTACTCCTGGGCTAGAGTATTCAAATGAGTTTTAAGATGTGATTTAAATACTTCTGCTGAGGTAGATTCTCTAACTGTTACCGTGAGGGCGTTCCAGAGTACTGGAGCCCGAATAGAAAACGCTCTATAGCACGCAGACTTTTTTGGGGGCTCTGGGAATCACTAACAAGCCGGAGTTCTTTGAACGCAGATTTCCTGTCGGGACATATGGTACAATACAATCAGCAAGATAGGATGGAGCTAGACCCTGGAGTATTTTATACGTAAGTAGTAAAACATTAAAGTCACATCTTAAGTGCACAGGAAGCCAGTGCAGGTGAGCCAGTATAGGCGTAAAATGATCAAAATTTCTTGTTCTTGTCAAAAGTCTGGCAGCCGCATTTTGTACCAACTGTAATCTTTTAAAGGGGAACATTATCACAATTTCAAAAGGGTTAAAAACAATAAAAATCAGTTCCCAGTGGCTTGTTTTATTTTTCGAAGTTTTTTTCTAAATTTTACACCTCCCGGAATATCCCTAAAAAAAGCTTTAAAGTTCTTGATTTTCGCTATTTGCGATGCGACTGTCCATTTCCCTGTGACGTCATACAGGGCTGCCAATACAAACAACATGGCGGTTACCACAGCAAGATATAGCGACATTAGCTCGGATTCAGACTGGGATTTCAGTGGTTTAAGCGATTCAACAGATTACGCATGTATTGAAACAGATGGTCGGAGTATGGAGGCAGATAGCGAAAATGAAATTGAAGAAGAAATTGAAGCTATTGAGCGAATAGCTATTGATGCTATTCAGCCATAGCGTGGGTGTACCTAATGAAGTGGCCCATAGCATGGCTGCCTTATTAGCATCGCCGGTAAAATGTGCAGACCAAACGATCAGGACTTTTGCATCTTGTGACACTGGAGCAACTTAAATCCGTCGATTGGTATGTGTTTGTTTCGCATTAAATGTAGGTATCTAGTTTCAAATGTACATACAGCTAGCGTAAATAGCATGTTAGCATCAATTAGCGTAGTATGTTGGCATCGATTAGCTGGCAGTCATGCCGTGACCAAATATGTCTGATTAGCACATAAGTCAATAACATCAACAAAACTCACCTTTGTGATTTCGTTGACTTAATTGTTGCAAATGTATCTGCAGGTTATCCATACATCTCTGTGCCATGTCTGTCTTAGCATCGCCGGTAAAATGTGCAGACACTCCGGCACATTCAATGGGGGTCTGGCGGAAGATTTCTTGCCAGTGGTGCAACTTGAATCCCTCCCTGTTAGTGTTGTTACACCCTCCGACAACACACCGACGAGGCATGATGTCTCCAAGGTTCCAAAAAATGTCGAAAAAACGGAAAATAACAGAGTTGAGACCAGGTGTTTGCAATGTGTTGAAAATGAAAATGGTGGGTGTATTACCTCGGTGACGTCACATTCTGACGTCATCGCTAAAAGACCGTTTAATTTGCCAAAATTCACCCATTTAGAGTTCGGAAATCGGTTAGAAAAATAAATGGTCTTTTTTCTGCAACATCAAGGTATATATTGACGCTTACATAGGTTTGGTGATAATGTTCCCCTTTAATGCTAGACATAGGGAGACCCGAAAATAATACGTTACAGTAATCGAGACGAGACGTAACAAACGCATTAATAATGAGCTCAGCGTCATTAGTGGACAAAATGGAACTAATTTTAGCGATATTACGGAGATGAAAGAAGGCCGTTTTTGTAACGCTCTTAATGTGTGACTTAAACGAGAGAGTTGGGTCAAAGATAATAACAAGGTTCTTTACCGAGTCGTCTTGTGTAATTGTTTGGTTGTCAAATCTTAAGGTGGTATTAATAAATAGGTGTCGATGTCTAGCAGGACCGATAATCAGCATATCCGTTTTCTTAGCGTTGAGTTAGAAGAGGTTGTTGGAGTCGCCAAAAGTGTACTCAGACTAGAGTGATGAATATACTTAGACAAACTTTAATGATCCACAATGGAAATTGTTCCACACTGTAGCTCAGTTGCAAAGGATAGAAAGGATAATGCACACAAGGGCACAAAAAGGGTGAAAACTAAAAGTATAAAGTATACTAAAAATGTACCATAGTAGCAATATAAAATATAACATTGACGGCGTGGCGCAGTGGGAATGTTAAATCCCCACCTAGTACCAACCTCGTCACATCCGTTGTGTCCTGAGCAAAACACTTCAGCCTTGCTCCTGATGGGTGCTGGTTAGCGCCTTGCATGGCAGCTCCCTCCATCAGTGTGTGAATGTGTGTGTGAATGTGGAAGTAGTGTCAAAGCGCTTTGAGTACCTTGAAGGTAGAAAAGCGCTATACAAGTACAACCCATTTATCATTTATTTATCATTTTATTGCCCACATCTAGAAAATATGCTGTAAGCCAGTGCCTGCTTTTCCCCTTTTGCCAAATGGCTTTGACAGAACTTGAAGAGCTAGCCGTCAGTGCACTAGATTCCTCTGTATGACACTTCATTGTAATGTCTCCATTATGGCTCTGGTTAGTTTCAATTTGGGATCCGAGATTCCTTTTATGACAGTGAAACCGAAGCTGGTGGAGGTTGCAAGTCCCCTGAGGGGTTTCTGGCAGAGCTGGGTAATGGTTAACGCCTGAGTGTTCGCTCATAAAAAAATTCCTGTGATAGACAGTGTGTTAAACTTGGAATACAGCGAGAGCCAAATCTTTTCTATTCTTCTCAGCATCATTGTTTTTCACCCCGCATCGCACTTCTGCAGTTGTAATAGTTTTAAGTGAGGCTAAATGACTCGCATGTGGCACATATGGAGAGCTGATCTGGTCCCTAATAGCCTGCCAGTTCTCATTCCCCAAGAAGGGAATTCCATCATGTATTTATTGTGCAATGTATCACCTGCTTTTCTTTCCCATTTTTGAAGTCAATGTTTTTCCATTTCTTTTCAGCCCAGGATGCAGGTTTAGATGCACTAGCAGCCGTCATCAGCAGACAGAAGATCATGGGACAGGAGATTGGCAATGAGCTGGATGAACAAAACGGTAATGTTTCATATTCATGTTTTCCTGGTCATATTCGTCACAAAAATTCCAGACACATTACACACCGCAGTGTGAAACATATTTGCTCTACAATGAATCTGCAGTTTTGTTTCCCCCATGCATACATTTTACTGACAGAAGACGTGACCTTTCTAAGATTTAAAAAAAAAATAACTTCTGCACAAAAAAAGAGACAGCATTTGTATAATCAGCATAAGCATCAAATGGGTGGTATTATTATCTATGGTCTAAATCAGTGGTTCTCAAATGGTAAAACATGTACCCCTGGGGGTACTTGAAGGTATGCCAAGGGGTACGTGATATTTTTCAAAGGTATTCTAAAAACAGCAACAAATTAAAAATTCATTACAGTGTTTCCCACAGGTAAGGCATCTATTTGTGGTGGTGTGGTTGGGCGGCGGCGGCGGCAATGACCAAGAAGAACGCGTAGTTGGAATATAATTACAAAACTTTATGTACATATTTATATACATATAATATTTACATATTTATATAATATGTAACTACAAGCTCCATTCACAGACAGAGTCCCATTGCTTTTATGAGTGGTCGAGCGAGTCAAAAGCCGGGAAAAAAATAAAAATAAAATAATATATATATATATATATATATATTTTTTTTCTAATTTATTTATTTATTTATTTTTTTAATTTTATTTTTTATTTTTTATTTGTGGCGGTTGTAATTCTTTCGTGGCGGGCCGCCAAAAATAAATGAATGTGTGGGAAACCCTGCTTTATGAATATATTTATTGAATAATCAATCAAAGGCCTCCGTCAGTCGTAACGACTATGGATACTGCGCCAGTCCAGAGGTCAAGTTTAAACTCAGCGACAACGCCTGCTGTAGCTGATGAGTCCGATGTGGGAGAGGCAAACACGGCCGCATTTACTGCAGATGTAGCTGGAAGGCGCAACTGCAGGAGTGCTTGTCTTCCGCTTGGTTCTTTTTTTCATTGGCTGTGGCATGGATCTTTTCCTCGCCAGTCTTCAGCTGTTTGTGAAGGACACTGCGCCATTTGCTGCGGTCAGCCGCTACATCTTCCCAATGTTCAGTGTTTATGTCCAGGGCTTTCATGTCCCGCTTGCAGATATCTTTGAAGCGCAGTTTCAATAAAATATGAATGTAAGTTCATAAACTGTGAAAAGAAATGCAACAATGTCAGTGTTCACAGCTAGATTTTTTGTGGACATGTTCCATAAATATTGATGTTAAGATATCTTTTTTTGTGAAGAAATGTTTAGAACTAAGTTCATGAACCCCGCTTCCCGCCCGATTGTAGCTGAGATAGGCACCAGCGCCCCCCGCCACCCCAAAGGGGATAAGCGGTAGTAAATGGATGGATGGATTGAATCCAGATGGATCTCTATTACAATCCCCAAAGAGGGCACTTTAAGTTGATGATTACTTTTATGTGTAGAAATCTTTATTTATAATTGAATCACTTGTTCATTTTTCAACAAGTTTTTAGTGTTTTTTATATCTTTTTTTCCAAATAGTTCAAGAAAGACCACTACAAATGAGCAATATGTTGCCCTGCTATACAATTTAATAAATCAGAAACTGATGACATAGTGCTGTATTTTACTTCTTTATCTCTTTTTTTCAACCAAAAATGCCTTGCTCTTAAATTTAAAAAAATGTTCACAGGGGGTACATCACTGAAAAAAGGTTGAGAGCCACTCGTCTAAATAGCATGTAATGGTGGTGCTTTGATCCGAATTTTGCACACATTATGCTTGATTGATTGATTGATTGACACTTTTATTAGTAGATTGCACAATTCAGTACATATTCCGTACAATTGACCACTAAATGGTAACACCCGAATAAGTTTTTCAACTTGTTTAAGTCGGGGTCCACGTTAATCAATTCTTTACAGACCATCTTCAAGCCACTTTTCTGACCGTTTATTGAAAATGAACTATTTTAGAGGTTGTCTTTATTATACGCATATGACAACTAAAAGAAGAACTATATGCTACTTTTTAGTACAAATGGCAATAGAGGCGGATTTTAACACCCTGTACACACAAGAAGGAACTTTCGACCTGGGGAGATGAAAGTATCTCAAATGTTAGTTGGCCTTTCAGTCCATGTGTTTTTATGCCTGTGTCGTTGTTTAAATAGACTATGTGCAATACGTAGCCTGTTTCTCTCTTCTACATGTAGTCAGGTTAAGCTGAGGCTACATTGCTAGTTTATCATTACAAATGGTCATACATATACTGTTTAAGACTTAACGCTTCATTGTATCCACCCTTGCTATTAATTGTAGGAACTGTCTCTGCAATTGAATGCAGTTTTAAATAAATCTGTCTGTATATTGCCATTGGACTGAAGCAGGGCTCTTCGGCAGGCTCTGTGCTTTGTGTCCAGTTCCAGGTCTTGCCCTGAGTAGGTACATTGTCAAAAAACACACACGTTAAGTAGGCACTTCTTACGTATTTGTGCTGTCCTGGTTAACACGACCAATAACAGGGGATTTTATATTATAGGTCTCACCTTGGACATATTTCCGTATGGACAATAAGCACACTACAACATTCTTTATATCACAGACTTGCACAAGTATCACCCGGAAAACATTTGCCATGTATGTCGATATTCGCTGATGTAACAAGTTGGCATACGTCACAAGTCGGGGCAAATCTCAAACAGCTCGCTCACCCCTCCAAGTTGCTTCTGACTCTTGCTGCTTCAATCTACAATATAAAGGGCTCCAGTCATGCTAAATGTATTATATGTGAGTCTGTTAGATACCATCGTTAAGGCATCAATGATTAATTTGTTAACTGAAAGCTGTTGCAATGGATTATTTCATAGTTAAACCTGAAGCCAAGAACATTGTTGCCACTGCTATTTTCTCCTAGCAGTCGCAAATGATATAGCCGCTTTCATAGTTCCCTTTCTCCAATCCAAATCTCTTTAAGGGTTTGTTGGTCTACTTCACCCCTGGTTTGGTTTTATTTCTATATAATAGTTGTCTTTTGGTCACGACAAGGGAATCTGGTAACAAATTTAATGAATGGAGTGGTGAACTAAACAGTACAACTAGTGGGAAATTGTCTGTGGGCTGGTGTTAGGAATTTTGTTTCTTTTGAAGGAACTGGTTCTTTTCTCTCTTTTGGCTCTGAAAAAGTCTCTTCAGATTTTCTAGTTGCAATGGAAAAACATTTTTTTTGTTCGTTTTTTTTGACCAAAATGTATAAAATGAAGTTCTAATATAAAAATATGATTATAACAAATGTTTATTTAGATGGCTTTATTTAGATAGATCTATTTTTATGCGCAACATGGGAGAGATAGCGACAGAAAATTAAGTATGAAATACAGAAGCAAGGCCCCACCGCACTTCAAGAAAAATCTGATTGTTTCTATTATTTGTCAATTCCCAATTATTATTTACAGTGAAACAACATAATGTCAACATTACACAACAAAATGTAAAATGTGCAAAAATAAAACAAAAATCAGCATCCAGCTAGTCTAGTTAAGATTGGCATTCATTACCACAAAGTGCTGTTTTCTGCTGCAAATGTTCCTTTCCTTTCCACCCTTTTGCTTGTGTCTCTAACGCCTTTCTCGTCTTTGCTGGGAATGACATCACAGCCAAGCGATACGCGTTCCAGTTACAAAGTCGGAAATCAATATGACCACATTCGCTAAAGCTGTTCTTGTCCTTGCCTTGTCTGAATGTAAACAACATCTGAACAATTTTGTACTCCTTCTGTGACCTTCAACCGGGGTAGATGAAGAGGGAATGCAAAGAGCCCATTGTTAGCGATGTAGAACTTATGCACCACATGAAAAAAAAAAATACTTTACAGTAATATTACCATATAAAAATGTCCAACAATACAACATGTAAGGCTGATTTAGTGTGAAAAAAAAACTGGTGCAACATGTTCAGAAGCTTCTTTTGTTCTTTATACTCAGCACAGCCATCCTCCAAAACAAACTTGAGGTTGGTGTTTACTCTCTGACTTTCCGAGTAGAAAATCTAATCTTGGGGGGGTTTTCAAGTTGAAACTTCCAACATGGTAGAACAAATTGAGCACACTGTTTATGTCAACACATACGGCAGCACAAATTTGTCCAAGTACGTGTGGGGCTTTAACAAAAAAGACTGAGAAAAAAAATAATAGATTGTTCACTTCAAAATCAGTTTTTTTGGCAAGTGACATTCACTATTGTGTGCTGCAATATATAGTAGCAAGTAGCTGATTGCACTTAACTAGCCCGAATTGTGCACATCACGCAAAACAGATAACATCTTGAAATAATACACCATGCTTATTGCATTTATACTAAACCATTTTTTTCCAACGTGAGTTAGGCCTCTCCTGGAAGACTTCAGGGGCTAGTGTATCAGCTTGAGGCTGAAGAAACCGAACACAGTTTTCAAAACTGCTAAGCTAACTTCAGGTTTGTCAAAAGAAAAAAATATGGCCTTTTAGTTCCTATAGTAAGCAGAAAACTAAGCTCCTGAAAAGCAGTCGTTGACTGTCCTGTATTTTGTTAGAAGAAAAGTGTCTCATCTGTTGAAATGGTATGCGTATGTTTCCTTATCTGTATGTCGTTTAGTATCAAACCTTTAATGTTTGTTTGCGAGTTTTACACTCCCTAGGTCAGGGGTCACTAACCTTTTTGAAACCAAGAGCTACTTCTTGGGTACTGATTAATGCGAAGGGCTACCAGTTTGATACACACTTAAATAAATTGCCAGAAATAGCCAATTTGCTCAATTTCCCTTTAACTCTATGTTATTATTAATAATTAATGATATTTATCTTTGTGGAAACACTGATCATCTTTATGATTTCTCACAATAAATATATATTTTTGATGACATGTTTTGAATAGGTTAAAATCCAATCTGCACTTTGCTAGAATATATAACAAATTGGACCAAGCTATATTTCTAACAAAGACAAATCATTATTTCTTCTAGATTTTCCAGAACAACATTTTTTAAATAAATTCTAAATAATTTGAAATAAGATTTAAATTTTATTCTACAGATTTTCTAGATTTGCCAGAATATATTTTTTTTAATTTTAATCATTAGTTTGAAAAAATATTTCACAAATATTCTTCGTCGAAAAAACAGAAGCTAAAATGAAGAATTAAATTAAAATGTATTTATTATTCTTTACAATAAAAAAAAATAATTTACTTGAACATTGATTTAAATTGTCAGGAAAGAAGAGGAAGGAATTTAAAGGGTAAAAAGGTATGTGTTTAAAAATCCTAATATCATTTTTAAGGTTGTATTTTTTCTCTAAAATTGTCTATCTGAAAGTTATAAGAAGCAAAGTAAAAAAATAAATACATTTATTTAAACAAATGAAGACCAAGTCTTTAAAACATTTTCTTGGATTTTCAAATTCTATTTGAGTTTTGTCTCTCTTAGAATTAAAAATGTCAAGCAAAGCGAGACCACCTTGCTAATAAATAAATAAAATTTAAAAAATAGAGGCAGCTCACTGGTAAGTGCTGCTATTTGAGCTATTTTTAGACCAGGCCAGCGGGCTACTCATCTGGTCCTTACGGGCGACCTGGTGCCCGCAGGCACCGCGTTGGTGACCCCTGATCTAGGTTAATTCCCTTTCTCACCACTACCATAATGTACCATAACAATGGTGAAAATGTTGTAGAGTTTTGTTAAAATACGCTAAGGACCATTATGAATGTACCTTAAAGGGGAACATTATCACAATTTCAAAAGGGTTAAAAACAATAAAAATCATTTCCCAGTGGCATGTTGTATTTTTTGAAGTTTTTTTCAAAATTTTACCGGTCTCCAAATATCCCTAAAAAAAGCTTTAAAGTGCTTGATTTTCGCTTTTTGCGATGCGACTATACATTTCCCTGTGACGTCATACAGTGCTGCCTATGTAAACAAACAATGGCGAATAGCACAGCAAGATATAGCGACATTAGCTCGGATTCAGACTCGGATTTCAGCGGTTTAAGCGATTCAACAGATTACGCATGTATTGAAACGGATGGTTGGAGTATGAAAGTATTGAAGAAGAAACTGAAGCTATTGAGCGAATAGCTAGCTATTGAGCGAATAGCTAGCTATTGACGCTATTCATAGCCATAGCATGGCCGAATAGCTGCGTCAGCATCGCCGGTAAAATGTGCGGACCAAACGATCAGGACTTTCGCATCTTGTGACACTGGAGCAACTTAAATTCGTCGATTGGTAAGTGTTTTTTTCGCATTAAATGTGGGTGGAAGTAAACGTAATATAGTTGCAAATGCATCTGCAGGTTATCCATACATCTCTGTGCCATGTCTGCTTTAGCACCGCCGGTAAATAGCATGTTAGCATCGATTAGCGTAGCATGTTAGCATCGATTAGCTGGCAGTCAACATCAACAAAACTCACCTTTGTGATTTAGTTGACTTTATAGTTGCAAATGCATCTGCAGGTTATCCATACATCTCTGTGCCAGGTCTGTCATCGCCGGTAAAATGTGGAGCCACTTTGGTACATTCAACGGGGGTCTGCCGGCAGACACTTTCGCATCTTCGGGCCAGTGGTGCAACTTGAATCCCTCCCTGTTAGTGTTGTTACACCCTCCGACAACACACCGACGAGGCATGATGTCTCCAAGGTTCCAAAAAATAGTCGAAAAAACGGAAAATAACAGAGCTGAGACCCAATGTTTACAATGGGTTGAAAATGAAAATGGCGACTGTATTACCTCGGCGACATCACATTCTGACGTCATCCCCTCCCGAGTGATAAACAGACAGCTGTTTAATTCGCCAAAATTCACCCAGTTAGAGTTCGGAAATCGGTTAAAAAAATACATGGTCTTTTTTCTGCACCATCAAGGTACATATTGACGCTTACATAGGTCTAGTGATAATGTTCCCCTTTAAAGACCAATCTCACAGACACATTGACTTTCTCACCACGAGCCAACTCTTTGCAGTTTCTTGTTTTAATTGGTTTGGAAGATAAGAACTGTGTGGCCAGATTTGTCTCATCTTTACAGGCAGTTATCATCTGTAACTAACGAGCTCCTAGTGTGAAAAAAAGAAAGCTGAGCTTATAATATTCCGTTGTTACCCAAGCATGGGCTAATAACTGAATGACTTCAGCAGGCAAACGAACCTTACCCTCTGCTGGGAAAGAATGGCAGATGTTTGGAGCATTTTGGTTGACAGTGATGTGAGAAGGGAAGAGTGATTGTTTCAACTTGCTCTCTTCTTGCCTTTTTTAACTTTATGAGGATTGTTGCCTCAAATGCTCCAACTGGCATGCTTTTCTTCTCTTTTTTTGCAAGCTTGATGTCAGTGTTTCCAATTATATGAACCTGAATGGTGGGAGGGTTGGCAATGAGCGTTGTATCAATTGCGCCGCCGCAAGAATGCAAGAAGGGTAATTATTTTGGCCGAGGACACATTATTCTTGAATATAAATTTGATGGCGAGGGAAAGTCACAATTTCTTCAAAGGTGTAAAGGATATGCCACCTGTTCAAAGGTTTAAATCAGTTCAAAGGCATGCAATGCATTTAAAAATGATCTACACAGTATTCCCAACCACATAAAATGTATCATAACCAATAAAAAACATTTAATTTTTTTACTGTGAAAAAATATTTTTTTCTCTATGTGATTGGGTGAACTGTTGACTAATTTATGATCCATCCATCCATCCATTTCCTACCGCTTGTCCCTTTTGTGATGTTAGATATTATTTTTATGTAATGGCAATTGTATGACACAAACAAACAATAATCAAGGTGGATAACTATTTAACCTTGATTTTGATTATCTGTGGTTACTTTTGTTTTCGGGAGAACATTGTCTTAAAATGATAGATAGATAGATAGATAGATAGATAGATAGATAGATAGTACTTTGTCTATGATTATGTTTGCACAGGTGGACAAAATTAGTGAATTGACTACATTATTGCTTAACAATTTAATGGTAATGCATTATTGGCTCTAGTAATGACCGTCCATATTTTGTTTTAAATGTCCATGTTATTACGACATTGGATTGGACCTACTTATACTTATTGATGGGTACCTTTTACATTGTATCTGACACGGTATCAATTCCCGGTACCTGGGAATCAGTTTACCGTATTTCCTTGAATAGCCGCCGGGGCACTAATTAATTTAAAACCTCTTCTCACTCCTGCGCTTATTCAAGGCATGCGATAAAAGTAAGCAGGGGCTAATAATTTTAAAACCTCTTCTCACCCTTGCGCTTACCAATGACTTGCAGTAAAAAATTCAATGTGATAAAGATAAAATTAATAAAAAAAAAATTCTGTGGCCGCGGCCCGGTGGTTGGGGACCATTGCTCTACAACAGGGGTCGGGAACCTTTTTGACTGAGAGAGCCATGAAAGCCAAATATTTCAAAATGTATTTCCGTGAGAGCCATATGATTTTGTATTTCTGTGAGAGCCATATAATATATTTTTTTTAACTCTGAATACAAATAAATGTGTGCATTTTAAAGTGAAACCAACATTTTAAGAGTAGAATAAGTCTCTTATTATTTTTAATAAAATTGTTATTCTAAAAGTTAACCAATAATAAATATAATACTTCTTACCATTTAACGCGACATCTTGAACAAGTGCGATGGAGAACGGATGGTTGGATTAAAATGCATGAGAATGTTTTATAATTTGAACGTTATTTTTAACACTATTTTTACCAGCGGAATTATTAATTACTTATCGTGTTAAGCATTGTCAGCTAAGATTTATCTGAGAGCCGGATGCAGTCATCAAAAGAGCCGCATCTGGCTCTAGAGCCATAGGTTCCCTACCCTTGCTCTACAACATGTCATCGCTCCCACCTTTACACCATGCTATCTGCGTACCGGTCGGACGCATGCATTTTGCTGCTTCTCATACGAGATTGCAATGCATACTTGGTCAACAGCCATACCGTTTGCACTGATGGTTGTGATATAAACAACTTTAAAACTCTTACATGCGCCACACTCTGTGAACCCACACCAAACACATTTCTGGAGAACATATAAATGCAACATAAGAAATACCCAGAATTCCAATGCATCCATGACTCTTGGCTATATTATACACGCGCCCCCAACCCCGCCCACCTCAACCGACGCACAGTTGAGGTGTATTATATGGCCAAAAGTCATGGATGCATTGGAATTCTGGGTAATTCTTATGTTGCGTTTATAATGTGTTACAGAGCCAATTTTCTCCAGAAATGTGTTTGTTATTCTTGTTTGGTTAGGGTTCACAGAGTGTGGCGCATATTAGTAAGAGTGTTAAAGTTGTTTTATATCACAACCATTAGTGTGATCTGTATGGCTGTGGAACAAGACGGCTGGTTTACATACAGTAAAAGCAAAAAAAACCTCCCCCGCTATTTTGAAAACGACGGCAGGGGAAAAGTTACTCGTGACGTCACAAATTTGACCTGGCGGTAAAAGTAAGCATGCGCTAATAAATTTGGGGAGCGAGTAATTCAAGGCAGGCACATATTACTGTACATGCCTGGCGGCTATTCAAGGAAAAACGATAGGTACCAATTTTCAGTACTTTTGTGTGTGTTTATCTTATAATAAATGTTAACTTTATAAGTATATATCTTTTTAAAAAGACACACAGTTGATCATGATAACTGTGCTGTTCAGTTGATATATCTTGTTTTTTTAACACTTTTGAGTATCGTTTGCAAGTATGTATTCATATCAGTTTGTCCAAAGGTGTGTTGCCATAGCCAGAAAGTAATCTTTTGGCGTACAATTGAATGTGCCAGACAGTCCTGTGTTTTGTTTGATTGCAACATGTATCTCAGTTATTATTTTGACTGACAAATTTGGAGGTGTTGAGATCAACATGTAAAATCACCAATGCTAACAAGTAGTATGTTCTGATTATGTCTTATTGAATGTAAATTAGCATCAAGATACAGTAGCTTGTAAAGTGGAAACTTACTTTCGAGTGCTTTTTATCAGTCATGCTTACTTTTTTGGCTCGGACAATTGCAACATTGCCTCTAGTTAATGTCTAGGTCCAAGAGACAGTCTGCTTTGAATATGCATGTTTGCCAGTCCCCCACCAGACGTGACGTCATGACACGTGCAACGCAGGTATCGAAAAATGTACCGTTCGATTTAACGTAAATTCCGGTAGATACCTGTAAAACAGGGGTGCCCATTACGTCGATCGCGATCGACTGGTCGATCTTGGAGGGTGTGTCAGTCGATCTCAAGCCAGGCATTAAAAAATATACATAAAAATGAGCAATCATCAATCATACCAAGACTTCACTTTCGTCAGTTGTTTGACATTCTCGGCACCCGAGGATCTTGTGAGATGATGGCGGCTGCTGCAAGCTCATATTTAAGAAAAAAATCACTAACAGGGCGGACGCAGAGAAACACATTTTATTTCTAGAGACTCCGTACCTACTGTCAAAACTCTAAAGACCGACTGCACAGTTCCTGTCTTCACCATAAAAGACCTGTTTCATCCTGCCTGTGCTAACAAAATACGAGTCTCAGAAAGCTAGCGTGCACAAGCTAGCAAGCTACGGAGTTTGATGCCAGTGTATTTCTCCCCCGCCCTCAGCGACCGCTTTCTCACTTGCTTGCCCACCCGCACTCTCACTGACGTCACTCACCTGCTGCCAGACATTAAAGGGCCACACACATATGCGACTCTCATAACAAAGTGTTTAAAAACGAGTATGCAAGTTGGACAAATGAGATGCCAAATCCAACCACTTTCATGTGGTATTGGACAGAAAGGAGGACTTTTTTTTTCCTCCATTCGAAAATGCGGACGTTATCAGCACCACTGTCTAATTCCAATCAATGCAAGTCATCAGAATCAAATACACCAACTTATATTCTTGTCTTCATGAAAGAAAGGAATCTATGTGTGTTAAAACATGCTTGTATTATCATTAAACACCATTAACTTGTTAACAAAAATGTCTCATTCATAAATAAATAAATATAAATTATAAATAGGAATGAGGTAGATCACCTCGACTTGGTCAATTGAAAAGTAGCTCACCTGCAGAAAAAGTGTGAGCGCCCCTGCTGTAAAAGCATCGAACTCGGTACCTATGATAATCCATCCTTACCTATACTATGTTTTTCTGTTCAGAAAACAATTAACGTGTAAAGTACCATTGGTCCTGATTAGTTTTTATCATTTCTTGTTCTAGTCAATAAGGCCAAATGAATCGATATATTTCCCTTTTGAAACTTTTCCTCAGGAATTTCAGTTGTTATCTTGAGGATGGATTATGACATTTTTGTGGCTGCTGCACTTCTCATAAATGTCAGAATAGACTACATCAAAATCTGGTTTAGTGTCTTTGAAGAAGAAAATAAAATGTAAGCATTAAAACTGGAAGAAAGCAAGACTCCAAGTTGATCT
This sequence comes from Nerophis ophidion, assembly GCF_033978795.1. Taxonomy (NCBI): domain Eukaryota; kingdom Metazoa; phylum Chordata; class Actinopteri; order Syngnathiformes; family Syngnathidae; genus Nerophis; species Nerophis ophidion. Next base: position 74,266,761 of record NC_084611.1, read on the forward strand.
TGACAGTTGGTGTGTAAACTTGGCACTTCCAACTGTTTTCCCTTGTTTCTTCCCCCTGATCACTGTACTGTGAGTCCAATGTTTTTCTATAAATAGATTAAGCTCTTTGTAACTTTCTGCTTCAGTCCAAGTGCCGTGGAGGTTGCAGTCATTTCCTTTTGCAGAAATAATTCCGGCTCAGGTCAATGGGACAAGATGACCTTTTTGAGAGGTTTAGAAATGAACCCATAGCCCCCCGACTAGCCCTTTTTAAGATAGATTTTAATGTATAAATAAATAAAGTAATGATAAATTCCAGTCTCTGGTTAATGTTAATTTCATGGCATACCGACATCCCTCAACTTTTATTCCAAATATAACAAAAAAAGTCATTCTGTCATCGTCACTACTAGTGTTTTAAAAACAGTTAAATCATATGCATGGAGCTTATTCATATTCCTTAAAATATTTCATCAAATACCAGAACCTTTCCATTCCCTCAGCAAATGGTGCAGAAAATAGTGCACTGGATACCAACTGAGCTGAGGTCTTATTTTCCTTTGAGAAAGATCAACAAATGTAATACAGTTTTTACAATATATTTGGGAGAAACAAATCTCCCGAACGATGACATCGATCTGTTTTTTAGCACGAGTTAACTCACTGTAGAACTTTCAAGGAAATGTGATGTGGTCTTTGAGAGTTCGCCCTACATAAACCATTCACGGTGAAGGAATAACTCCTGTGTCTACACACACTTTTAATATTGATATTAAATAACCTTGCAATATGTGACAGTACATTAACTGCATTTTTGAGCATGCACATTACTAGTTGGGCTGTATACGTTAACACAAGAATGAGCTACTATAACAAATATTTTTGATCTTAAAACGACAGCATTGTTGTGTTTTTCTTGTGCCTCCATAGGTGCTCTATTTTTTTTTTTATAAATGGTGCAATTCTATTTAGATACAAACAGCAAAAATGAATTTTAGATGCATAAACATTTTTTAGTTTCTTGTATTAGCTAATGAAACCTGGTCTTTTTCAGTTTTTAAGTTAAAATGGTCCTCTTTAGAGTGGGGTACACCCATAAAGACAATCAAACTGTTTTTTTGTCCCAATTTTCAACTTTTCATTTAAAAACAGAAAATGCCCGATTATCTTATGTCTTAAAAGATTGTCCTTTTGTTTTAGATGTGTTTAGGGTGAATTTGTCCTGATAATTGGTTCCAAAACAGGTCAGGCCGCTGACAATCATAAGTATTGATTTTGTTTAATATTTGCGACCAAAACTCTTGATGTCTGCATGGAAAGCTGGTGCCTACAAAGTCATTGTTCTGTGTCAGATTGATTTATCTAAGTTAAAAACATTGCATCTTAGTGATACTAGGCTAATAACACCAGGCATTCGTTAATTTGAAAACAACTCAACCCAAGTTTGCTCAAGAGGTTATAATGTTCACGCCTGAATCATTTTTTCCACAGTCTTTTCTTTTTAATGTTTGAGATTTTTATGTCAAAAATAGTCCTTAAGACTACCATGAAGATTAGAATTCAGGCACTGAGTAGTTTTGATTGTTATGCGTGTGGTGTGGTATGCTAAGATAATATCAACACAGCACACCGCAAGTGGAGCGATTCTGTCCCACCACCAAACCAGACTGTAGTCCTCCAATTCTCAAATCTTGCATGAACAAACGTGATGTAACACAATTGTAGAAGAAGAAACATAGCAACCACTATTTCAAATGAAACACAAAAACAAGCAACTTGAAAGAGGACATATGAGAGGAGGGACTGATTGTGGTCTTGGGACTATTTGTGACAGAAAGTCATGAACCAAAAACTAGAAAAAGATTGTGGAAAAAAATCTTAAAGACGTAAACACAGACTTTATAATCTGTTTTGCGAGCCATGTGTGTTGTTCTCAAATCAAGCTAACGGGTGGTGTTATTAACTTAGCCATTAATAAACATTGTCCATGGTTAATTGTGTTAAAGTCTTTCATTTGTATCATGTTGAGACTGAGGTTAGTAAGGAGTCAGGGTCTTTCCCCTCAGACATGAAGGGTATTGGCCATAACTATTGATCAATTTCAATACTTGCAGCTGCACTTTGCCTTCGACAGTTTTCCAAATAGCCAGCTCAAGGCAAAAACTACATACAAGATCATTAATCTTATCTTCAACGTGATTTACAATCCCCGTTTCCATATGAGTTGGGAAATTGTGTTGGATGTAAATATAAACGGAATACAATGATTTGCAAATCCTTTTCAACCCATATTCAATTGAATGCACTACAAAGACAATATATTTGATGTTCAAACTCATACATTTTTTTATTTTTTTTGCAAATAATTATTAACTTAGAATTTCATGGCTGCAAAATGTGGTAAAGTAGTTGGGAAAGGGCATGTTCACCACTGTGTTACATAACCTTTTCTTTCAACAACACTCAATAAACGTTTGGGAACTGAGGAAACTAATTGTTGAACCTTTGAAAGTGGAATTCTTTCCCATTCTTGTTTTATTTAGAGCTTCAGTCGTTCAACAGTCCGGGGTCTCCGCTGTCATATTTTACGCTTCATAATGCGCCACACATTTTCGATGGGACACACGTCTGGACTGCAGGCGGGCCATGAAAGTACCCGCACTCTTTTTTTACGAAGCCATGCTGTTGTAACACGTGCTGAATATGGCTTGGCATTGTCTTGCTGAAATAAGCAGGGGCGTCCATGAAAAAGATGGCGCTTAGATGGCAGCATATGTTGTTCCAAAAGCTGTATGTACCATTCAGCATTAATTGTGCCTTCACAGATGTGTAAGTTACCCATGCCTTGGGCACTAATGCACCCCCATACCATCACAGATGCTGGCTTTTGAACTTTGCGTCGATAACAGTCTGGATGGTTTGCTTCCCCTTTGGTCCGGATGACACAATGTCGAATATTTCCCAAAAAATGTTTAAATGTGGACTCGTCAGACCACAGAACACTTTCCTACTTTGCATCAGTCCATCTTAGATTATCTCCGGCCCAGAGAAGCTGGCGGCGTTTCTGGATGTTGTTGATAAATGGCTTTCGCTTTGCATAGTAGAGCTTTAACTTGCACTTACAGATGTAGCGACAAACTGTATTTAGTGACAGTGGTTTTCTGAAGTTTTCCTGAGCCCATGTGGTGATATCCTTTAGAGATTGATATCGGTTTTTGTTACAATGCCGTCTGAGGGATCGAAGGTCACAGTCAGTCAATGTTGGTTTCCGGCCATGCCGCTTACGTGGGGTGATTTCTCCAGATTCTCTGAACTTTTTGATGATATTATGGACCGTAGATGTTGAAATCCCTAAATTTCTTGCAATTGTACTTTGAGAAACATTGTTCTTAAACTGTTTGACTATCTGCTCACACAGGGGTGTACCTCGCCCCATCCTTTCTTGTGAAAGACTGAGCATTTTTTGTGAAGCTGTTTTTATACCCAATCATGGCACCCACCTGTTCCCACATTAGCCTGCACACCTGCGGGATGTTCCAAATAAGTGTTTGATGAGCATTCCTCAACTTTATCAGTATTTATTGCCACCTTTCCCAACTTCTTTGTTACGTGTTGCTTGCATCAAATTCTAAAGTTAATACATTTTTCCAAAAATGTTTTTTTTTATCAGTTTGAACATCAAAAATGTTGTTTTTGTAGCATATTCAACTGAATATGGGTTGAAAAGGATTTGCAAATCATTGTATTGCGTTTATATTTACATCTTACACAATTTCCCAACTCATATGGAAACGGGGTTTGTATGTCTAATGAGTAAATAACTGGTTTTATTTTGCATCAGTCGATTATTTAACATGGAGAATTGACAGCTAAACCTTCAAATCGTACACACGAGTTGGCAGCTTCTCCACAGATCATGCTTGCCTCTGCTTTTAGAAACATCCCTGTGAGCAAATAAACCACACTCATGATGGACCTCGATAGAAAGTCAGCGTGGTTAAAGATTGATTCACAGTTTGAGTCGTACAGTTTGAAAAACGAGGCTAGTCCTTGTTGAGTCGTGCTTTCCAGACAGAACCACGAAGTGATGTTCAAAAGCGTGTTGTCATCAGTCGAATGACAAACTTGCAATGAGCCGGTATTAATAAAAAAGAAAAAAGGAACATCAAATTTCGTGATCGTGTGTTTGGTGGGATTTTTGACTTCATGAATTATTGCGAACATTAAATGCGTGAGGGATGATGTTGGATGCCCGTACCGTAATTTCTTGGTGTCATTTCTCTTAAGTTAATGCCAACTATAAGCTTATGCGGTGCCTCTGAAAATAAATCTTCTGGAGTCAGAGTGGAGACTGTTTTTTTGTATTTAGGTTCATTTATTTCTTTGAATGTACAAAACCCAAAATCAGTGAAGTTGGCACGTTGTGTAAATCTTAAATAAAAAAAGAATACAATGATTTGCAAATCCTTTTTAACCTATATTCAATTCAATATACTGCAAAGACACAATACTTAATGTTCAAACTGGAAAACTTAATTTTTTGCAAATATTAGCTAATTTGGAATTTGATCCCTACAACATGTTTCAAAAAAGCTGGCCCAAGTGGCAAAAAAGACTGAGAACGTTGGGGAATGCTCATCAAATTCTTATTTGGAAAATTCCCCATATGAACAGGCTAATTGGGAACAGGTGGGTGCCATGATTTGGTATAAAAGCAGCTTCCATGAAATGCTCATTCATTCACAAACAAGGGTGGGCCGAGGGTCACCACTTTGTGAACAAATGCGTGAGCAAATTGTCCAACAGTCTTAAGAGCCACATTTCTCAACGAGCTATTGCAAGGAATTTAGGGAGTTCACCATCTAAGGTCTGTTATATCATCAAAAGGTTCAGAGAATCTGGAGAAATCACTGCACGTAAGCGATGATATTACAGACCTGGGATCCCTCAGGCGGTACAGCATCAAAAAGCGACATCAGTATGTGAAGGATATCACCACATGCGCTCAGGATCTTTTCAGAAAACCACTGTCAGTAACAATTCTGTCGCTACATCTGAAAGTGCAAGTTAAAAATCTACTATGCAAAGCAAATTGTATCAACATTTATCAACAACACCTAGAAACACCGCCAGCTTCGCTGGGCCTGAGCTCATCTAAGATGGACTGATGCAAAGTGGAAATGTGTTCTGTGGTCTAATGAGTCCACATTTCAAATTGTTTTTGGAAACTGTGGACTTCGTGTCCTCCAGAACAAAGAGGAAAAGTACCATCCGGATTGTTATAGGGGCAAAATTCAAAAGCCGTCGTCTGTGATGGTATGGGGGTGTATTAGTGCCCACGACATGGGTAACTTACACATCTGTGATGGCACCATTAATGCTGAAAGGTACATACAGGTTTTGGAGCAAAATATACTGCCATCCAAGTAACGTTGTCATGGAGGACCCCTTGCTTATTTCAGCAAGATAATGTGTTTCAACAGCGTGGCTTCATAGTGAGAGCGTGCGGTTATTAGTCTGGCCTGCTTGTAGTCCAGACCTGTCTCCCATTGAAAAATAAGTGGCGCAATACACCTGAAAAACTTCAATAATTGGTCTCCTCAGTTTCCAAATGCTTACAGAGTGTTGTTAAAAGGAAAGGCCATATACCACAGTGGTAAAAATGCCCCTGTCCCAACTTTTTGCAATGTGTTGCTGCCTTTAAATTGTAAGTTAATGATTATTTGCAAAAAAAAAAAAAAAAGGTTCTCAGTTCGAACATTAAATATATTGTCTTTGCAGTCTATTCAATTGAATACAAGTTGAAAAGGATTTGCAAATCATTGTATTTTGTTTTTATTTACGAATTACACTAAGTGCCAACTTCACTCGTTTTGGGTTGTGTAATTAGGGCTCTCTTTGACTAAAGATTTTCACAGTCAAATCTGATTAGTTAGATTTTGGCGATAGAATTTGTTAGTTTCTCTTTGAAAATGAATGAACTACCAAGCTATATATCTACCTATAGTTGACTGACACAATTTTTCTTCTGCATATTGTTCATTCTTCTCCTTTTTAATAGTTCAGCAAATGGGAATCCTTTAAAAAAAAATTACCATTTCACTAGGTTGGGGAAGTAATAGTCGTAACAAAATTTACGTTGATAAACCTGTAGAAGGATCATTACCATTGCCAGAGAGGAGCAGTGAGGGAAGCTTTGTGTCCGGCCGAAATGTTTGAAGCTACACCTCAGTATTGAAGTATCTGACGTCGGGTTCCGTCTCTGATGACAGCACGTCCCGGCTGTAGCACGTGGGCTCTGTGTCCACCATCTCCAAACATCCTCCCAAAACACCTGTTGCACACGGTGGGCATCAAGTTCTCAACTACCTGCCACAACTGCATTGAATGGTTAAAATTTCTAATACACTCCTAAAAATTATATTCATGTATAAATTCATGCATGGTTAGCTGTATTTACTAAAGGAAATACCACTCTGTAGTGGTGTGATGTTGAACGCATACTTTTTCAGGAGATTGTAAAGTACAATTTTCTAAGAGTAACTGTGGGATGCATTGACTTTTCACCAGGCTCTGCAGAGCACCATCAATCACAAGCCCTGGTGTCTTTATTTCTCTGTCTATCGATGCCAGCATCCATCTCTGTCTAAAGACCGTGGTTGTCGGGGACTTCTAACAATAGAAAGACAGTCTTGGGTCACATAAGCCATTTGTGCTCACGGGCCAAGTTAAGGGAATTAACATTTTTGGACTCTCTAAAGAACATCTGAAAACATTTCATCGATCAAGCCTTCTGTTTCTCCTTAGTGGACCAATTCCCCCTTTTATCACTTGATTAGTGTGTTTTTAAGTAGAGTTCTTGACACTCTTGAAACACAACTTGTTGCTGTAGTTTCAGACGCAGGTCAGAGTTGGACTTTAAAGGATAGATGAAGACATTGTCTTTCTTTCCGTCCGTAACATTTCTCCAGAGTCGCCTAGTTGCTCTGAGACTAATGTGAATATAGAGAAAAAAGTCTCTGAACGTTTCCTTATGTGTGTCGCTGACAGAAAGGCTCGTCTCCAACAATCCTTTTCTCTATCACGATCAGTATCAATGAGATAAAAGTAACCATTTAACACCAGGTCGACTTGGGGCTGGTGTTTAAACCTCTGAATTTGTGTGACTTTAGGTTTTAGTAAAAGTCCAAATTGTACTACTTTGAAAGAAGATCCACTATATTATTCGCAGAAAGCCAGGTAGTAGTTTCAACAGCAACAAAGCACTACATCTATACAGACATACGGCATGAATCGATGAACAACATGCACTATAATACAGAATTAAGGTGTGTTGATTCCTGTTCAGCTCATCACATCCAGATGTCAACCACCAGTTGTGTGGGTGAGAAACGTTTTTGTCCACTCCCTCCACCATCCATCATATACAGCACGCACAGCCACCAAGCCTGGCACTGCAACGATTTTTCACAAACTATCAACTTAGCATTGAAAAAAATGAACTCCATAATATCAGGATATAAAAGGGCGGGGGAATTTTACTGGAATTTTCCAGCGGCCTTGCTTAAAGCCAAGGATTAAACAACACTGGAGGCAAACATTATGTGTTCTTTGACAGAGTTAGTCTTTATACCGTGTGTTTGAGTAATCAGTGTTCAATACAGTTTTAGTGGACAATAAGGGAGGATTTAGAGCTTAATGGGTCTTACTGGAATGCAAAAAAAAGATACTACTGATACTGACTTACTCTTATACATTATGTATCATTAACAGTTTAAATGGCTATTTCGCAGTTAATGATTATTTTCTGTAGCATTTTCCTCCTTATTTCATTTTAGTGTGCTAAGTAGAGTGTCCAATTTTATGAACAGTGCATGACTACTGAATCAACAGAGGAGCTACGTCATGTAAAACAGATATTATTGGGTTTCCGACTAATTGTATCCTTTTTTTTGTGTGTGTTAGCTTACAAAAGACTCGTGAGAAGTGCAGTTTGAGTGCAAAGATATTTTCCAATGATTTATCAGAACCAGAACCATGACATTATTTATTCTGTCATGCAAGCAGATTAAAATTAAGAAGGTAACTTAATATTATTGATTTTTATTTGGGTGGCTCTGCTGAAATCATTTTCTCATATATTATCGGATTTTGTTCAGTTTTTCCCCCTTCATAAAATTATCAATTTTCCACTCCGATGTGGTCACTAGTCAGTTCATGTGTTTTATGAGTCATACCAGCTTATCTTGTCAACACAGCAATCCAGGTAACATATTCCTCCTGTTAAAGAGATACACCGCTACGTTTTTTCCAACACTTTGATCCCTAGGGCTCACAAGACGGAGCGGTTATTTTATGTATTTTTCTTTGCTGACAGGAATAATAAAAACAATTATATATAAAAAAAACAAGCAAAAACACTTAAAAGGGTGTTTTATTGTTTGTGATATGGTGCCATCTTTTGAACGAATTTGGTCACTGTTGGTGCTGTAGTGTCCTTTCATTTACCAGCAGTGTTTTTAATTTTTAATTTTTTTTTAACCGTAGTGCTTTTCAGTCCTGTAGCCGTCCATAGCAGTTCTACTCGTATAGATTCTTCATTCATCACTCCAAGCAACGTTTGTAAGTTTTACAGTGTAACTAAAACTGTTTATACTTACTAAACCAGGGGTCTCAAATTTACCTGGGGGCCACTGGATGCAGAAACTGGGTGGGGCTGGGCCACAAGAAAAGATTTCTTAAAAAAATCTAACATGCACTTTTTAATGAGTTCACCTTCTTTGAATGGCTTTCCCGCCCTAGCAACATACTTGCCAACTCTTGCGATCTTTCCGGGAAACACCCGAATATCAGTGCCCTTCACGACAATCTCCCGGGGCAATCATTCTCCCGGTCTTCACTCGGACATCAATACTAAGGGCGTGCCTTGATGGCACTGCTTTTATCGTCCCCTACAAAGTGTTGTCTCGAACGCTTTTCCACTATAGAGACAGTTTGCCGGCCCAGTCACATATTGTATGAGGCTTCTGCAGACCCACAGAAGTGACTGCAAGACATAATTGATCAACAGCCATACAGGTCACACTGAGGGTGGCCTTATAAACAACTTTAACACTGTTACAAATATGCGCCACACTGTGAACCCACACCAAACAAGAATGACAAACACATTTCGGAAGGACATTCGCACCGTGACACAACATATGTATGGCTGTTGATCAACTATGTCTTGCAGTCGCTTACTGCGTCTACAAAAGCCAAATACAACATGTGGCTGGGCTGGCACGCTGTTTGTACAGCGTGCCAGCTGTTTGGGCGGCATGGCAGAAATGTGTTTGTTATTCTTGTTTGGTTAGGGTTCATAGAGTGTGGCGCATATTAGTAAGAGTGTTAAAGTTGTTTTATATCACAACCATTAGTGTGATCTGTATGGCTGTGGAACAAGACGGCTGGTTTACATACAGTAAAAGCAAAAAAAAAACTCCCCCGCTATTTTGAAAATGACGGCAGGGGAAAAGTTACTCGTGACGTCACAAATTTGACCCGGCGGTAAAAGTAAGCATGCGCTAATAAATTTGGGGAGCGAGTTTTACCCGGCAGTTATTCAAGGCAGGCACATATTGCTGTACATGCCTGGCGGCTATTCAAGGAAAAACGATAGGTACCAATTTTCAGTACTTTTGTGTGTGTTTATCTTATAATAAATGTTAACTTTATAAGTATATATCTTTTTAAAAAGACACACAGTTGATCATGATAACTGTGCTGTTCAGTTGATATATCTTGTTTTTTTTAACACTTTTGAGTATCGTTTGCAAGTATGTATTCATATCAGTTTGTCCAAAGGTGTGTTGCCATAGCCAGAAAGTAATCTTTTGGCGTACAATTGAATGTGCCAGACAGTCCTGTGTTTTGTTTGATTGCAACATGTATCTCAGTTATTATTTTGACTGACAAATTTGGAGGTGTTGAGATCAACATGTAAAATCACCAATGCTAACAAGTAGTGTGGCGTAGTGGGTAGAGCGGCCGTGCCAGAAACCTGAGGGTTGCAGGTTCGCTTCCCACCTATTGACATCCAAATCGCTGCCGTTGTGTCCTCGGGCAGGACACTTCACCCTTGTGAATGAATGATGGTTTCCAACTTTTCTGTGAGCGCTTTGAGTATCTAACAATAGAAAAGTGCGATATAAATCTAATCCATTATTATTATTATTATTGTACAGGATGTAGAGGACGCTAATGTCATTGCCTCCACGGTGTTCCCTAAATATTGTTAATAGAGTGAAATTCGGGAGAATGATCACCCCTGGAAGAGCACTGAAAATTGGTAATCTCCCGGAAAAATCGAGGGTATACAAATATGATATGACGCTGTAAAGCGGCATTCATATAAACTCGCGGGCCACACCAACATTACATTTTCATATTAAGGTGCGGGCCGCAAAATAACGTCTCGGCCCGTGGGCCGCGTGTTTGAGACCCCTGTACTAAACCATCCCAGGTGTGATGTCTCTTGGAGTGTTTTCATACATATTTTTACATGTTATTGTAATGTAATGACGCAAGTGTCATTTGCATTACCTAATATGCTAACACGTTTTGAGTGTTTATGTTATTATTGTTAACTTACAATGGAGTTCTTTTTGTATTGTACTAGTTTCACAAAATCCTCAGTGAACTCACCAAGACGTCACCATAGAGTTATTGAGTCTGTTTAGCTGTTTGGAGAGCTCGCTTCCGCAGCTAGTTGGTCAATGACGATGACATCCATTTTGTTTATCAACTGTTTTACTGCCCTATAACAGGCACCGTTGAACATGAACATTTATAGAATTTATTACTGTGTAAATAACTCATTTAGCAAAATATGTATCTGCGACTTGGCTAATAAACAGAATTTTTTATTTATTTTTTTATTTAGTGGGTGCGGTTTATAGTCTAGAAAATATGGTATACGTAATGCAAACTTTTCCATGGTCTCCAATGCTATCACATCGCAAAAACTTTGAAATATGAATGTTTTTTATCGATAACATGAAAACATACAAATTCCTGTCAATAGTTCAATAAATCACAACAACCCTATAAACTTAAGAAATGTTTCCAGAAGGAACAAGACAATCTGGAGAAAGTAACTATATAGTCATTTACACAGTCGGAACAGTCAACACTGGTACAACACATTAGGGGACATTTTCCTGCATGAGTGCAATTATCAGAAGAAGGTGTGTTAAAAGCATAAACATAAGTTGCTTGGAAAGTATGAAAAAAGTAAGTAATCTCTTAGACCTTCATCCTTCTATTTTCTACCGCTTGCCCCGTTCAGGGTCGCGGCATTCGGGCGGAAGGCAGTGTACACCTTGGACAAGTCGCTACCTCAGATAGACACAGATAGACAGACAACATTCACACACATGAATTATACATTAATCTACATAACTTTTTAAAAAAGGGATATGTTCACAGCTGCAAAGCATTATTTTATTCGGGGGCCTCCCATACATTTTTTTTTCACACATTTTGTAAGAAAAGTTTATACTAAACCATTACACTGTATATTTGAAAGCCTACTGAAATAAGATGTTCTTATTTAAACGGGGATAGCAGGTCCATTCTATGTGTCATACTTGATCATTTCGCTATATTGCCATATTTTTTCTGAAAGGATTTAGTAGAGAACATCGACGATAAAGTTTGCAACTGGAGAAAGCCCTGCCTCTACCGGAAGTCGCGGACGATGACGTCACATGTTGATGGCTCCTCACATATTCACATTGATTTTACAAAAACAGCTATTCGGACCGAGAAAACGACAATTTCCCCATTAAATTGAGCGAATATGAAAGATTTGTGTTTGAGGATATTGATAGCGACAGACTAGAAAAAAAAAACAAGTTAAAAAAAAACGGGAATGCATTGAGACGGATTCATATGTTTTTAGAGACATTTACTAGGATAATTCTGGGAAATCCCTTATCTTTCTATTGTGTTGCGAGTTTTTTAGTGAGTTTAACAGTACCTGATAATCGGAAGTGTACGTCCACGGCCGGGTGTTGACGCGCAGTGTCTCAGGGAAGTCGACGGCAGCTGTATGGGCGGCACAAGCTCAGCTGATATCCGGTAAGAAACGACTTTTTAACCACAATTTTCTCACAGAAACCTGCTGGTTGACATCCGGTTGGGATCCATGTCCGCTCTGATCCATAGTAAAGTTTCACCTCCGTGAATTTTAAACAAGGAATCACCGTGTGTTTGTGTGGCTAAAGGCTAAAGCTTCCCAACTCCGTCTTTTTACTTTGAATTCTCCAATATTAATTGAACAAATTGCAAAAGACTCAGCAACACAGATCTCCAAAATACTGTGTAATTATGCCGTTAAAGCAGACGACTTTTACCTGTGTGTGTGCGCAGCGCTCATATTCCTAACAGCCCGTGACGTCAAGCGTACACGTCATTACGAGACGTTTTTAAGAAAAAACTCCCGGGAAATTTAAAATTGCAATTTAGTAAACTAAAAAGGCCGTATTGGCATGTGTTGCAATGTTAATATTTCATCATTGATATATAAACTATCAGACTGCATGGTGGGTAGTAGTGGGTTTCAGTAGGCCTTTAATTAGGTGTCTGTTTTGGACCTAATTAACAATTATTGTGGATGCAAAATAATACTTAAACTAACATTTCTGGCTCACACCCAAAATCAGGGATCGAAACCAATACAACTAGCTTACAAGACCCGGTTATTAATGGGGGACAGTGACAATGTCATGGGGAATTTGCTATGATTACCTTATCCGTTATAGAGCAGGCAAGAAATAGGTTTGAAGTAAAATTTCCTCTGTAGCACACGGTCATTTACATATGCCTCTTCACGCAAACAGGGGCCCCCCACGTATCATGGGGCCCAACGCACTGCAGGTGATCTATGTTTTGGGACGTCTCTGGATGTCTCACGCAGAATAATGATACTTTGTTTTCATAATAATGTCATTACACACAGGGGCCATAGACATAACATACAGAGGCCATTGTCACTGCATCTGAGAGGTGTTTGACTGAAGTAGGTACTTAGGTGATAACAATCAGCAAGCCTTAAAAGCAACACATCTTTCTTCTAGCAGACACTGTAACGGGACTTTAATCTTGCTACAAACAATTTTTCAGTATTCTAAAAGGCAGGTAATGCTTTTATCCACATTCTGACATCTTTAGATGTGTGCAATCAGATATGCTGCCCAAGCTAGACACCTAAAGTGTATCTGCAGGATATTGTACTGTACTTCACAGAGGGGTGGTAGCTTTCGTAGAGCAAAATGGTCTTTGCATGCTTAGAGGTAAAATTGGCATATAGAAACTATGTTGAATATGACATGGCCTTGAAATCAAGGAATGATCTTCTGTGCTTGCTTCACTAATGCAGTTCACGCATGTATCCAGTAGTGGGCATCAAAGCTTCTAGCAATGTATCAGTCATGTTTCTTGTCATAACCCTTCTTTTTAGCATGCTTTTTGGACTTTGTGTGCATCATCTTTTTTGTACATATTTCCACAACTATACATATTTTAGGAATTAATAAGCTGCCACTAGCAGAGGTGCTGGTTATTCAATTTCAACTAGTCTTTAAGAAGAAGAACAAGACATCAGCTAATCATCATACAGACCATTCCGCCACAACTCCTCCATGCAGCTTTACTGCTCAGTACAACACTGACTGGGAAACAGGGATTTAGGACATTTAAAGGGATATCCTCCCTTCACATTAATTTATTTTACCCAGGAAAATATAGTGTAATACCCATGTCTAGCACTTTTTTTCATATAGATGTGAGAGAGTTGACTAGTTCCTCGAATATTGTTAGTGCTGTACTGTCGGAATGCATTTGATTTTAGTTGAGTGTCTGGTTATCTTTTTGTCAATATTCTCCATCTGTTTACCTCTGAAAAAGAAATGTGGTGTTATTATATTGAGGTTAATTTGTGTGTTTATTGTGAAAGCTTTTTTTTTTTTACACAGAAATTTTTTTGTGTTTTATTTTGTGCACTGATTTCTTTTTACAACAAACTATGCTGACAATGTCATTGGAAAAACGTTGTCAGCAAGATGTGTGTGTTTAAAAATTCAGTGTTAAAACTTTAATGGTTTACAATTCAGTGTATAAAAATTCATCCATCCAGAGCCTAAAAATTCAGTGTTCAAAAATTAATTGCTGAAAAATTTAGTGCTGAAAAATTCAGTGCTGAAAAATTTAGTGCTGAAAAATTTAGTGCTGAAAAATTCAGTGCTGAAAAATTTAGTGCTGAAAAATTCGGTACCCAATTCCGGTAAATTTAGAATGAAAAAAATCGAGTCTCAGAAGCAATTAATAAGTTGTCAAGTTTGAAGTCACGTGACACAGGTCTAATAAAGAGGCGATCTCTTTTTTATGAACACTTTAAACGGGTGTAAGTGGCTATAATTAAGTGAAAAAATAAATTTTTTTGCAAAAAAGTATACAACTTAATCACACAATGGTAAAAACACTCACAATGATACTAAAAAAATTATAACAGACCATCTCAAAAACTATATAAAATTATTTTTTACTGGATAAGACACTCAGAATGTACATGAAAATACAGAATGTAGGATTTACAATATTAACTATGAACAATAAAACACTGAATATTGAAAATATATGAACGTTGCTTCTCTATTACTACATCCTTGATCAACACCTTGTACAATATTAACTATGAACAATAAAACACTGAATATTGAAAAAAAAAAAAAAAAAAAAAAAAAAAAAAAAAAAAAATTTTTATATATATATATATATATATATATATATATATATATATATATATATATGAACATTGCTTCTCTATTACTATATCCTTGATCAACATCTGGGCTTCACGGTGGCAGAGGGGTTAGTGCGTCTGCCTCACAATACGAAGGTCCTGCAGTCCTGGGTTCAAATCCAGGCTCGGGATCTTTCTGTGTGGAGTTTGCATGTTCTCCCGTGACTGCGTGGGTTCCCTCCGGGTACTCCGGCTTCCTCCCACTTCCAAAGACATGCACTTGGGGATAGGTTGATTGGCGACACTAAATTGGCCCTAGTGTGTGAATGTGAGTGTGAATGTTGTCTGTCTATCTGTGTTGGCCCTGCGATGAGGTGGCGACTTGTCCAGGGTGTACCCCGCCTTCCGCCCGATTGTAGCTGAGATAGGCGCCAGCGCCCCCCGCGACCCCGAAAGGGAATAAGCGGTAGAAAATGGATGGATGGATGGATGATCAACATCTTTTATAATCGAGCAAAAACAACGAGGATGCAACACACACGGCAAAATACAAACGCAAAGAGTAAAAATTATCCACATATTCCATATAATATCACTGTTTTGAAGAACTTTGTTGCACAAATCTGCCTCCGTCTCAGACTTGTTGCTGTGTAAACAAGCCCTGCCCACTCTGACCCGTGCCTCGTCTGCATGGAGCAGAGCTTCCTATGGTTACCGTAGTAACCCGTATGTCACTCAAAAGTGCAGATTGTAACCATTGGAATCAATTCTATAGGTTGGAGACAGCCAGGGGGTTTGCATTGAAATGTGTATTATGTTGTATTAAAGTTAAAGTGCCAATGATTGTCACACACACCCACACCAGGTGTGGCGAAATTAATCTCTGCATTTGACCCATCACCCTTAAACATCCCCTGAGAAGTGAGGGGAGCAGTGAGCAGCAGCGGTACCCGCGCCCGGGAATCATTTTTTTTATTTAACCCCCAAATCCATTAAGCCCAGGTAGCCCAAGTAACTGCCTTTTTCTTTGCGGTTTTGCAAGACCCGTGTCAGTAACTACAAACTTGACATTTCATTGTTTGGTTCTGAGACAGGATTGATTGCTTCAGTTTTAATTTACCGGAAGTGAGTCTTGCTTTTTGAAGCAGCACATTCTTTTGCACTGAATTTTAAAACACCCAATTTTTAAAAAGATGCATTTTGTTAACATTTTTTCCCAATGAAATTGTATGAATAATTTGATGTAAAAAAATTCAATCCACAAAATTACATCCATAAAACGTCAAAAATTCAGTTAAATTCAGTGTCAAAAATAATCTTAACCTCCGTATTAATACAGAATATGTGTTTGCTGTTTTCATTGTGCCCCACACCTCTCCTAGACTGTTTCCACTCTGGATGGGAAGTTGTTTCAGCCGTGCTGTTGGCTAAACATTCATTCTGGCCTTTGGTAGTTGAACGCAATTATCCCAAATACTCACTGAGTTTTTCAGCAATTACATGTAACTTATGTGCCATCCTGGAATTTTAAGTGTTCCTACTTAAATTCATAATCCATTTGAAATATGTGTCACGGGCAAGCATGTAAAAAAAAAAAAAGGTTGTTTTTGGATCAGGCTCCTTACACTCAATGGGTCAACATAATATGCATGACTCAGCATAAATGTTTGGACGGTGATAATACCCAGAGATAACCCTTTTTGGGTTTTAAATCTAGGGCTGTCTTGTTCCACTTGGAAGATGCAAAGTTTTCTTCCTTTTTTTGTCTTCCCCATAAAGCTATGACAACTCAAACTGCACCACTTTTACAATGTGATTAACATATCTAAATACCTCCCCACCCCAAATAATTTGGATTTGTTGAAAAAAAAAAAAAGGTTAGCAGTTTTTTCACTTTTTTTTGTCCTTTACTTCAAAGTGTAAAGTGGAGATTAGCTGATACACATAGTATTATCATCAGTTGATAACATACATCATAATGATAAAAATAATATTGTTAGTACATCTCCTGAGAGTTAAGTCTCCTCCTGCCTTTAAAAACTAGTGGCATCTCTGTTTGTAACTTTAATGGAGGGTCCTTGACTGCTCCACAGTTACGTGCAATGAGATCAATGGGGACGGCGTGGCGAAGTTGGTAGAGTGGCTGTGCCAGCAATCTGAGGGTTATTGGTTCAATCCCCACCTTCTACCATCCTAGTCACGTCCGTTGTGTCCTTGGGCAAGACACTTCACCCTTGCCCCTGATGAGTCCTGGTGAGCACCTTGCATGGCAGCTCCCGCCGTCAGTGTCACTGTGTCATTTTTCACTGAATGTAAAGAATAGGCATATTAAAGCTTTGGCTTCAGCCTATTCTTTTTTCGGTCATTCTGTTTCTTTTCTTTTCTTTTTGTGTGTAAAAGTGTATGATTGTTAAATATGTCTAAACTGTACTGTCAAACTGGTCACACAAAATGGTTGATGGTTGATTATATGACCAAAATAAACTTATTTCATTCATTCATTCAATTATGTTGCATCTAATATTAAACTTTTCATTTTCACAATTGTACTGAAAGAACAATTATATTTACACTCCGCTGTATATTTTAGTTGCACATCACGCTGAAAAGTAGACCACACACATGCAGAGGTGCTGGCATGCAATGAGAAATGTCAAAATGATGTGGTGCACAAATCATTCCGATTCCTTGCTAAGGGGATCCTCAAAGAGGCAGGAAACAGACTGGCATTCCTCCAACTATAGCTCGAAAGCTCAAGTCCTCACAGACAGAATTTCAAACAGTCATTCATCCGTCAATTGTCTATTCAATGTGATGCCAAACTCGTGCATTGCCAGATGTTGTGGTAAACCTAGGTAAACATTTACACAGACACACACATCACTAAAACTCAAATAACAAGCACGAAACAGCATGTGCAAAAAATAAAATAGCATGTACTCTGAGTTGGCGTGTTTTGTGCGATCTTATTTAAATAAGGATTTTGCATTTACTATGAAGCACAGAGATGATCATTTTCTGCACTTTCATGTTATCATGCTCCTCCTACCTGTGTGCATATGATGAAGTATTAGCACACATTTATAATCTATAACACCTTTTCTGAATCGCAATCTAGACAACAGAAACATATGTACACTAACACTTATAGGCCTACTGAAACCCACTACTACCGACCAAGCAGTCTGATAGTTTATATATCAATGAGGAAATCTTAACATTGCAACACATGCCAATACGGCCGGGTTATCTTATTAAATTGCAATTTAAAATTTTGCGCAAAGTACCATGTTGAAAACGTTGCGATATGACGACCCGTGCACGTGACGTCACGGAGTGTAGTGGACATTTTGATCCAGCACAGATCCCAGCTATAAGTCGTCTGCTTTAATCGCATAATTACACAGTATTCTGGACATCTGTGTTGCTGAATCTTTTGCAATTTGTTCAATTAATAATGGAGACGCCAAAGAAGAAAGATGTGGGTGGGAAGCAGTGTATTGCGGCTGCCGTTAGCCACACAAACACAGCCGGTGTTTCCTTGTTTCCTTGTTTACATTCCCGAAAGCTGATGGTGAAGCTTTACTATGGAAGAGAGCGGTCAAGCGAACATGGTTCCCTACCACATGTCAACCGGCAGGTTTCGGTGAGAAAATGGTGGTAATAAGTTGGCTCTTACCGTAGTTATGAGCGGAGAGCTTGCGTCGTGCCTCGCCTCCTGCAGCTGCGGACTCTCTTGCCTCCTCCCAACGGCCGCCCCAGACCGTCTGATGCTTACACCCTGGAGGAGGGGAAAAAACAAAATCTCGTCGTGAAACGTGGCTTCCATTGAAGACACTAGTGGTCACCACACCCGTGGCCACACCCCTCCGACTTTTAGGTATGACCATATAATATCACTAAAACACTAGTAACACACTAAGCAAATAAGGGATTTTCCAGAATTATCCTAGTAAATGTGTCTAATAACATCTGAATCGCTCCCACTGCCCTCGTCTTTTTTTATTTATTTATTTTTCTAGTCCTTCACTGTCACTTTCCTCATCCACAAATCTTTCATCCTCGCTCAAATTAATGGGGAAATCGTCGCTTTCTCGGTCCGTATCGTTATCGCTGCTGGTGGTCATGATTGTAAACAATGTGAGGATGTGAGGAGCTCCACAACCCGTGACGTCACGTGTACATCGTCTGCTACTTCCAGTACAGGCAAGGCATTTTTATTAGCGACCAAAAGTTGCGAACTTTATCGTCGATGTTCTCTACTAAATCCTTTCAGCAAAAATATGGCAATATCGCAAAATGATCAAGTATGACACATAGAATGGACCTGCTCTCCCCGTTTAAATAAGAACATCTCATTTTAGTAGGCCTTTAACTTTGTGCTCAAGGCTGTGGATCGCATCACTTGGACATTTATGTGTCTGGATAGACTAATATGCAAAAAAGTGCATAATGAAAATATATTTCCATGTAGGAGATAAAGTATAGTAAGTTATTTCCTAAAAAAAACTAACAATATTAAAACAAAATACCAGCAGACACCAAAATGCATCAATTGAATTTGTTTAATCAGCCCTTTACAAGTCATCCAGCAGTTATACAGTTATATAAGGAAATTGCTGAATAGACGATACGTCTAATATTATATATTTCTGACCATCCAGCTATGTTGAAACACAAACACAGGATGGAGGATTCTCTGCCCATCGTCTGTACAGCACAGGGCCTCTTTTCTCACAGCCATGTGCGTCTGTGTCAGATAGCATGTCCTTCTGACATGGACTAAATAAAACGCAAAATGGTGCTGCGCGTTTATAACAGGGTATCCGCGGATCCTTAAAAAGTCTTAACAAGTCTTAAATTCATGTATCTAAAATTAAGGCCTTAAAAAGTATTACATTTATTAGAAATTCCTAAAATGGCCTTAAATTCAGTACTCAATGGTCTTAAATTGTCGGGCCAGTTTTTTTTCTTTTTTTTTTTTCGGGGCACGTCTTTGAGTAAAAGTTACGGCACGTCTTTGAGTAAAAGTGAGTGATTTCAGCTCACTCATTTTTTCTTTGTATCTCTTCAAGAGATACAAAGAAAATATGAGTGAGCTGAAAAAAATAGAGGCAGAACTTGTGAATGAGAACTGCCAGCTAAGGCTCAACTGAGGCTCATTTGAGTGTGTGTTCAGTGTTTTGTTGTTGATGTTATAATACTGTTTTGCACTATTATTGCACTATTATTGACCAAATGTAATTTATTTTTACCCTCACCTCAGTTATTAAGTTTTAACTGACGTTGGTGTTGGTTTGTTTGTTTTGGATGTCAAAGTGTTTGGATCTCTCAAGATTTTTGATAAGCTGTTTGGCACAGTGGTGCTTATCAGTTTGTTTATTAATAAACATACAAAAAGTAAACTTGACTGATTGTCATTGGGGTTGTAGTACAGTGGGATCCTCAACCATCGCTTATATTTATAGATTTTTTATTATTTTTTCGGTCTTAAATTTCATTCAAGGTGGCATTAAAAAGGTCTTAAAAAGTCTTAAATTTGACTTGCTGAAACCTGCAGATACCCTTTATAAATCACAATGCGTGTGCTAAATAATTATATTTGCATCTTCTCCCAATATTGCGGGTGTTTTGATTATCAGCATATATTTTGCATCTTAATGAAGACAGACACAAAATGGATTGCACGCTTTATTCCGTCCACTTAAAACAGACGTAATCCAGTTTGCACACGTTTAGTCGATCAGCTTTGCCTGTGGTATCAGGTTTGCACATGTTTTAGTACCAGTAAACCTTGAGTAAATCAGGCCCAAACTGTTTTACTGCTTAAAAGCAGAACACACATAGGTAGAGAAGAGATACACACTTAAGGGTGACATTAGAATGGATTTTTACTCCTTTTACATCCCATTCCTACAGAAAAAAATATGTTCCTATCCCAATCCTGTGCCAAAGTAAAAATACCATTCTTGGTAAAATGACTCCCACTCACATCCTGCTCTCATTCAGAATGACTCCCGGTCCTACACCGCTCCCAGTTTTTGTTTTTCTTCGTCTTTGAATTTGAGTTATTCTTCTCATTTTATTATTATTTTTTTGCTCTGCAATTTAAAAAAGAATATATATCAACAATAACTGTTTATCTGTGGTTATAAAATATATATTAATGATAACTGCGGTAAAAATCTCGATGGTCAGTATTACCGTTTTAAATAAAAATGATCCAAAAACTGTGGTTGATAACTGTACTTTGATAAACTCACATACTGACTAGTGCCATCTTGCTGGCTTAAATACTAAAATAAAAATAAGATGCATGAACATATTTCCCTGTTAAAAAAACAACATACCCTAATCTAAACTTTTATTATTGTATGAGCAAATAAACTATTCAATTGTGCACATTGAACCTACACAATCTGCTCTCTCAGAACAGAGTGATCGGTCAGACAAAAACGCGCCCCAGAAATAATACAAAATGATAGATTTTAGTTGTTACGCATTTTTCACTTAAATAAATCTTAAAGGGGAACATTATCACAATTTCAAAAGGGTTAAAAACAATAAAAATCCGTTCCCAGTGGCTTGTTGTATTTTTTGAAGTTTTTTTCAAAATTTTACCGGTCCCGTAATATCCCTAAATAAAGCTTTAAAGTGCCTTATTTTCGCTATCTTCAAAACCACTATCCATTTACCTGTGACGTCATACAGGGCTGCCAACACAAACAACATGGCGGTTACCACAGCAAGATATAGCAACATTAGCTCGGATTCAGACTCGGATTTTAGCGGCTTAAGCGATTCAACAGATTACGCATGTATTGAAACAGATGGTCGGAGTATGGAGGCAGATAGCGAAAACGAAATTGAAGGTATTGAGCAAATAGTTATTGACGCTATTCGGCCATAGAGTGGGTGTACCTAATGAAGTGGCCCATAGCATGGCTGCCTTATTAGCATCGCCAGTAAAATGTGCAGAACAAACGATCAGGACATTTGCATCTTGTGACACTGGAGCAACTTAAATCCGTCGATTGGTAAGTGTTTGTTTCGCATTAAATGTGGGTCTCTAGTTTCAAATGTACATACAGCTAGCGTAAATAGCATGTTAGCATCGATTAGCGTAGCATGTTAGCATCGATTAGCTGGCAGTCATGCCGTGACCAAATATGTCTGATTAGCACATAAGTCAACAACATCAACAAAACTCACCTTTGTGATTTCGTTGACTTAATCGTTGCAAATGCATCTGTAGGTTATCCATACATCTCTGTGCCATGTCTGTCTTAGCATCGCCGGTCAAATGTGAAGACACTCTGGTACATTCAATGGGGGTCTGGCGGCAGATTTCTTGTTTGTGGTGCAACTTGAATCCCTCCCTGTTAGTGTTGTTACACCCTCTGACAACACACCGACGAGGCATGATGTCTCCAAGGTTCCAAAAAATAGTCGAAAAAACGGAAAATAACAGAGCTGGGACCCGGTGTTTGTAATGTGAAAATGAAAATGGCGGATGTATTACCTCGGTGACGTCACGTTCTGACGTCATCGCTACAAGACCGATAAACAGAACGGCGTTTAATTCGCCAAAATTCACCCATTTAGAGTTCGGAAATCGGTTAAAAAAATACATGGTCTTTTTTCTGCAACATCAAGGTATATATTGACGCTTGCATAGGTTTGGTGATAATGCTCCCCTTTAATCAGTTTGCTGTGCACAAATGGAGCGGAAAGAGGTTTGTGTACATGTTATTTGTTTTGTAATATACCTGTTTCATTCACTTTCATCTCATTCGTATTTCGACATTCTCAATTTCCTTCGCTACCTTCTGTTTCTTTGTTCTCCAATCGATGCACTTTAAAATGTTATTTTCTTTTAGTTTGTGAAGCACATAAACAGTCTCAACGGCATTACAATTGTTGCCTACGTTTGTATTGAATGATATCGGCTACCAGGTTGTATCCCTTGCGTTGAGACTGGTGCATGCGCGATACAAAGGGCCCCCTTTGGCAGTTGAGAGATCTGGTTTTCAATCGCATAATCCAAGTGTGTTAGTTTTTAGAGCCAAACTATTTGAGAAATCAGACTAATTTAGTGCATTGACACGTACTGACTGACACAGTGAGCTGCCTGAACCAAACTGCAAAGCATTAGTTGCCTCATACGCAAGAAGACGAACATCCCTATATGTGACAAATGGAAATGTGTCATGCTGTTTTTTTCCGGATTTGGCTTGTAAGTGTTTCTCCTTAAGACTACTGATGTCTTGCCGAACACTAGCCTACCACGGGGTTCTGACCTCCCTTACAAAGACTGGGCAACACTAAACCGGCTACAGACAGGATTGGGCCGGTTCAACGCCAACATGCACCACTGGGGCCTGTGCCCTCATGCAGCCTGCCAATGTGGTGCTGCATCATCCACGAGTGCGCCACTCTTGCCCCTTCCACCAATTTGAACCTTAAAACCTAAACCCAGGCACAGTGAGCTGTCTACAGTGGCTGGGTGACATCGCATAGCTGTCTCAAACGAAAGACAGAGATAAAGAGACTGGTGCACTTGATTGATACAAAACATGTTTTACAAGCTGTATAACGTGTTTACTTCGTTACAATTGAATCACATAAAATTTACTAGTATTTGGGACCCTAACCGTTGAGTTAGATCAATATATCGTTATTTCTTACTTGTTTTCCCACATGGGTTTCTCCGTTGGGATTAGCTCTCTCCATTGCTGTTTTTTTAAATTTTTTGCGCTGAAAGTTTGTACTGTATTTTTTTTACTAAAACTCACAGTTTTTTTCATAGTTTGGCCGGGGGTGCGACTTATACTCAGGAGCGACTATGTGTGAAATTATTAACACGTTACCGTAAAATATGAAATAATATTATTTAGCTCACTCACGTAAGAGACTTGACGTATAAGATTTCATGGGATCTAGCGATTAGGAGTGACAGATTGTTTGGTAAACGTATAGCATGTTCTATATGTTATAGTTATTTGAATGACTCTTACCATAATATGTTACGTTAACATACCAGGCACCTTCTCAGTTGGTTATTTATGTGTCATATAACGTACACTTATTCAGCCTGTTGTTCACTATTCTTTATTTATTTTTAATTGCTTTTCAAATGTCTATTCTTGGTGTTGGGTTTTATCAAATAAATTTCCCCCAAAAATGCGACTTACAGGGGTCGGCAACCCGCGGCTCTGGAGCCGCATGCGACACTTTAGCGCCGCCCTAGTGGCTCTCAGGAGCTTTTTCAAAAATGTATAGAAAACGGAAATGATGAGGGGAAAAAAAATTTTTTTTGTTTTAATTTGGTTTCTGTAGGAGGCCAAACATGACACAAACCTCCCTAATTGCTATAAAGCACACTGTTTGTATTAAACATGCTTCACTGATTCGAGTATTTGGCGAGCGCCGTTTTGTCCTACTAATTTTGGTGGTCCTTGAACTCACCCTAGTTTGTTTACATGTCTAACTTTTTCCGACTTTCTAGGACGTATTTTATGCCACTTCTTTTTCTGTCTCATTTTGTTCACCAAACTTATAACGTTGTGCATGAATGCACAAAGGTGAGTTTTTTTGATGTTATTGACTTATGTGGAGTGTGCTAATCAGACATATTTGGTCACTGCATGACTGTAAGCTAATCGATTCCAACATGCTATTTAGGCTAGCTGTATGTACATATTGCATTACTATGCCTCATTTGTAGCTATATTTGAGCTCATTTAGTTTCCTTTAAGTCCTCTTAATTCAATTTATATCTCATGACACACTATCTTTATACAATATGGCTTTTAATTTTTTGCGGCTCCAGACAGATTTGTTTTTGTATTTTTGGTCCAATATGGTTCTTTCAACATTTTGGGTTGCCGACCCCTGCTCTAGTGCAACGTATACCGTATTTCCTTGAATTTCCGCAGGGCATATAGTATGCGCCTGCCTTGAATTACTGCCGGGTCAAACTCGCTTCCCAAAATAATTAGCGCATGCTTAGTAATACCGCCTGGTCAAACTTGTGACATCATGAGTGACACTTCCCCTGTCATCATTTTCAAAATGGAGGAGGCTGATTTCAATACCGGTAATTTAAAATCGCACAAAGGGAAGAAGATTAAGAGCTATTCAGTAGGAGTTAAGGTCCAAGCTTACATCTCACTCAAATTTTTACTGCATACCTTTGGTAAGTGCCGCAGTGAGAAGAGGTTTTAAAACAATTAGCGCATGCTTACTTTTATCGCATGCCTTTGGTAAGCGCAGAGTTGAGAAGAGGTTTTAAATTAATAAGCGTCCCAGCGGGTATTCAAGGAAATACGGTATATGTTTTTTTCCTTCTTTATTATGCATTTTCGGCAGGTGCGACTTATACTCCGAAAAATACGGTATGTGTCTGTGTGGAGGGGGACTTCCAGTATTAGCATCTTTTTTTTTGTCTTTCTTCCAGCAAGCCTCCAGCTTGAGGGCAGCGCTGCTCGGATGGTAGGCGTGAGAAAACAATACGCAGCTCTTCAGGTGGTGCTGGTGCCAACAACTCAGAGTTGTTTGTACAGATAGATAAATAATAAATATTATCAGGTTCTCAATCATATTTTAATTCAGGGGATAGGTGAAAAAGTTATGTTCCCAAGGGGGGGGTGCTTGACAAAATAATTATTGAGAAGCACTACATTGCAGTGTGGGCTTATTGAAAGTGGCGACGCCTGTAATCTTTTTCCTATTGGTTGGTTGATTCATGATCCCGTTTGCTCTTGTTAAACTTTATTTTTATTTTACACTGTCCCAATAACGTGATTAATTGTAAAGTTGACTTCCAACCTGCAGGTTTCTGAAAAAATCTCAGTCTAGGCATATCTTATTGTAGAGCAACAAATATGTAATATAAGGTGTACTTTATGAAACATGGATATTATGTTTAGACTTTTTTTTCCTGATGTGCACTTATCCCAGTAGATAATACATACCAATTGCATGCCTCTTAAGTGATGGCATTGTATATAGTTCTAAACAGACATTTTCAACTATTTAACTGCGCAACCTTCCGTTGTGGTAGAACAGATGAATTGCAAGATTGGCAAAACAATGCCAACACAACATTTTGTCTAATAATTTATATTCCATCATAGTATGACAAAACAAGACATTTATCATCACTCAGCAAATAACTTCCCTTGAGTAACTGAGATAAATGATGCATGAAAAGACCTCCAACCTGTTGGCTCAGGGAGGCAGTCCGTGTGGCAGGGGGTTGAAGTCCAACAGTGAGACTAATCTCCTCACTTGTGGCCAAGCTCTTCAGAAGGCCAGATGTTGGAGGACTTGATTTGTGGGTGTTTTAGTGACGAAGCTAAAGCATGCCTGCACACACGCACACACACGGGCCCACACATTCAAAAGATGACTCACGGAAATTATTAGTTAATTATAATAGTACTTGCTGAAAATAATGTGACATAATTAACCCGCACCAAGCCAGCGTGGAAGGTGTAGGCTAATAACCAGCATGAAAAGTACGCCAAATGGCAGAAACATGTTGAGGCTTTCGTCCAGCAGTGGACTGACAACGGCTGATGATGAATTAATAGTAAATGATGAATGAAATTTATGAATGACCATTTAACATCACTTTTACCTTTTAATGAAGGTTCTTGTTGGGCATTCAATGCCACGGAAAATATTTGGCCGTATGACAACCGAATTGAGATACAAAACTATGGCAAACCTTTGGTAAAAATTTTAATCAAAAACAGAATCCTACAAAAAGTGAGGCCTAAGGCATAATTGCGATTGTATAGAAAATGTTGCCTAATTTTGACTGTTGTGTCAAAAAGACGCTGCTTTTTACCTCACATTGATCAATCAATGTTTATTTATATAGCCCTAAATCACAAGTGTCTCAATGGGCTGCACAAACCACAACGACATCCTCGGTAGAGCCCACATTAGGGCAAGGAAAAACTCACCCCAGTGGGACGTCGGTGACAGTGACAATGATGACTATGAGAAACCTTGGAGAGGACCGCATATTCCAAAAACAATTTGAAATGTGGACTCGTCAGACCACAGAACACTTTTCAACTTTGCATTAGTCCATCTTAGATGAGCTCGGGTCCAGCGAAGCCGGCGGCGTTTCTGGGTGTTGTGGATAAATGGCTTTCGCTTTGCATAGTAGAGTTTTAACTTGCACTTACAGATGTAGCGACCAACTGTAGTTACTGACAATGTTTTTCTAAAGTGTTCCTGAGCCTGTGGTGGTATCCTTTACACACTGATGTCGCTTTTTGATGCAGTACCGCCTGAGGGCTCAAAGGTCCCTAATATCATCGCTTTTATGCAGTGATTTCTTCAGATTTTCTGAACCTTTTGATGATATTAAAAACTGTAGATGGTGGAATCCCAAAATTCCCTGCAATAGCTCATTGAGAAATGTTGTTCTTAAACTGTTCGACAATTTGCTCATGCATATGTTCACAAAGTGGTAATCCTCGCCCCATCCTTGTTTGTGAATGACTGAGCATTTCATGGAAGCTGCTTTTATACCCAAAAATGGCACCCACCTGTTCCCAAATAGCCTGATCACCTGTGGGATGTTCCAAATAAGTGTTTGATGAGCATTCCTCAAATTTCTCAGTCATTTTTGCCACTTTTGCCAGCTTTTTTTAAACATGTAGGCCAAGCTCTTCAGAAGGCCTGATGTTGGAGGACTTGATTTGTGGGTGTTTTAGTGACGAAACTAAAGCATGCCTACACACACGCACACACACGGGCCCACACATTCAAAAGATGACTCACGGAAATTATTAGTCAATTATAGTTGTTCATGCTGAATATAATGTGACATAATTAATAGTAAATGATGAATGAAATTTATGAATAAACATTTAACATCACGTTAACCTTAAATGAAGGTTCTTGATGGGCACTCAATGCCACGGAATGGGGGCAGACCGACTTACATACAATATTTGGCTGTATGACAACCAAATTGGGATACAGAACTATGGCAAACCTTTGGTAAAAATTTTAATCGAAAACACAATCCTACAAAAAGTGAGGCCTAAGAAAACATTATTGCGATCGTATAGAAAATGTTGCCTAATTTTGACTGTTGTGTCAAAAAGACTTTTTTTCCCACATTGCCATTTCTTAGAGCTGTAGAATATTTAAATATTGGTCTGTACATATTTTTGTTATCCGAACATCTACAGTGTTTCCCACAGGTCAGGCATCTATTTGCGGTGGTGTGGTCGGGCGGCGGGGGTGGGGGGTGGTGGGGTGTCAGCGGCGGCGATGACCAAGAAGAACGCGGAGTGGGAATATAATTACATCACTTGTAATTGTACATATTTATATACATATTTATATAATATTTACATATTTATATAATATGTAACTACAAGCTCCATTCACAGACAGAGACCCATTGCTTTCATGAGCGGTCGATCGAGTCAAAAGCCTAAAAATAAAAAATAAAATTTTTATTTGTGGCGGCCGTAATTCTTTCGTGGCGGGGCGCCACAAATAAATGAATGTGTGGGAAACCCTGATCTAATAACAAATACAAACAGGTAAAACCCTACAATTTCTGTTTAAGTACAAGACAATAATAATGTTAATGCATAGCCACTTAGGTGTGTGGGTGTAACATAACCAGGAAATCTAGAATGTCTAGGCTAGAGCATCCTATTTAACAAGAAATGACACTGAAAAGGGTACAGCCCCTAAAGAGGACATAGCTGCTCACTGTCACTGTGGGACCCTGTAGATTAGAATAAACCTATTAATTTAAAATCCATATAATTTCCATAACTAATTGTCTTTATTTCAATAACCATTCCTCATACACACCCCCAGGGTTTTTGCAATACAAATCAGAGCACTGATGACAAGACGTCAACTGACAGTATTTCTTTCAAGACAGTGGCAGCTCTCGTCTTTCTGCGTACACCAATTATACTTTCAATTAGGGCTGGGCCGATAAACGATAAATGAAAATTAAAGTCGGTAAGTTTTCCAGCGTCAATAAAACCGCCATGTGCATGCTTTAAGAGCATTCGTGCTTGTTTTCGCGTTTAACGGCTATGCGCGTTCATACCATAGTGAAATGAAAAGAAGGGGGTGAATTATCTTGTGCTCATTAGTTTGCAGAATGTGCACTCGACAGTCCAAACTCACTTCGCACTGACGTTTGCGTTTGGTGAAGAAGCCAGGTGACAGGTCAGTGTAAACAAAACAGTGCAAAATAGTGTAAACTCAGAAAGTGTGGTTAAATACATCGCTAAAACTTTCTAACATTTAATACTTTTATAAGAATAACATTTTCAAAAAGTGCTGTTATGTTGTCATGTCGGTGTTACTCACTCGGAATCCGCCAAACCTAATTTTGTTTTGCATATGACTTGTTATACATCTGTTTAAACTATAGTGTTTATATTGTTACTTTGGACTTTTGTTGAAGAAGGTCCGAACTTGATCCTCAGTTAAAGGGGAACATTATCACAATTTCAAAAGGGTTAAAAACAATAAAAATCAGTTCCCAGTGGCTTGTTGTATTTTTTGAAGTTTTTTTCAAAATTTTACCGGTCCCGGAATATCCCTAAATAATGCTTTAAAGTGCCTTATTTTCGCTATCTTCGAAACCACTATCCATTTCCCTGTGACGTCATACAGGGCTGCCAATACAAACAACATGGCGGTTACCACAGCAAGATATAGCGAGATTAGCTCGGATTCAGACTCGGATTTCAGGGGCTTAAGCAATTCAACAGATTACGCATGTATTGAAACAGATGGTCGGAGTATGGAGGCAGATAGCGAAAACGAAACTGAAGAAGAAATTAAGGCTATTGAGCGAATAGCTATTGACGCTATTCGGCCATAGCGTGGGTGTACCTAATGAATTGGCCAAAAGCATGGCTGCCTTATTAGCATCGCCGGTAAAATGTGCAGACCAAACGATAAGAACTTTCGCATCTTGTGACACTGGAGCAACTTAAATCCGTCGATTGGTAAGTGTTTGTTTCGCATTAAATGTGGGTATCTAGTTTCAAATGTACATACAGCTAGCGTAAATAGCATGTTAGCATCGATTAGCATAGCATGTTAGCATCAATTAGCTGGCAGTCATGCCGTGACCAAATACGTCTGATTAGCACATAAGTCAACAACATCAACAAAACTCACCTTTGTGATTTCGTTGACTTAATCGTTGCAAATGCATCTGCAGGTTATCCATACATCTCTGTGCCATGTCTGTCTTAGCATCGCCGGTCAAATGTGAAGACACTCTGGTACATTCAATGAGGGTCTGGTGGCAGATTTCTTGCCAGTGGTGCAACTTGAATCCCTCCCTGTTAGTGTTGTTACACCCTCTGACAACACACCGACGAGGGATGATGTCTCCAAGGTTCCAAAAAATAGTCGAAAAAACGGAAAATAACAGAGCTGGGACCCGGTGTTTGTAATGTGAAAATGAATATGGCGGGTGTGTTACCTCGGTGACGTCACGTTCTGACGTCATCGCTAAAAGACCGATAAACAGAAAGGCGTTTAATTTGCCAAAATTCACCCATTTAGAGTTCGGAAATCGGTTAAAAAAATACATGGTCTTTTTTCTGCAACATCAAGGTATATATTGACGCTTGCATAGGTTTGGTGATAATGTTCCCCTTTAAGTAATGTGCAATTCTTCCTCTGCCTCCATGTTCAATATTGAAGTGCATCTTTGTTTGTCGATACTCTATTTAGCTTCTTTATTTATTGTTATGGTTGTATATATAAGCCTCCCCAGTTCCCTCCTTAAGCTATTGTTTTGCTTTTGTTTGTAATTTCTATTTAAGTGCAAAATTTTGCAGACAGACGAAGTATATTATGTTAAAATTTGTTTGTTTCATATAAATTGGAGATTTAAATTGTTTCAGTCCAATTACAAGGTAAAATACACATGAAATACAAGGTTATTGCATTTGAAAGGATATATTATGCTTTATCATTACATGAATGGATCATTTGGTTTCATAAAAATAATGGCAATAATATCGTTTATCTGCAATAATTTGTATGTCAATATACTGTCAAGTAAAATTTGTTATCGGCACAGGCCTACTTTCAATTTCTTGGACGTGTGTGTTATTTTTGTTAACCGTGGACTACACACTGTACACAGTCAGCCAACCAACCAGGGTCACCGGGCTGTTATGTTCACAGGGTAATTCAGTGAAAAATAGTAAATTACTTGTGTTTCTCCATAATCTCAAGCTAAACAATCAAATGTTTTACAATGCAAAAGTGCTGTTTTTAGCCGTGAACCCTAGGTCTACACTAAAGTGTCATTGTCAAAAAAAATGCCTCTAACTGCACACCTCAGCATTATCAATAACATAATCTCTCTTATAACAGACCATCAGTCAGGTAGATAAAGACACTGATTTTAAGTTCACCAAATAAAGCATTGTATTGTTTTGTGTTGACCTCGTTAAGCGTCCTTGAAGGGGAACATTATCACAATTTCAAAAGGGTTAAAAACAATAAAAATCAGTTCCCAATGGCTTGTTGTATTTTTTTAAGTTTTTTTTTTTAATTTTACCGGTCCCCGAATATCCCTAAAAAAAGCTTTAAAGTGCTTGATTTTCGCTATTTGCGATGCGACTATCCATTTCCCTGTGACGTCATACAGTGCTGCCAATGTAAACAAAAAATGGCGAATACCACGGCAAGATATAGCGACATTAGCTCGGATTCAGACTCTGATTTCAGCGGCTTAAGCAATTCAACAGATTACGCATGTATTGAAACGGATGGTTGGAGTATGAAAGTATTGAAGAAGAAACTGAACTTATTGAGCGAATAGCTATTGACGCTATTCATAGCGGTAAAATGTGCGGACCAAACGATCAGGACTTTCGCATCTCGTGACACTCGAGCAACTTAAATCCTTCGATTGGTAAGTGTTTCTTTCGCATTAAATGTGGGTGGAAGTAAACGTAACATAGTTGCAAATGCATCTGCAGGTTATCCATACATCTCTGTGCCATGTCTGCTTTAGCACCGCCGGTAAATAGCATGTTAGCATCGATTAGCTGGCAGTCAACATCAACAAAACTAACCTTTGTGAATTCGTTGACTTTATAGTTGCAAATGCATCTGCAGGTTATCCATACATCTCTGTGCCATGTCTGCTTTAGCACCGCCGGTAAATAGCATGTTAGCGTCGATTAGCGTAGCATGTTAGCATCGATTAGCTGGCAGTCACGCCGCAACCAAATATGTCTGATGAACTTTCACAGTATCATGTTAGATCCGCTCGACATCCATTGCTTTCCTCCTCTCTAAGGTTCTCATAGTCATCATTGTCACCGACGTCCCACTGGGTCATTATTGTCACCAATGTCCCACTGGGTGTGAGTTTTCCTACCGAGGATGTCGTGGTGGTTTGTGCAGCCCTTTGAGACACTAGTGATTTAGGGCTATATAAGTAAACATTGATTGATTGATTGATATGTCAACAACAAAACTCACCTTTGTGATTTTGTTGAATTTATCGTTGCAAATGCATCTGCAGGTTATCCATACATCTCTGTGTCATGTCTGTCATCGCCGGTAAAATGTGGAGACACTTTGGTAGATTCAATGGGGATCTGGCGGCAGACACTTTCGCATCTTCGGGCCAGTGGTGCAACTTGAATCCCTCCGTTAGTTTTGTTACACCCTCCGACAACACACCAACGAGGCATGATGTCTCCAAAGTTCCAAAAAATAGTCGAAAAAACGGAAAATAACAGAGCTGAGACCCAGTGTTTGTAATGTGTTGAAAATGAAAATGGCGGCTGTATTACCTCGGAGACGTCGCGTTCTGACGTCATCACAAAAACAGCGATAAACAGAAAGGCGTTTAATTTGCCAAAATTCATCCATTTAGAGTTTGGAAATCGGTTAAAATAATATACATGTATGGTCTTTTTTCTGCACCATCAAGGTATATATTGACACTTACATATGTCTGGTGATAATGTTCCCCTTTAATATAACAAAAGCATATAAGGCTGTCTCCGAAGTAATCCTGTTCATTATGTTAATGTGCTATGTTATTAGTGTGACTTAATTCACTCCAAGTTAACTTTTAATGAAGCGCAAAATGTTTGACAATTGAAGGCCACCTTATTGAAGTCATGTTTAACACACTAATTTGTCAATACAAAGTCATAGTCCTATTGACAGAGACTCAAATACTCTGGTACAAACAGCACATTTGTTTGTCGCTTTGACCAAAAAAGTTTAAGCTAAAACAAATGTCCACTTCAGTAGACCGTGGTTCTCAGGTGGCCACTACAGAGGGATATTTTAAAATATAGCTTTTGCTCACAAGCTGAGTTATGAACTTAGAATTTGATATGTGATATGAGAGTTGCTCTAGCCCAAAGGGTGTGTGTACATGCACATGGCATGCTCTCTATGTTGTGGTTTTGGAGGTTTATCCAGTGTAATAGCATTTTAAATAAACAAACCTTAAATGAAACAAGGCCTTCTTTGTGGTGTGCCAGATTTAAGTCATGGCCAATAGCTGTCACACATGGAGGCATAGGTTACAATAGGAAATTGAGAATGATGTTTTTCGAGACCTGACTTGCCAAACGTGAAGGGATGTACTGTACTCTACATGGGTTATAGCTATAGTTAAAGTTCATGTTCTATCACTTCAGGCTCTTTTCATGGCTATGAATCCCTCAGTGGATTTAAGATGTTGTTGTAGAGCCAAAATCCAGAGGCTGGCATGCCAAAAACCTTATGACTAGTTACAGCGGCATGCAGCACAAATGTATCAATTCCTACACAACATTCCTGCTTTTTCCAGAAATAAATGTTCCAGATGACTTCACCTGTGGGATTGTTGTGTGGTGTTGATTCACGGATCTCTGGGGACTAAAGTCTTATATTGACTTCTACTTTCAGTTCTTATTAAACCTTTTTTGATTGAATGTCATATTTATTTAATCTATTCCTAGTGCCCTGGTTGCAGAAAGCGTGTAACATAGTCGACTGTATTTTGATCATATGACTAACTGTTTAGTCTATTCAATATTACTACAGTTTAGTGATGTGCGGTGATGTTAATAGCTGGTGAAGGACTGACAGAGGCTTTCACTCTGGTGTTCTCCAGTCAATGCTAATACGTGTTGTTTGTTTGGAAAATTGCCAAGAAAAAGAAAACAATCAACTGTTAATAAAAATGTTGTTTTAAAATTTTTCAGAATACCTGTCCGTCCTTCAAGAGACATAGTCTTTTCGTACGTACGAGCCTCTCCTGTAGCCTCCTGTCGGTCGGACATGCTCTGAGTATCTCCCAATTAATATAGAGGAACAACGACCTTACTTCGACCTCCACTTGAATGACGGAGCTTCTCAGCCTATTTCTTAGGGAGATAGGCTGCCACCCTACGGAGAAAACTCCTTTCGACCATTTGTACCCATGATCTTGTCTTTTCGGTCACAACCCAAAGCTCATGACCATAGGTGTGGTTAGGAATGTAGATTGACCGGTAAATTGAGAGCTTTGCCTTCTGGCTCACGATCCACTCTTCCTTCTCGTGAACAAGACCCAGACGTACTTAAACTCCTACAATTAGGGTAGAACGTCATCCCTGTCCCGGAAATGGTGCTTCACTCTTTTCTGAGCAAGAACCATGAAGTCAGACTTGGAAGTGTTTATTTTCATCCCAGTCGCTTCACGATCCAATTAGAGCTGAAGATCGCGCTTCATCCTAATGCCAATTATTTTAATCTGTTAATACAACTAAAAAACATTTTTTGGTCTTACAGCGAAGGGACACGGGTTAGTACGTGTGCCTCACAATACAATAGGTCCTGG
This sequence comes from Nerophis ophidion, assembly GCF_033978795.1. Taxonomy (NCBI): domain Eukaryota; kingdom Metazoa; phylum Chordata; class Actinopteri; order Syngnathiformes; family Syngnathidae; genus Nerophis; species Nerophis ophidion. The sequence goes on from NC_084611.1 coordinate 74,301,401, forward strand.
ATACGATCCTGGGCTCAGGATCTTTTTCATGTTCTCCCCGTGACTGCGTGGGTTCCTTCTGGGTACTCCCGCTTCCTCCCACCTCCAAAGACCTGCACCTGGACATAGGTTGATTGGCAACACGAAATTGGCCCTAGTGAATGAATGCGAGTGTGAATGTTGTCTGTCTATCTGTGTGGGCCCTGCGATGAGGTGGCGACTTGTCCAGGGTGTACCCCGGTTTCTGCCCGTGTGCAGCCGGGATAGGCTACAGCACCCCCGCGACCCTGTAATGGACAAGTGGTAGAAAATGGATGTATGGATGAGTCGGGTCTTACCCTTGTTTGTATAAGTCGATTAGCATATTCTTCTCCAAGAAAATCTGAGTTACTTTGTTGTAAAAATCCTAATTTCTTTAGTTTCAAAAGTCTCTCACCATCTTTGCCTCTCTGTAAAAGAATGACACTGGCAAACACCTGCCAGCTCACGAACGCCAGCATCACAGTGTGCCAGACAACTTTGCACTTCGCAGCATAACATTTAGCTGCACTTAATTACCTAATTAACATAAAAATAATGATATCAGACTCATGTTGAAAACATTACGCAGGCTGTAGAAAATCATGGTGTATAATAAATGTTTCAGTAAACATAACGGTGACATACTGACGCACGCGTAACCCTACCCAGTTGATAAATAATTGGCAATAATAGGATAAGCTGTACCTCAGGGGTCAGGAACCTTTTTGGCAGAGAGAGCCAAGAAGGCAAATATTTTAAAATGTATTTCTGTAAGAACCATGTAATATTTTTTTTAACACTGAACACAACTAAACGTTTGCATTTTTAAGTAAGACCAACATTTCTAAAGTATAATAAGTAAATAAATAAATCAATCAAATTGTTATTCTGAAACTAACTGTGGAGGGGCGTGGCCTGCGGGCCTGCAGCGAAGCGGGGTGTTGCGAGGATTGGCCTCGAAATCAGCGACAGGTGCGTAGATGAACCACCTGGGCTTTGTTATCTAATCAACTGTCGCTATGTTATAAGCAGCGGCCAGGAGGAGAGACAGGGTTGGGTCTGGAGCCAGAGTGCGAGCGAGAACTAAAGAGAAAAAGACAATTGCTAGAAAGCAACTGAGAGACTTATTGAAAAATAAAACAATATTGTAACCCTAAAACAGACTCTCATGTCGGTGCTTGGTGGTCTGAAGAACCCCCAGGAGGGCAAGCCACACGCTAACCAATATTAAATAAATAACTTCTTACCATTAACGCAACTTCTTGAACAGGTGTGGTAGAAAACGGATTGATGGATTAAAAATGCACGAGAATTTTTTATATTTTGAACATTATTTTTAACACTGTGATTACAAGTGGAATTATTCATTATTTATCGTGTCAAGCAAAGTCAGCTCAGATTTACCTGAGAGCCAGATGCAGTCATCAAAAGAGCCACATCTGGCTCTAGAGCCATAGGTTCCCTACCCCTGCTCTACCTGAACGCCTCATTTCAGGTTTCTTCTGTCTGATTATAATCTTACTAAAAATACACAGTCCAATTGACAAATACATTTTAGAGCCCCACCTGTCTCGCCTAACTGTCTGTCACTGCTGTAGTTATAGAACGCCAGTTCTATAAAATTGTCTTAATCAATGTTGTCTTTTTTTCCCCCTCTCAGAAATCATCGATGACCTCGCGCATCTCGTGGACAAGACAGATGGCCGCATTCATAACGAGACACGACGGGTGAAGCTCGTGGAGAAAAAGTCAGCGTCTTGTGGTGAGCAGTCTCATTTTCTTTCACTCCTGATCTAATAGTCATTATGGCAATCCTGATGCTTTGGGCACACTCATACTCTGCAATCCCTGCCGCGCTTGGGACTGCTGCACACTTGACACTTCCTTTTTCTTTCCTCTTTGACGAGCGGGAGCGCTTTGACCTGTCACTCGTACAATTTCTAATAAGAAACATAACATGATTATCGTGGTTCTTGGAAGAGGTGAATCTGTCCCAAGCTTGATTGTTCATGCACAATTACAATGCACAATACTGTGTACATGTTTCATGGTCTTTGTTTATATTTTTGGACATACTTAACAAGTTTCAATAAGGAACATTACATGACTAACGTATCGCTTGGAAGAGGTGGGTCTGGCCCGAGCTTAAAGGCCTACTGAAACCTACTACTACCGACCACGCAGTTTGATAGTTTATATATCAATGATGAAATATTAACATTGCAACACATGCCAATAAGGCCGGTTTAGTTTACTAAATTACAATTTTAAATTTCCCCCGGAGTTCCTTGTTGAAAACGTCGCGGAATGATGACGTGTGTTTGTGACGTTTCGGGTTGGAGGGGACATACTAGCTCAGCACCAGTTACGGCTAAAAGTCGTCTCTTTTCATCGCACAATTACACAGTAATTTGGACATCTGTGTTGCTGAATCTTTTGCCATTTCTTTCAATTAATAATGGAGAAAATAAAGAGCAATGCTGTTGGTGGAAAGCGGTGTATCGCAGCTGTTTTTAGCACCGAGACACAGCCGGTGTTTCTTTGTTTGTTGTGAAGCTTTAACACAGAGCGGTCAAGCGAACATGTTTCTCTACATCAACCAGCATGTTTTTGGATGGGATGATTGTGGTATGTATCTTTCCGGAGACATCAGTGGATTATTCGTCCTCCTGCAGTAGCTGTCAAAAAAGGCAGCTGAGCTTAGCTCCTCGGCTTCTCTCTGAGACACTGGCGTGTTCACCGCAGCCATCCGACCTCGAGGTTTGTCTTTACAATCTCACTAAAACACTATTAAAACACTAAGCAGATAAGGGATCTTCCAGAATTATTCCTAGTAAATGTGTCTAATTACATCTGAAATGCTCAACATTGCCGCCACCTGGAGCCGTCGTTTTTTATTTCATTTTATTATTTTATTTTTTTCCTAGTTCTTCACTATCAATATCCTCAGCCACGACTCTTTCATCCTTGCTCAAATTAATGGGGAAATTGTTGTTTTCTCGGTCCGAATAGCTCTTTTTGTTGGAGGCTCCCATTATAAACAATGTGAGGATGTGAGGACCCCTCACACAGGTGACGTAATCGTCTGCTACTTCCCGTAAAGGCAAGTCTTTTTTATTAGCGACCAAAAGTTGCGAATTTTATCGTCAATGTTCTCTACTAAATCCTTTCAGCAAAAATATGGCAATATAGCGAAATGATCAAGTATGACACATAGAATGGACCTGCTATCCCCGTTTAAATAATAACATCTCATTTCAGTAGGCCTTTAATTGTTCATGCACAATTACAATGCACAATACTATATACATATTTCATGGTCATTGCTTATTTTTTTAGACATGCTTAACAAGTTCTAATAAGGAACATTACTTGGCTAACGTATCGCTCGGAACAGGTGGATCAGGCCCGAGTTTGATGTTCATTCACAAGTACAATGTACATGTTTCAGGGCCATGGGTTTATCCGTTTTGGACTTTCTTAACACAGTCTATCAAGGAGCTAACACAGCGCTTGGACATGCCGTAAACCGGTTTTCCTTCTAATAATAACCCCACCGGATGCAACTACGCTCATGTTCCAAAATCCACAAGTTGTTTATTATTTAGGTGACTTCATCGGTTTTTTCAAGTAACTCTGTAACTTTCCAACATTTATGTACTGTATTTTATTAAATTGACTTTACCTCATAATGACCTGTGGCCGGCATTACCTCAGAGCTTCAATTTGTTTAACTTTTTTGGAGTCATGTACGAAAATAGTTTGTCAATGGCTAAGTCTTCTTTGAAGAGGACTACCGCAGCTGACTAAAGCCAATCAACAGAATGTGAGCGTGTGAACCGGCCTCCGTTTTGGACTCAGACGGTGTTGTTTTGGCAAATGTTGCTTTGTTGTGTGACGGGACCTAGCTAACAAGCACAGATGCTGAACAGAAGCAGAGCAGACAATGTGAAGGTCTCGCCCCTGAAATGCTTCATTCTGTTGGTTGTGTCCCCATGGTGCTCGAGTAAGAGCTTGTTTGTATATCCCAGAGCTGCCACCACACCCCTGTCCTTCATTTGCTCACTTCAGGATTAAACAGAATTCATGGGTGTATGTGTAATGCATTTCAAGACATCTACGTATACTTCATGAATTTTTGGAGGGTGTGCAAATTCCCTCATGTACTTACATGCTGATATATACTGCTGTGCGTCTGTCCGTCTCTGAATGAAAAGTCCACCCCCTTCCTTAATACAACATAACTTTTTTTTTTCCAATTCACCTCTGTCAACCCCTTGGTCCTCTCTACTGTTGTTTTGTGCTCGTTTTCGTGTCAAGCAGAGAATGACTTGAAACTACAACATGCCACAAATTATTCGGCTGTTTTTTTTTTTTTTTCACCATGGCAGCCTGTTTGTGATTCCTCAGCTTTAAGTCTTTATTTATTTTTCGAAACTACCTCTCATCCAAAGCTGGCGTTTTGTGTTATGTCTTAGCAGACTTAGCAACGTCAATTCTTGACAGCTGATGGCATTCTTAACATATTTTGAGTGGGTTTATCGTTTGTAATAGATACATTTTTATATTAGATATTTCCAGACTCTACACAAATCTACTCCACTTTGGAGCAATTACAAAATACAAATACAAGCTAATATACAGGTGTGTCTCTATACATAAATTGGTATTTGATTTCAGGTTGAATTAGGACATGGAGATGTATTGTAGCTCAATAAGTTTTAGTAGTTCCTTCTTTTTTGTAAAATTGTAATAATGAACTCTTTGACCGTTTAACGTTTTTTATGAGATACTGAATTTGTTTTGTATTTTTATCTGTAAACTATTATCATCCAAATAATTACAAATTATTTATTTATGTGTGTAGTGATACAGAGTTTCATTTTTCACTGAAATAAATTAGCCTTCAAAAATATCTAATTTCATTATTAGTATCCATCCATCCATCCATTTTCTACCGCTTATTCCCTTTCAGGGTCGCGGGGGGCGCTGGCGCCTATCTCAGCTACAATCGGGCGGAAGGCGGGGTACACCCTGGACAAGTCGCCACCTCATCGCAGGGCCAACACAGATAGACAGACAACATTCACACTCACATTCACACACTAGGGCCAATTTTAGTGTTGCCAATCAACCTATCCCCAGGTGCATGTCTTTGGAAGTGGGATATGTAAGACTATTTATAAAGTCAGTAGCTGGTCCATAACATACATTATGGGTGTCCCGATACTACTTTTTTTTCTTCTGATCAGGTTTGATATTGATCTGATACAAAATCAGCACAAATCATACATATACTTTTGTAGTGTGTAATCTTAAAGAAAGGCTGAGATAAACTCCCACTGTCTTTAAATTGAAGTGGAGTGGTAATTTGTTTTTTTTGGCAACACCTAGTGGCCACCATATATTATTACATGTTTTAATACACCAATCTTTCTAATACACTTCTAACTTTAACTTTAATACACTTCTGCCTTGGAGACTTTGTATCAGCAAATAATATGAAAATATAATTATTTGATAACTATTTCTAATGTCACATATCGTGTTTTAGACTGAAACATTGTTCCATCCGTGTTTTAGACTGAAACATTGTTCCATCCATCCATCCATTTCCTACCGCTTGTCCCTTTTACGTTTGTCTATCTTGTGTGCTATTTTGTGCTTAACTGTTGTGTATCTGCTACCTCCCATAGCCTACCATGTTTACCTTTTTTTAAATGACTTCACTAAAACACAAGAAAAGACCAACCTTGTGTTATTTTTGGAGCATATTTAGATGTTAATTGGCTGTCCAGCTTTGCCCGAGTAAACACACTGCAGGACTGTGTGTATCAGAGATTTTTGGATGCAAGTCGATATTATCTGATGTATTTTTTTGCTGATATCTGACCGACATTCAATATCAATATTGGCTGGTCACAACCCTAACATAACATCCATTAATCCATTCTCTACCGCTTGTCCGTTTTGGGGTCACGGAGGGTCACTGGCGCCTATATCAGCTGCAATCAGGCGGAAGGCAGCGTACACTCTGGACAATTCGCTACCTCATCGCAGGGCCAACACAGACAGACAACATTCACACTAGGGCCAATATAGTGTTGCCAATCAACCTATCCCCAGGTGCATGTCTTCCCGGAGGGTACCCATGCAGTCACGGGGAGGACATTCAAACTCCACACAGAAAGATCCTGAGCCCGGGATTGAACCCAGGACTGCTCGGTACCTTCGTATTGTGACGCAGATGCACTAACCCCTGTACCACCGTGCTGCCCCCTAACATACATAAACGGGTTGTATTCGTATCACGCTTTATTTTTGTATTTAAACTATTTTTATATATTATATTTTGTATTTTTGTGTAGCCAAATAAAGTGATACACCTTTCAATATTTGAGTATTTGTTTAGTGTTATTTCTAATTAAGTCAGATAATGAATATTTAAATTGCACTCTCAATTTGTTCTCAGGATTCTCAAATTTGGGATATGATATGACATTTAAGAGAAATAATCAAGACATGAAAAAGACATACATAAGATCTCTTTTATTACTCATACATCTCATCTCTCTCTCTTTTTATTGTCTTTCAAAATAAATGAGACATAATTAAGATCAGTGGCATACATATATGAGCTCTCAGTGTATCCCACTTCTCAAATATTGCTCAAATGGTTTTCTCAACTCAACCTCCTTTGTCTCAGTGATTTCTTGTTTCTTTTCAGATTATTTATTGCTCCTAAGTATCCCTTATGAGCAATAAAATAGAAACAATTGATCACAGATTTAGACAGATATGAGAAGCTCAAAATGTTCTCAAGATACGAGATTAAGCAACAGATGGGCAAGCACATTTTTGCTATGGGTACCTTCAAGGTACTCAAAGCGCTTTGACACTATTTCCACATTCACCCATTCACACACTTTCACACACTGATGGTGGGAGCAACCATGCCACTCAATGCACGCTGTCCATACTGCAACATTTTTTGGCACCCTTACATCACAACGGTTCTGTAGACAATGTATACTGCTATGAAACACACATATATATATTATAACAGGAATGGTACAGGAAAAAAACTGAATTTACTGTACCTATGGTCTTACTTTATTGCATAAACTGCACCGACCTATAATTTAGGAGGACCCAAGTTGTTGCACCAATATTCCGCCTTCAGACGTGGCATCTACAACACAGGTCGAACAAAAAGGGAAGCCGCTCGGGTGCCATATTACACATGGTTGCATCATTATCATGCACCGGCATTTTGAGATAGCATCTGTTACGGCACTGATGTGAGTTGTTCTCTGCATAAAACTGGCTTGTGTTGAAGTCTTTAGGGCAGGGGTCGGGAATCTTTTTGGCTGAGAGAGCCATGAAAGCCAAATATTTCAAAATGTATTTCCGTGAGAGCCATATAATATTTTTTAACACTGAATACAACTAAATGCGTGCATTTTTAAGTAACACCAACATTTTTAGAGTACAATAAGTCTCTTATTCTTTTTCATAAAATTGTTATTCTAAAAGTTAACCAATTATAAATATAATACTTCTTACCATTAATGCGACATCTTGAACAGGTGCGATAGAAAACGGATGGTTGGATTAAAATGCATGAGAATGTATTATAATTTGAACTTTATTTTTAACGCTGTGATTACCAGCGGAATTATTAATTACTTATCGTGTTAAGCAATTTCAGCAAAGATTTATCTGAGAGCCAGATGTAGTCATCAAAAGAGCCGCATCTGGCTCTATAGCCATAGGTTTCCTACCCCTGCTTTAGGGGGTTGGGCTTTGTCGGCTTACTATGATGTCACTTTATTTACGCTACTGATTGCAGTCAAACACGAGCCAGACCAGGGTCTAACCTTTCGAACGACACCATGCTGAGCTAAACTGAAAAGTGTTACATGGGGAAATGTGGCTTTTGGGTCTCATTGGTAACCTTACATTAATTATTTGGCAAGTTTGCGTTCGAAACGTCCTGAGATTTAGGTTTGGGTGCAGAGGTAAGATATTTTAACTAGAGAAAAAATCATTACTGTACAAGTACAACCCATTTATTAATTCATCATTTAATTCAAGTAAATAGGGACGTTATATTGTCAGTTCCGCTTGTTTTAATTAATTAGTGTTGGGGGGAATTTAGTAGTGAAAGTTGTGAATTTGAATGGATTAGTCCTTTGTCTATATAATACAAAGGTCCCAGAGAGTGGTGTGGTTTTTGTATAGCTTATGCATTAACATCAGTGCTTCAGCACTTCTATTCACTACAGAGTAGCACACTACTTCTGATAATGGCTTACATTTTAAGTATGTTTTTCGGTCCTGAAACATGTTTATACTGTTGGGAAAATAGAAGCGAAATATAACTTCAGCAAGAAAACTTTGAATATTGCAGGATGGACAGATTTGTTCATTGTATGTTTTTTCTTAAAGTAAAAAAAAATATCAAGTCATAACATTTTCAGATAGTTTAGGGCTATTTTCAACCACCTTCTGCAGTGTTTTGCAAAACATTTTTTTTAAACTGTCCTCTACAGTGGATGTTTTTGTTTCTCTAAACAGGGCTATTTTTAACTATTCTCTGCAATGGATGTTTGTGTTTTGCATAATGATTGTTTTTTAACCGTTTCAACGTTTATGTTATGCGTAACAGGGCTATTATTTCGTCTTTTTTCTAACAGGGCTATTTTCTTAACCGTCCACTGCAGAAAACATTTGTGTTTTTCATAACAGGGCTTTGTATTAACCATCCTCTGCAGTGGACGTTTATGTTTCGCATCACTGTAATCATTTTCTAACCATTCACCACAGTGCACATCTGTGTTTTGCAAAAACAGAGCCATTTTCGAATCGTCCTCTGCAGTGGATGTTTGTGTTTTGCATAATAGGGTTTTTTTTTAACCGTCCTCTGCAGTGGACATTTATGTCTCACATCACAGGATTATTTTTAAAACATCCTCCTTTGCGGTGGACGTTTATGTTTCGCCTAACAAGGCTATTTTTAACTGTCCTCTGCAATGGATGTTTGTGTTTTGCAAACCAGGGCTATTTTTAAATGTCTTTTGCAGTAGATGTTTGTGTTTTGCATAATAGGGCAATGTTTTTAACCGTCCTCTGCAGTGGACATTTGTGTTTCGCATAGCAGGGCTAATTGAGTTTGTTCTTAAACTGTCCTCTGCAATGGATGTTCATGTTTTGCCAACTAATGAAGTGTTTCCACCAGAAAATGTGTTAGTTAAGGTGGTGGGAGGGGGTGTCGCCCGGGATAGGCAGCAGGACGGGGAACGGGGCAGGTAGGTGGAAGGAAGAGTGTTACTCGGCCTGTCGCCATCACGTCTCCACCTCAACGCTGCCATCACAGCGTGGGGGGGGGGGGGGCAACAGACATCAGACTCTAATTGCATTGAACACATTGTTTATTAAAAAATAACCAGGTAACAATATCTTATAATAAAAAAAATATATTAAAGAAATATAGAAGCCTACAATTTTCAGTTGTGTTTTCTGCTCCATTTGCAGAATGGCGATATACGATATACAGTATATCTCAATATTTTTTCCGTAAAGTATAAACAGTACAGTAGATATTCCGTACAATTGACTACTAAATGTTAACACCCGAATACGTATTTCAACTTGTTTAAGTCGGGGTCCACGTTAATCAATTCATGGTAAATATGTGGTGTACATCAGAGCTATTACATTTTTTATATTTTTTTATGTTTAGTGTATTAGATTCTGTAACTAGTGTTTGGATACCACTGTACGCAATATCTGAAGAGCATGGAACAAAGCATTTCACTGTGGTGTACAATGCATGTGACGAATAAAACTTGAAACTTGAAATGCTGCGGGAAACCCTAAAGTGGTATTTTTTAACCGTCCTCTGCAGTTGACATTTGTATTTTGCACAATAGGAATATTTTTTTTAATGCCCTCCCCAGTGGATATTTGTGTTTTGCATAACAGGGCATTTAATGGACATTTGTGTTTTGCATAGCGGCGTTATTTGTGTTGGATTTTTAAACCATCCTCTGCAATGGATGTTGACGTTTTGCATAACAAAGCTATTTTTACATGTCCTCTGGAGTAAACGTTTGTGTTTTGCACAATCGAGCAATTTTTCTCCTCTTCAGTGGAAATTTGTGTTTCACATAACAGGGCTATTTATGTGTTTTTTAAATGCCTCTACAATAGACGTTTGTGTATTGCAAAACAGGGTTGTTGTTTTTTTTAACCGTTCTCTTAGTAGGGTTTTTTGTAACCCTACTCTGCAGTTGACATTTGTGTTTTGCATAACAAGGCTCTTTCTTAAACCGTCCTCCCCAGTGGACGTTTTTGTTCGGCCTAACAGGACCGATTTTTAAACTGTCCTCTGCTGTGGACGTTTTTCTTCTGCATAACAAAGCTATTTTCTTCTGAAATGTGAAACTAAGACCAAAGAAGTAGACCCTAAGAAATGTCCATTGCAGCGGATGCTGGGGGGATATACATTTCATTTGTTTCCATATTTGACCAACAAGACATTGGAAGAGTTGTTCAGTTGATAATGTTCTTGGGGAAAAAAGTTGAGTGTCAACATAAAATGTGTCCCTTTTACTTGGAGGGTCACCCAATCCTTTTGTGGTCCGAGAAGGTCTTTGAACCATAAGCAAAGGGCACAGAGTGAGTAGTGTGGGAGGTTCAAGATTGTCTCGCCTATCCAGGACTTGCACCAATTGTTCAGGGTTTTTTTTTTGTCTTGCTGATGTGTCTAAAAATTGCTCAGATGGGATGAACCCAGACTGTGGTCTCCAAAAGCTCCTGGGTGGTCAGTCTATCATCAGACATCACTGTCACAGCAGAATTCTAATCTATTTGGAAAGCAAATGTCATTTTGCTATTTGTCTGTGGAGGCGTCCCAAGGGTCAGGAGATGTGGATGCTGGTCAAAGAAGAAGAGAAGAGGAGGGACAGGGTGGGTGTCGCATGTCTGCTTTTTATTATAGTGTCAGAGAAAGCTCCATTCGAATTTTACATACACACATGATACATACCTCTGTCATCATTGCTCTTGTTTTATGTCAATGATTGCTGACAGATGTTGGGACAGGCAATACTTTTTCATGTATAAAACAAATTACAACTAGAAACTAAAAGGAAGATCTAAAATCAACAAAACACAAAGGATTCCCGTCAAAAGAACATGTTTCTCTTCTTAATTCACATTCCATAAAAGTAAAAACATATATAAATGCACTGTGTGATGTCTCTAGTAAGGGGTTGTCAATTAATTCCATTTCATCAGACCACCACTACGACTGCAAGCATAATTTTCTGGAGAATGACTTCGAACTAACTCGTCCGGTCTTTTCCCCCTAGGAATAGACCTCCAATTAGGCTGCCGGGGAGTGAGGGAAAAGGAGCAGAGTGCCAAAGAATGAGAGAAATGTAAACGCAAAGTGAAAGGCTGGGCAAAATACCAGCAGCATGCTAAATAACAATGGACATCTTGAGTCAATGATGGGACTGTCGACAGCGTTCAGCCCTGCCCCAAATATTGCCTTCATAAGACATTGCTAAAATGGAAAAAAATAAATAAATGCATAAATAAATTTCAAAATATATATATATATATATATATATATATATATATATATATATATATATATATAAATTTTATTTAGGATGCTGGTTTTCAGGAAAATATTGTTCAAAACTATCAACATGCATTTGACTGTATTTCCTTCATTGACCTAATTGGGAGTATTAACCAGTTGATTCTTTTTGATTAGAGTTTTAATATTAATTTGTGTACAGTATATAAATCCATGAAAATAATTAAAGGTTTAAGTCTGCAATGCATCAATGTAACTTTACCTCAACGGTGGTCTTTAAATCACAAACTAGTATGGACTAGAGCCAGAGCCGTAAATGGACAATTACACAAAGTTGCAATGTTTGCTACAAGGCATGTGTATATGTGCAGTGCGGCCGTTCTGGCTTTAGTTTTCCTGACAACATAAACAAAAATAATATGTTTAATTATTGTTTTAGCCATACCCCAGCTCATAAACTTACAATAAAACATGTTTTTATTTAATCAAAATATATATTTAATGCTCTCCGCAGTTTACATTCACGCAATGTTCAGTAACCAGCAGACTGTCTAACATGCTCCCAACGGCGCAATAAACCTAAATAATAAATAATACAAACAATATATATGTGAAAAAATGTACTCGTGTGTATATGTATATATGTATATATATATAAACACAGTATATTTATTTAAATATATATTTTTTATATACATATATTTATATACAGTACATATACATATATAGAGCGTATATATATATATATATATATATATAAAGAACATAATGTCACGGCTGTCTTGAGTTTCCAATAATTTCTACAACTCTTATTTTTTTCTGATAGAGTGATTGGAGCACATACATGTTGGTCACAAAAACATTCCTGAAGTGTGGTTCTTTTATTAATTTATTATGGGTCTACTGAAAATGTGATTAAATTTGCTGGGTCAAAAGTAAACATACAGCAATGTTTATATTTGGTTCCATGTCCCTTGGCAAGTTTCACTGCAATAAGGCACTTTTGGTAGCCATCCACAAGCTTCAGGCAAGCTTCTGGTTGAATTTTTGACCACTCCTCCTGACAAAATTGGTGCAGATCAGCTAAATTTGTTGGTTTTCTGACATGGACTTGTTTCTTCAGCATTGTCCACACGGACAATGCTACTATCAGGACTTTGGGAAGGCCAATCTAAAACCTTAATTTTAGCCTGAATTAGCCATTGCTTTACCACTTTTGGCTTGTGTTTGGGGTCATTGTCCAGTTGGAAATTTTATTAACATTGTTTTTTAGTCTGTAACAGAAAATATTTAAAGTTTACAGCACAAGCAGGAGAAAATGAGCGCTTAATTTGCACACCTTAAAGGAGAACTGCACTTTTTTGGAATTTTGCATATCATTATGAGAGACAAGAACACACATCTTTTATTTTCAGATATAAAAGATGATGGGTGATGGGTCAAATGCAGAGGATAATCTCACCACACCTAGTGTTTGTGTGACAATCATTGGTACTTTAACTTTCAATAAAACATAAATGCTTGGAAGATGCGGCTAATGTAGCCTTCAAAGCCCTCTAAAACAACTTCAAAACCATCCATTAACATATTATATAAACACTATAAGTTTATACAAAATGTAGTAACAGACTTTTCATAACAATATGTACAATATTTACCGTATTTTGGTCATTTTAATTATTGCCGGAATCAATTTCCTCTGCGCATTTATTTCCGTTTTTGTAGCAGTGCACTTCTGACTTCCAGCAATAAATGTGTGTTCCTTCTTCTGTAAACAAAGACATGTGTGTCCTAATCATGGCAGACTTGGTAACAGACAACGAAGATATTTTTGGACATGTGGCGATTCACGACATTGTCTTTTTGAACCTGAAAATACTGAGGATGGACTAATATCACGAAGAGAGAATGAAACGTTCGAGCAGACGGAAAACAAGAGAGTGAGTTGACGGTGTAAATGTGGAACTTAGAGCCAAGCTATCTAGACAGAAATGGAATGCTTACCCAAAATCAACTGGAAATGTCCCTGGTTAGCTGGACCAAACGCACAACTGTCCATCAAGTGAGTCATTATTATATTGAACATGATACATGCAGCACGACGTGTTATTACAACTACAGTACATTTCCTGTCTGGGTAGATGTGTACAAACAAACATGAAATGTAGGCTAATACTTTACAGATACCCTTAAACTATTGTTCATGTTTTTCAGTCAGTCAGTAAAGATTGGCGTCTTTTCGCATTTTGTTACAAACTCAAAAGCGACTCTGATTGCTGACATTAAAAGCTAGCTTATCTCCCGCCGTAGCTAGTTTATGGATAATACCGTAGCATGCTGACGTGTTAGTCTGCTAGAAAGAAGTTCCTCACTGTTCGCTCTTACAATAACAATGTCACTACAGCTTGGGCATCATACGGGTTACGGAACGTAAATGAATTATTGATGGCGGTTTTTGAATGCATTTTTTAAAGCGATTTAGAGGCAGAATATATTGCTCCCATTAGCTGCAATGCTAGCCACCTAGAACAAGCCGATTAGTACATTTTGGAATGCAAAAAGAGCCCCCAAAAACTTTTGTCTTCCTGTCTCTTGTAAGTAATTCCCCAAAAAGTGCAGTTCCCCTTTAACATGAGTAGTCTTGTCTCATTTGAGTGTTTTTTCAATAGCTTATCAGAGCAATTTTTTTGTTGTTTTTGGATTTATTGGTATGACGCCATGATTCCTCTTTGATAATTATAAATCCAATGGTTATCCTGCACTCCAAGTTTTAACCTGTCAATTTCACCCGATTAAAAAATTCTTAGAGATTTCCCGGGGGTTAACTTCTTCTGTATTCATGGCAATTAACAATAACAAATGTGATATTCCCAGGTCTTGGGGGGGGGAAGCACTCTGAAGATTGTTTGTAGATGAAGCCCTGCTTCCATAGTATCAGTGGAAAAACAACCATTATCCTCTCATAGGCAGAGTCAGAAACACATGCCTATCACTGTGCGCAGTCTGTAGTTAATAAGGCTATTGTGGTTCTTGAACGCATGTAATATGCGTGATGTCATCAGGAGAAGAGCCGTGATATGCGGTGAGAGCATAAGCTCTCGGGGCTTTTGTTAGATCAAGGAGAAATTAGTCGGCAGCCACGAAGGCCGCCTAGCACTTCCAAGTATGCGTTTGCCTTCAAGTTCTTCAGCTGCTTTGCATGATTGCTACAATTTCGAGTCATTCTAAACCGCATGTCAGCAACAAATGTAACCCATCAAATACATCAGGGGTCACCAACCTTTTTGAAACCAAGAGCTACTTATTGGGTACTGATTAATGCGAAGGGCTACTAGTTGGATACACACTTAAATAAATTGCCAGAAATAGCCAATTTGCTCAATGTACCTTTAATGAATAAATCTATATATAAATATATATAAAAAATGGGTATTTCTGTCTGTCATGCCGTCGTACATTTTTTTTTCCTTTTACGGAAGGTTTTTTGTAGAGAATAGATGATGAAAAAACACTTAATTGAACAGTTTAAAAGAGGAGAAAACAGGAAAAACATTTCAATTAAATTCTGGAACATAGTTTATCTTCAATTTCGACTCTTTAAAATTCAAAATTCAACAGAAAAAAAGAAAAGAAAAACTAGCTAATTCGAATCTTTTTGAAAAAAATTAAAAAATAATTTATGGAAAATCATTAGTCATTTTTCCTGATTAAGATTAATTTTAGAATTTTGATTACATGTTTTAAATAGCTTTAAATCCAATCTGCATTTTGTTAGAATATACAACAAGCTATATTTCTAACAAAGACAAATCATTATTTCTTCTAGATTTTCCAGAACAAAAATTTTAAAATAAATTCAAAAGACTTTGAAATAAGATTTCAATTTGATTGTAAAGATTTTCTATATTTGCCAGAATAATGTTTTTGAATTTTAATCATAATAAGTTTGAAGAAATATTTCACAAATATTCTTCATCGAAAAAACAGAAGCTGAAATGAAGAATTAAATTAAAAAGGATTTATTTTTCTTTACGATAAAAAAAATAGATGTACTTGAACATTGATTCAAATTGTCAGGAAAGAAGAGGAAGGAATTTAAAAGGTAAAAAGGTAAATGTGTTTAAAAATCCTGAAATCATTTTTAAGGTTGTATTTTTTCTCTAAAATTGTCTTTCTGAAAATTATGAGAAGCAGAGTGAAAAAATTTATGAATTTAATTTAAACAAATGAAAACCAAGTCTTTAAAATATTTTTGGGGATTTTCAAATTCTATTTCAGGTTTGTCCCTCTTAGAATTAAAAATGTTGAGCAAAGCGAGACCAGCTTGCTAGTAAATGAATACAATTTAAAAAATAGAGACAGCTCACTGGTAAGTGCTGATATTTGAGCTATTTTTAGAACAGGCCAGCGGGCTACTCATCTGGTCCTTACGGGCTACCTGGTTCCCCGCGGGCACCGCGTTGGTGACCCCTGAAATACATTTTCTTGTTGTAGCGCCCTGGAGAAGAGCATATTTTTAATTCTAGGTGTATACTTGAGTTGAGTTTATGTTTACTTGGAACATGCATGCATGCAACATGTTGCATCACCATTTCCAGTTTCTATGTTAAACATGTTCGAAAAGGAGTAGGAAGAAGCAAAGCTTATTTAATCCTACCACTTTTCCTTTACATAGCAGTTGCTAAAACTTTTGTTCCTGTTTTCAATGTATTTACAACGTACTCCATAAGTAATAACAATAAAAATAAATAAATAAATAATAATTCTCAAAGTAAGTTACAGTGGGGCAAAAAAGTATTTAGTCAGCCACCGATTGTGCAAGTTCTCCCACTTAAAATGATGACAGAGGTCTGTAATTTTTCATCATAGGTACACTTCAACTGTGAGAGACAGAATGTGAAAAAAAAAATCCACGAATTCACATTTTAGGAATTTTAAAGAATTTATTTGTAAATTATGGTGGAAAATAAGTACTTGGTCAACCATTCAAAGCTCTCACTGATGGAAGGAGGTTTTGGCTCAAAATCTCACGATACATGGCCCATTCATTCTTTCCTTAACACGGGTTAATCGTCCTGTCCCCTTGGCAGAAAAACAGCCCCAAAGCATGATGTTTCGAGGTCCGCAAGCACAACCAGAATGAATACGTACATTAGACGCACCGTCTCATAAGGCGCGTTGTAGATTTTTGACAAAATTAAAGTATTTTAAGTGTGCCTCATAGTTCGAAATATCTATTCTTTCCTGATCACTATTTGTCTCATTGACCGTAGTTGTTTTTCATATTTGTTTCAGCACAACCATCCAATTACAATTATATTTGCAAACTATAAATTGTATTTTTAGGTCAAATAAGTTTTTTTTTCATTCAGCAGTTGTCGGGCGTCAATTGTCAATGCAGTGTGAGTACAGCTAGTGAGTGTGTCGTACACTCACTGAGGCACCATTTGCCCATCATTAGTGTTTACGCTTCCATTAATTATTCCCAGCAGCTGTACTTTTCTTGGCGTTGGCAAAGGGGATTTGCAACATGTGACTCACGTAGAGCATGGGTGTCAAACTCTGGCCCGCGGGCCAAATTTGGCCCGCCGTGTAATTTCATTTGGCCCTTGAGGCAGTGTCAAATTAACATTAGAGCTGGCCCGCCAGTATTATACAGCGGCGGTGCCGCTGTAACACCGCATTCATCGCTAATACTCACACTTCCCAACCCTCCCAATTTTCCCGGTAGACACCCGTTTTTTCAGTGCCCCTCTCGAAAATCTCCCGGGCAACCATTCTCCCAAATTTCTCCCCATTTCCATCCAGAAAACAATATTGGGGGCGTGCCTTAAAGGCACTGCCTTTAGCGTCCTCTACAACCAGTCATCACTTCCGCTTTTCCTCCTTACAAACAGCGTGCCGGCCGAGTCACGTAATATATGCGGCTTTTCACACACACAAGTGAATGCAAGGCATACTTGGTCAACAGCAATACAGGTCGCACTGAGGGTGGCCGTATAAACAACTATAACACTGTTACAAATATGCGCCACACTGTGAGCCCACACCAAATAAGAATGACAAACACATTTCGAAAGAACATCGCACCGTAACACAACATAAACACAACAGAACAAATACCCAGTACCCCTTGCAGCACTAACTCTTCCGGGATACTACAAAATACACAACCCGCTACCAACAAAACAAAAATTTTATTTTCAAATGTATTAGCCTATGGAAAAAGTTAATGTTGATATTTACCTCAGAAGGCTGCAAATAGAAGAGGCATTCATTTTTTTATTTTAATTTTCTTTAATATGCCATTGATATTTTTTCGTTTGTTTTTTTAAAGTTGATTTTGCACTATATACGTGTTGTTTGTTCCATATTCAGTGTTAAAGCAAATCAGTGTAGCAAACTGAGCAATAGTTAATGTTTTATTCATGCACTTTCTTTTGCTACTTCAAGGCTTGAATGTCTGATTCATTAATTATTATTTTGTTTTCAAATGTATTATCAGCCTGTTGAAAAAGTTTATTTTGATCTTTACGTCAGAGGGCTGCAAATAGAAAAGAGGCATTACATTTTTACTATAATTTTATCTGATATGCCATTGATATTTTTCAATACTTATTGTTATTATTTGAAACTCGATTTTGCATGTCACTATACAGTTATATAATCCTTGCTTGTTCAATGTTCAATGCAAAACTTGTTTGGGTCCCTATTAAAAGGTTAATTTGTTCAAACTTGGCCCGCGGCTTCGTTCAGTTTTAAATTTTGGCCCACTCTGTATTTGAGTTTGACACCCCTGATGTAGAGTGTGCGAGGTGGTATTGATGAAGAAAGGGAGGGGGGGGGGAGAGAGAGAAGAATGGTCCGTGAAGTGTGTGTCGTCAGTCACTGATGGCATTTCTTTGGTCGATGTGGGGAACTTTTGTTGTGCTTAGTGTCAACATTACCTGAATGAGACAGGTGGGGAGGAAGTAGGAACTAATGGTAAATACCCCGTAAAACAAGCATTTTATGTGGCAATAGATTTCATTTTTTTTTGTGCGGGTGGCAACAGGCCCCCATTGAAGCTGGAACCACCATTGCATCAGGCGCTTTACCAGACATTCCTCCTAATAAACACACAAATAAGTACAAAATCCAAAACCAATGAAGTTGGCACGTTGTGTAAATCGTAAATAAAAACAAAATACATTGATTTGCAAATCCTTTTCAGCCTATATTCAATTGAATATACTGCAAAGACAAGAGACTTAACATTCGAACTGGAAAACATTTGTTACTTTTTGCAAATATGAACTCATTTGCTGGCACAAGTGGCAAAAAATACTGAGAAATTTGAGGAATGCTCATCAAACACTTATTTGGAACATCCCACGGGTGAACAGGCTAATTGGTAACAGGCGGGTGCCATGATTGGGTATGTTGTAGTCGTAATGATTTGTGCAGTCCTTTGAGACATTTGTGATTTGGGGCTATATAAATAAACATTGATTGATTGATTGATTGATATAAAAGCAGCTTCCATGAAGTGTTCAGTCATTCACAAACAAGGATGGGACGAGGGTCACCACTTTGTAAACAAACGCATGAGCAAATTGTCCAACAGTTTAAAACAACATTTCTCAACAAGCTATTGCAAGAAATGTAGGGATTTCACCATCAATGGTCCATAATATCATCAAAAGGTTCAGAGAATCTGGAGAAATCACCGCACGTAAGCGATGATATTACAGACCTTTGATCCCTCAGGCGGTACTGCATGAAAAAGCGACATCAGTGTGTAAAGGATATCACCACATGGGCTCAGGGACATCTCAGAAAACCACTGTCAGTAACTACAGCTGGTTACTACATCTGTAAGTGCAAGTTAAAACTCTACTATGCAAAGCGAAAGCCATTTATCAACAACACCCAGAAACGCTTAAAAAAATTGGTCTCCTTAGTTCCCAAACATTTACTGAGTGTTGTTAAAAAGAAAGGCCATGTAACACACTGGTAAAAATGCCTTTGTGCCAACTCTTTTGCAACGCGTTGCGTTTAAATATTTTGTCTTTGCAGTCTGGTCAATTGAATATAAGTTGAAAAAAAATTGCAAATCTTTGTATTCAGTTTTTATTCATCAATTACACAACGTGCCAACTTCACTGGTTCTGGGTTTTGTAAATGCCTGGTACTCTCTGCAGTTGAGTGTATATTGCATTCATACCGATGAGCACCACACGAGGAAATACAGAATTGTTTTGTATTGTTGGCGTTTTAAGGACAAACTGCCATCATTGTGCACACTCAGGATTTAATTTTGCTCTCTTTTTGCTCCCCATTAGGGATGCTGGTGGTGATCGTGCTGCTTCTTATTGCCATCATCATGGTCGCCGTGTGGCCTGTATAGCGTTAGGAGTGGACCTGTGCTGGACGACTACTTGGATTTACACGGACAACGCAGCTAAGATTATATTATTAATGTGTTTAATTGAGTCATTCTGGGAATCATTTTTCACACTTGCAATACAACTGCAATATTGTCATATGTTTTGTTGTAAGCAAAGCCTCTCTTAAAGCAACATGCTCTTGAATTACTAACATAAATTTCTTCCGTCACTGTTAAAGAAATCACAGCAATAATTTCAAATAAATTACATTTACACAAAAAAAAAAATCCCAAAGATCCTGTTTTAAATCGGTGTTTTTAAACCATTGCTAGCCCGCGGCAAAAAATATGTCAAAGACTGTTAAAATGGGAGCCATCGCCTCCCTGCTTGGAACTCAACATCAAGGGTTGGAATTGGGGGTTAAATCACCAAAATGATTCCTGAGCGCGGCCACCGCTGCTGCTCACTGCTCCCCTCACCTCCCAGGGGGTGAAAGAAGGGGATGGGTCAAATGCAGAGGGTAATTTCACCACACCAAGTGTGTGTGTGTGTGTGTGTGTGTGTGTGTGTGTGCGTGCGTGTGTGTGCGTGTGTGTGTGTGTGACTATCGTTGGGACTTTAACTTTAACTTAACTTTAAAGGCCTACTGAAACCCACTACTAGTTTATTTATCAATGATAAATATATTAACATTGCAACACATGCCAATACAGCCTTTTTAGTTTACTAAATTGCAATTTTAAATTTCCCGCTAAGTGTCCTGTTGAAAACGTCGCGGTATGATGACGCTTGCATTTGACGTCACCGGTTGTAGCGGACATTTTTTCCAGCCCGAACCAAGCTATAAGTAGTCTGCTTTAATCGCATAATTACACAGTATTCTGGACATCTGTGTTGCTGAATCTTTTGCAATTTGTTCAATAAATAATGGAGGAGTCAAAGTAGAAAGATGGAGGTGGGAAGCTTTTAGCCTTTACCAACACAAACACAGCCGGTGATTCCTTGTTTAAAATTCCCGAAGGTGAAGCTTTACTATAGAACAGAGCGGTCAAGCGAACATGGTTCCCGACCACATGTCAACTAGCAGGTTTCGGTGAGAAAATTGTGGTAATAAGTCGGCTCTTACCTTAGTTATGAGCGGAGCTTGCGTCCTCCTGCAGCTGCGTGGCTTCCCTCAGAGACACTGGTGGTCGCCACACCCCTCCGACTTTCAGGTACCATATAATCTCACTAAAGCACTAGTAACACAATAAGTCGATAAGGGATTTTCCAGAATTATCCTAGTAAATGTTTCTAATAACATCTGAATCGCTCTCACTGCCCTCGCCTTTTTTTTTTTTTTTTTTTTTTTACTTTTTTTCTAGTCCTTCACTCTCACTATCCTCATCCAGGAATCTTTCATCCTCGCTCAAATTAATGGGGAAATTGTCGCTTTCTCGGTCCGAATCGCTCTAGCTGCTGGTGGCTATGATTATAAACAATGTGAGGATATGAGGAGCCCTACAACCCGTGTCGTCACGCGCACATCGTCTGCTACTCTCGGTACAGGCAAGGCTTTTTTATCAGCGACCAAAAGTTGTGAACTTTATCGTGGATGTTCTCTACTAAATCCTCATCAAATATGACACATAGAATGGACCTGTTATCCCCGTTTAAATAAGAAAATCTAATTTCAGTAGGCCTTTAACTTCTCAGCTGTGGTCTGTTTGGTACACAGTGGTAATACACTTTTCCACCACTTGTGGCAGTAATGACTATGTGAAATAAACAGAGCAAGTCTGGAGCTAAAGTCATAGAGGTTTTGTAAGTGCAAACATTAAGATTATTTTAGTTTATTTATTTTAGCACAACATTGAAACTTTTACTAGTAGTTTGCACAATACAGTACATATTCCATACAATTGATCACTAAATGGTAACACCCGAATAGGTTTTTCAACTTGCTTAAGTCGGGGTCCACGTTAATCAATTCATGGTAAACATCATATATCCATCCATCCATTTCTACCGCTTATTCCCTTTTTGGAGTCGCGGGGGGCGCTGGCGCCTATCTCAGCTACAATCGTATATTTGAATTTATTTTCCTTTAGTTATTTATGAGTCCCTTCTTATGCAGTATTTTTAGTCAGTACTTTGTTTTCTACTCAGCCTGACCTAAGCCTAAGGTTCAGGTGTTAAATAAATGATCATATTTGTCCATCCATCCATTTTCCTACCGCTTATGATCATATTTGTGATTAACAAATTGTTTCCTATCATTTGACAAAGTTGTAAACTCACTAGGTTACATTTTATCACTGAATATGATTCAAATCAATATTAAGATGACTAATTCACTGAGTTTGAATGGGGCCACAGGCCCCCTCCGTAGTAGAAAAGCTGGGCCCCAAGGTCAAAAAGGTTAAGAACCCCCGTTTTAAATGAAGACTTCATTGTATTTAAGAGGGGCGGCTGCAGGGCTACATTTCTAATAACTGGCATTTCAACATTTTTCAAATATTTGCATAAAAACAGTAAAAAAAAAGCATTATTTTTCAGTGTAACAAGAGTTTTATTTGAAAATCTGCCTTTAGGTCTACCAGCTTGGTATGTTCAGTAGTTATAATTTCCTTCTTGAATTAACAGCAACAATCTAAACAATGACAAGCAATTAAAAAAAAAAAAATGTTGAGAAAAAAAATCCACAATGTATTGTGTCATTAAATATATTCATATATATAATAACCGTAATATATTAGTACACATTGTAAAACAACATTGCAAATGTGACAACTAAACATTTACAATTCATAGTATGAACACAAAGCAACACTTTAAGCTTTTTTTTTTTTTTTTCCAAACTTTTGCTTAGGACGTCATGGTTCTTAAATGTACAGATGTTAGCTTAGCACTTGCAAAAACACTGAAATGAAGGATTGTACATTTTATACCTGAACTTAAAGTACCTTATTTATTTTTTGCTGGAGCAGAGTCAGAACGTCATCAATGCAAGAAAGACTCATTGTACAATCAACTTGAGCCTAGTATTGAATATGCAGGATGTATTCATTTTTTATAAGATGGGAGGAACATCCCGAAAAATCCTCATAATATTTGTAAAAAAATGTATGAAATTGCTGAGATTTTTTTTTTTTTTTTTTTTAAATGTTTGTCATAAAATGGTAATTTTTTTTGTGACAAACAGACCGAATACAGAAAAACACAATAAGTACCCAATGTACAGTGAACTTGGACTTTCTCCTACACAACCCTCTTTTAAAGTCGATTTTGTGAGAATTTTCCGAAAAACTAAAAAAAAAAATAAGCTCATTTTGCGTGGGAATATTTCGCTAATCATTAGACTCGCATCCATGTCAACTATTGCTGTAATTAAAAAAAACAACAATATATTTGCCATCATTTGAAAAAACATTATTTACATTACGAAAACATTTCATATGTTTATAGTTTTCTCGTACATTACAATACAATTTGCAATATTCATTGTAGAAAATGCTATCAAATTTCAGTCATTAGGAATCATTGCTTACCCTCAATGACTTGTCAAATGTATTATATACTTTTTTCTTAAATTCTTCTGTACTACATACAAAGTTTTTAAGTCAGTTAAAGGCTAAGTTTCTGTGTTTTAGGCCCTACATGTACTCACAGTACATTTTTAATACTGTTTGTTATCTCCTGATATAAAGCAATCACACACTCTGTATTATCTCCTTACAGCTAAGTCATCCATTTTTATCTAACTCAACTCTTATAAATAGAATGTGTTGTATTTTTTAGTTTCACTGACTCACTTTGATTTTTCTTCACAGGAATAATAACGTTTATTTTATCTGTTATTTCCGATTTACTGTGTAATTACTGAAATAATGCGCAGGTACAGCGGTATCTCAGTCATCGTACACCCTACCTTTTAAATGAGTCGGGTTTTAACGGACATTTACGTCAATATTTTGCCAAGGTTTTTATCGTACAACACTTTCTTTTTATGGTTCGGTTTTTGACGAAAATTTTGGTAAAAATGCTGCCAGTTTTTGTATACTGGCTCGAATATCCTACGGCTAAACATTACGCATAACAAACTAATTGAATTATCATCAATAAATATCAATCCACATCATTTTTGTAGGATTTAATTTTTGAGGAAAATATTCACCAAATATTGCCATGGTTTTTGTATGCCATGTTGGTTTTCGTACTCCCAGTTTTTTGGTATGATTTCGTTTTTGAGGAATATATGCGGGAACATCTAGCCACAGTTTTCATATATTGCCTCGGTTATTGTACGCCTTACTTTTTGTATGATCAGGTTTTTGACGAAGGTTTTTGTCAAAATGTTTCCACCGTTTTTGGTTATTGTGAGCCCCACTTTTTTTTTATCATTCTGGAAAATTTTCGCCCAAATTTTGCCACCGAGACTGTCTCGGCTGTCGTTTATCGCAGATTTTTTTTTTTTTTTTTTAATTTTTTTTTACAAAAGTTTGCCACAGTTTTTGTGTACCCTCTTGGTTATCGTACCTTCTGTATGATTTAGTTTTTGAGGAAATGTTTTGCCAAAATTTAGCCACGACACATTACATCTAAGTTATCGTTTTTTTGACAAAAAATATATTGACACATTTTTGGACAAAATATTGGCATGATTTTCGTATACTGTCTTGGTTATCGTACGCTTCACTTTTTGTATGATTTGGTTTTTGAGGAAAATTTTTGCCCAAATTTTGCCACCGATACAGTCTCGGTTATCGCAGAATTTTTTTTTTTTTGCAAAAATTTGCCAAAGTTTTTGTATACCGTCTTGGTTATCGTACGCCCCACCTTCTGTATGATTCAGTTTTTGAGGAAATGTTTTGCCAAAATTTAGCCAAGACACATTCCATCTAAGTTATTGTTTTTTTGACAAAAAAATATATTGACAGATTTTTGGACAAAATATTGGTATGATTTTCGTATACTGTCTTGGTTATCGTACGCTTCACTTTTTGTATGATTTGGTTTTTGAGGAAAATTTTTGCCCAAATTTTTCCACCGATACCGTCTCGGTTATCGTTTATTGCAGAATTTTTGTTTTTACAAAACTTTGCCACAGTTTTTGTATACCGTCTTGGTTAACATACGCACCCACCTTCTCTATGATTCAGTTTTTGAAGAAATGTTTTGCCAAAATTTAGCCACGACACATTCCATCTCAGTTAACGTTTTTGACAAAATATATATTGATAAATTTTTTAAAGAAAATATTGCCACAATTTTCGTATACCATCTTGGTCATCGTACTGCGCAGATTTCCTTTGAATGGTTACTTACGTGTTTGAGGAAAATTTGCAACAAAATTTTCCCACGGTTTTTATATATTGTCTAGATATCGTATGCCTCATTCCTTGCTAGATTAGGTTTTTGAAAAAGTTTTTGCCAAAATGTTACCATCGTTTTTGTATACAGCCTCGGTTACCGTTAGCCCCGCTTTTTTATGATTTAGTTTTTGAGGAAAATTTGCGCTTTGATTTTGCTACGGTTTTCATATATCGTCTTGGTTATCGTACGCTTCACTTTTTGTATGATTTTTTTTTTTGGAGGAAATTTTTTGGCCAAATTTCGCCACCAATACCGTTTCGGTTATCATTTATCGCAGAATAATTTTTTTTTTTCGAAAAATTTGCCATAGTTTTTGTATACCGTCTTTGTTATCGTACGCCCCACTATCTGTATGATTCAGTTTTTGAGGAAATGTTTTGCCAAAATTTAGCCATGACACATTCCATCTCAGTTATTGTTTTTTGCCGAAAACATATTGACAGATTTTTGAACAAAATATTGGCACGATTTTTGTATACCGTCTCGGTTATCGTACTGCAGATATTTTCTTTGAATGGTTAGTAACGTGTTTGAGGAAAATTTGCGACAAAATGTTGCCACGTTTTTTATATATCATCTTGGTTATCGTATGCCTCATTCCTTGCCAGATTAGGTTTTTGACGAAAGTTTTTGCCAAAATGTTGCCACCGTTTTTGTATACATCCTCGGTTACCGTTAGACCCGCATTCTTATGATTTTGGTTTTGAGAAAAATTTGCGCCTAGATTTTGCCATGGTTTTCGTATACGGTCTTGGTTATTGTACTTTTTGTACACATCATTCATACACATTTTGTATGATTTGTTTTTTAAAGAAAACCATCTCGGTTATCTTTTTCCTCAGAATATTTTTTTTTTACAAAAGTTTGCCACAGTTTTTGTATACCGTCTTAGTTATCATACGTCCCCACCTTCTGTAAATTTCAAAATTTAGCAGCGACATATTCCATCAGTTATTGTTTTTTGACTAAAATGTATTGACAAATTCTTTGCCAAAATATTGCCACGATTTTCGTATTTTTGATTATTGTACTGCGCAGATTTTTTTTGATCGATTTTGTGTTTCAGGAACATTTTCGTATACCGTCTTGGTTACGTGCGCTTCACTTTTTGTATGATTTGGTTTTTGAGGAAAATGTTTACCCAAATTTTGCCACAGATACCAACTCGGTTATCGTTTTTTGCTGAATTATTTTTTTTTTTTAAGTTTTTAACGGTTTTCGTGTACCATCTTGGTTATCGTAACTTTCATTTTTGTATGATTTGGTTTTTGAGGAAAATTTTCACCCAAATTTTGCCACAGATACCGTCTGGGTTATCGTTCTTCGCAGGATATTTTTTTTTACGAAATTTTGCCACGGTTTTTGTATACCGTCTTGTATACCCACTTTTTGTATGATTCGGTTTTTAAGGATTTTTTTTTACCACAGTTTTTATATACCGCCTCGGTTATTGTTTTTGACAGAAAATATTTTTTGTATACCGGTCGGTTATTCTACACTCAATATTTTGTATGACTTTATTTTGACCCAATTTTTTACACCGTTTTGGTTATCGTACATTCTGCTTTTGGCATGATTCGACCAAATGTTTTCCTGGTTTCTAAGTCCTTCTAGTTCATTGTACGGTCAAACATTACGCGTAACAAACAAGTCCATTTGCCCACATATCACTACACGGAATCAAGTTCCCAAACAAAGAACCCCACGTGTTGGCTACTCAGTCTCTTTCTACCAAGTGTGACTGCAAAATAAGCCACCAAGGAGCCAAAGAAAGTTGTGTACTTTTATAAAGAAGGTGAGAAATAGAATTGTGATTATTATCAATAAAAGTGTGATTTTTGTTAATGTTCTTGAGTGTCGGGAACAGATTAATTGGATTTACATGATTTCTTATGGGAAAAATTGCCACGGTTTTTGTACCATTCGTTCTGTATCAAACCTCTTGGAAGGAATTATTAACAAAATCTTATGTACTACTAGTATAAAATTGAAAAATGTGTTCTATTTAAACTGATTTGAACCTTTTAAAGGCCTACTGAAACCCACTACGACCGACCAAGCAGTCTGATAGTTTATATATCAATGATGAAATATTAACATTGCAACACATGCCAATACGGCCTTTTTAGTTTACTAAATTACAATTTTAAATTTCCCGCAGAGTTTTTTGTTGAAAACGTCGCGGAATGATGACGGGTATGATGACGCGTGTTTGTGACGTCTCGGGTTGTAGCGGACATATTAGCCCAGCCCCACACACGGCTAAAAGTCGTCTCTTTTCATCGCATAATTACACAGTAATTTGGACATCTGTGTTGCTGAATCTTTTGCAATTTCTTCAATTAATAATGTAGTCTATAAAGAATAATGCTGTTGGTGGAAAGCGGTGGATTGCAGCTGCCTTTAGCACCGAAACACAGCCGGTGTTTCTTTGTTGTGAAGCTTTAACACAGAGCGGTCAAGTGAACATGTTTCTCTACGTCAACCAGCAAGTTTTTGGATGGGAAAATTGTGATATTAAGTCGGCTCTTACCGGAGTTTTAGAGCCAAATACACTTTCTCTCTGTCAAATTGATGACGTCACTAAAGGGGTTGGCTCCAAGGCCAAGTGCCTGTCTATTTAGGGAGGAGTCAGGATCTTGCCCAGGTGTTGCTGAGTCGAGGCGCAACAGTTTTTGACTGTGCCAGGCTAGTATTTGTTTGCTCCTGTGTATTTTCCGTTTTTGTACAAAGTGTGTTATATAAATGGGACTTTATGATATTAAATATTTTTGTTAAACATGGACACAATTTTGGACATCAATTATTAGCCGGCTGCACACGTCTGAACTAGCTTCATTTATATTCGGCAACCAGTAGCAGTAATAGTATAGGACTTTACCGCTACACTGGAGACTTCAGTGGATTATGCGACCTCATCCTGCAGCTCAAAAAGGCAGCTGTGATCTTGGCCCTTCCATTGGCTTCTCTGAGAGACACCGGCATTCACCACAGCCCTCCGACTTTCAGGCATGACTATACAATCTCATTGCTATTAAAACAATAAGCAGATAAGGGATTTTCCAGAATTACCTTAGTAAATTCGTCTAATTACATCTGAAACGATCTCACTGCTGCCGCCTGGAGCCGTCGCCTTTTTTTAATTTTCTTTTTTTTGTGCTTCACTCTAACTTTCTTCATCTACCAATCTTTCATCCTTGCTCAAATTAATGGGGAAATTGTCGCTTTCTCGGTCCGAATATCTCTTGCTGCTGGAGGCTATGATTATAAACAATGTGCGATTGTGAGGAGCCCTACAACCTGTGACGTCACGCGCACATCGTCTACTACTTCCGGTAAAGGCAAGGCTTTTTTATTAGTGACCAAAAGTTGCGAACTTTATCGTCGATGTTCTCTACTAAATCCTTTCAGCAAAAATATGGCAATATCGCAAAATGATCAAGTATGACACATAGAATGGACCTGCTATCCCCGTTTAAATAAGAAAATCTCATTTCAGTAGGCCTTTAAGTAATATGTTTAGCGTAGGCACCTCAAATCGTAAGTGTTCATCGGAAAACAGTTTCTCAGTGTGGTAGGACGCCACTTTTTGTCTCTACCTGCTCAGTGTCCCGCCTGAGATCGGTAGGTTGTGAGTTCAAACCCCGGCCGAGTCACACCAAAGACTGTAAAAATGGGAGCCATTACCTCCCTGCTTGGCACTCAGCATCAAGGGTTAGAATTGGGAGTTAAATCACCAAAAATTAATCCTAGGCGCGGCCACCGCTGATGCTCACTGCTCCCCTCACCTCCCAGAGGGTGGTCAAGGGGATGGGTCACATGCAGAGGACACATTTCTGAATCTTTTGAAATTTGTTCAACTAATAAGGGAGACTATAAATAATAATACAAAATACTGTTAGCGAGCAAGGTACTATGTTATTGGTCCAAAAACCCCCCCAAAAAAACATGCAAAGGCAAAACTTGAGTGGGATTTGAGTGGCTTTTACATTTCATTTTCGCACCAGGAAAAAAAAAATATATATAATGGTTGTATACTGAGCGTAAGACAGACTCGTGACCGTACATATACTGGTGCAAATTCGGCAAATCCACAAGCGACGTCGAAGAAAACGGTAGAACCAAATCTGGGCGGTGAGCTCCTTCAACAAAAGTTCACTAGAGAAGAATCCCTAAATAATTCTCTTCATGCTACTAAAGGAAAACAAAGAAAACAAGCAGCGACACCAACAGTCCCTTCTGTCCGCAGTCTTCTGTCTCTGTTTCGTTCTTTCGAAAAGCTGCACTCAGCTTCCGCCCCCCTGCAGCGTCTGTTTCCACCTAAGGCTTCTTGCACTTTCCCTTTTTCTCGCGCTGTTGGAACTTCCTGAGCCTGCGCGCCCACGTGTCCCTCCACTGGATCACCAGGCTGCCTTTGTCCGCCACCACGCCGCCCTGACCGGGGGAGTCCTCGTCGTTGCCCAGCAGCAGGTACTTCTTGCCCGGTTTGATCTTGGGACACTTGCAGGCCACGTCCTTGGCACGCACCCACAGGAACTGGTCCCCGCGGCGGATGCGGCTCTCGCCCTGCTTGTAGACGGAGATGATGTTGACGGTGAACTTCCACCACTCGCCCGCCCTCTCCGCCTTCAGAAAGTGCACCTGGACGGCTGCAAATATGAAAAGAGGAGAATAAATCGTCTTTCTTTGGCTGCTTGACAATTTGCATCATCTATCGCTATTATTCTAAAACTTGCCCTCTAACTTTTGACTCGCTGTTTTTCCAGCAGCTCGATGTGTATGTGTGTGTGTGTGTGTGTGTGTGTGTGTGTGTGTGTGTGTGAGAGAGTGTGAGTGTGTCATGATCCATGTTGCTGACAATAAACTTTCCATACAGTTAGGTAAAACGGAATCCATCCTATTTGGGTCAAACATCAACCTTAAAGGGGAACATTATCACAATTTCAAAAGGGTTAAAAACAATAAAATTCAGTTCCCAGTGGCTTGTTGTATTTTTTTAATTTTTTTTCAAAATTTTAACTTGCCCCGAATATCCCTAAAAAAAGCTTTAAAGTGCTTGATTTTCGCTATTTGCGATGCGACTATCCATTTCCCTGTGACGTCACACAGTGCTGCCAATGTAAACAAACAATGGCGAATACCACAGCAAGATATATCGACATTGGCTCGGATTCAGACTCGGATTTCAGCGGCTTAAGCGATTCAACGGATTACGCATGTATTGAAACGGATGGTTGGAGTATGAAAGTATTGAAGAAGAAACTGAAGCTATTGAGTTAATAGCTACTGACGCTATTCATAGCCATAGCATGGCCGAATAGCTGCGTTAGCATCGCCGGTAAAATGTGCGGACCAAACGATCAGGACTTTCGCATCTAGTGACACTGGAGCAATTTAAATCCTTCGATTGGTAAGTGTTTTTATCACATTAAATGTGTGTGGAAGGAAACGTAATATAGTTGCAAATGCATCTGCAGGTTATCCATACATCTCTGTGCCATGTCTGCTTTAGCACCGCCGGTAAATAGTATGTTAGCATCAATTAGCGTAGCATGTTAGCATCGATTAGCTGGCAGTCAACATCAACAAAATTCACCTTTGTGAATTTGTTGACTTTATAGTTGCAAATGCATCTGCAGGTTATCCATACATCTCTGTGCCATGGCTGCTTTAGCACCGCCGGTAAACAGCATGTTAGCGTCGATTAGCGTAGCATGTTAGCATCGATTAGCTGGCAGTCACGCTGCAACCAAATATGTCTGATTAGCACATAAGTCAACATCAACAAAACTCACCTTTGTGATTTCGTTGAATTTATCGTTGCAAATGCATCTGCAGGTTATCCATACAACTCTGTGGCACGTCTGTCATTGCCGGTAAAATGTGGAGACACTCTGGCACATTCAACGGGGGTCTGGCGGCAGACACTTTCGCATCTTCGGGCCAGTGGTGCAACTTGAATTGTTAGTTTTGCTACACCCTCCGACAACACACCGACGAGGCATGATGTCTCCAAAGTTCCAAAAAATTGTCGAAAAAACGGAAAATAACAGAGCTGAGACCCGGTGTTAGCAATGTGTTGAAAATGAAAATGACGGCTGTATTACCTCGGTGACGTCACGTTCTGACGTCATCGCCTCCAGAGCAATAAACAGAAAGGCGTTTAATACGCCAAAATTCACCCATTTAGAGTTTGAAAATCGGTTAAAAAAATATATGGTCTTTTTTTCTGCACCATCAAGGTATATATTGACGCTTACATAGGTCTGGTGATAATGTTCCCCTTTAAGAAAGTCAGTGACTTCACTATAAAAGCGGGTGACATTGTTATCAGCAGCAAAGATGAGGTCACCTACCTAGGTTCCATTCTAAAAACTAACCTTTTCTGTGATAAAATGGCAACTAAGATAATCAATAAGGTCAACCAACGAACGAGACTTCTTTACAGAATCTCCTCTCTGGTCAAAAAAGCACCTTGAAGATTCTAGCGGGAACTCTCGTTCAACCTTTTTTCGATTACACTTGCACCTCCTGGTACCCCAGCACCTCCAAAATTCTCAAATCTAGACTCCAAACATCCCAGAACAAGCTAGTCAGCTTGCTTTTTGACCTCCACCCCAGATCACACCTCACTCCTACCCACTTCTCCAAAGTGGGCAGGCTCAGGGTGGAGGACAGACTAAAACAACTTGCACTGAGCCTGGTCCATAAAATTCACTACACTTCCCTGATACGGAAGTACATGTCAAACTACTTCCTTAACGTAAATGACCGCCATAACCACAACACCCGGGGGAGCTCCACAAACCACGTTAAACCCAGATTCCGATCTAACAAAGGTCTTAACTCATTCTCTTTCTATGCCACATTAATGTGGAATGCACTCCCAACAGGTGTAAAAGAAAGTGCATCTCTATACTCCTTCAAAACCGCAGTAAAAGAGCACCTGCAGGCCACTTCAACCCTTTACTAATACCCTCCACATCCCTCCTCCCCGGATTGTAAATAATCAAATGTATTTCTAATGTAAATACTTGTTCTTATGCTTTCTGAACTCACAATGTTCTCTGCTGGCTGTACATATCCTACTAAGTAAGACCTACACTGGTTTCAATGTTCATTTCTCTGTTGATGCAATTGTTGATGACTGAAGTACTGATATCAACCAAAGCTCCTCATCCCACCCCCTGGATTGTAAATAATGTAAATAATTCAATGTATATACTCTGATGATTAACTTGTGTGATGACTGTATTATGCTGATAGTATATATTTGTACCGTTTTCAAACTTTTATTAGTACATTGCACAGTACAGTACATATTCCGTACCATTGACCACTAAATGGTAACACCCGAATAAGTTTTTCAACGTGTTTAAGTCGGGGTCCACGTAAATCAATTTCCCATGAATTGATTTACGTGGATCCTGACTTAAACACGTTGAAAAACTTTTTTGGGTGTTACCATTTAGTGGTCAATGGTACGGAATATGTACTGAACTGTGCAATCTACTAATAAAAGTGTCAATCAATCAATTAAAAATGTTCCAGATCATGTTTTGTTATGTTCTGTTAGTTTTGGACTCCATTAGTTCCTGTTTTTAGTACACCCTTGTTTGTTTTAGTTACCATGGTCACTTATTTCCACCTGCCTCTGATTAGTGTTCACCCGCTCAACTGCTGCCCGAACACTAATCAGAGGCATTATTTAAACCTGCCTTGCCCTCCAGTCAGAACTGGAGTATTGTTTGCTGTATGCTGTGGACTGCCTGTCCCTGGATCCTGACTCCTGTCCGTGTTTGCTGTTTCCTGGTTTCCGGTTCGTGTTTACCTTGCTTTTTTTTAACATTAAAACCACGTTTTCTTGTACCAAGCCGGTCATCTCTGCAGACAGAGAGACAGGAAAGAAAAGCTCCGACTACCTTGGGGAGGAGTGCGGTAGGACGCCACTTTTTGTCTCCACCTGCTCAGTGTCCCTCCCTGAAATCGGTAGGTTGTGAGTTCAAACCAAAGACTGTAAAAATGGGAGCCATTACCTCCCTGCTTGGCACTCAGCATCAAGGGTTGGAATTGGGGGTTACATCGCCAAAAATTAATCCTATGCGCGGCCACCGCTGCTGCTCACTGCTCCCCTCACCTCCCAGGGGGTGGTCAAGGGGATGGGTCAAATGCAGAGGACACATTTCACCACACATAGTCTGTGTGTGTGACTATCATTGGTACTCTAACTTTAACATTAACTTGTCTCTAGAATTTCTCTTTTTTTAAACATCTATGGAAAAAAATCTGTTTTCTCGCCACCTCATGGTTCACTCACTACGTTGAATATTTTTTAATTGTAAATAAGTGTTTTTAAAGCTATTCTGTTCAAGTTCTTCCACGGATCCTGGGATTTGATTGGTACAGTGACCTCCTTTGTTAACAATGTTGCTCTGCAGTACTGTAAAAAACACAAATTGGCAGCTCAGATGCCAGAATTATATAAACTATGAAAACTTTGACCGTAGATTTGGGGCCTGGAGAACATGTCCCAAATTCCAAGCTGCTATTTTCAGGCATCCATCCATTTCTATACCGCTTGTCCCTTTTGGAGTCGCGGGGGGCGCTGGTGCCTATCTCAGCTACAATCGGGCGGAAGGCGGGGTTACACCCTGGACAAGTCGCCACCTCATTGTAGGGCTGTTTTGAGGCATGTTTAAAAAAATATTGCACTTTGTGACGTCAATAATAAAAATGGCAGTGACATCCATCCATCCATTTTCTACCGCTTATTCCCTTAGGGGGCGCGGGGGGCGCTGGTGCCTATCTCAGCTACAATCGGGCGGAAGGCGGGGTACACCCTGGACAAGTCGACACCTCATCGTAGGGCTGTTTTGAGGCATGTTTAAAAAATAATGCACTTTGTGACTTCAATAATAAATATGGCAGTGCCATCCATCCATCCATCCATTTTCTACCGCTTATTCCCTTTGGGGGCACGGGGGGCGCTGGTGCCTATCTCAGCTACAATCGGGCGGAAGGCGGGGTACACCCTGGACAAGTCGCCACCTCATCGTAGGGCTGTTTTGAGGCCTGTTTAAAAAAATAATGCACTTTGTGACCTCAATAATAAATATGGCAGTGCCATGTTGGCATTTTTTTCCCATAACTTGAGTTGATATATTTTGGAAAACATTGATTCCATTACTGAATATATTGGTATCGGTTGATGTCAGAATCGGTAATTAAGAGTTGGGCAATATCGAATGTCGGCAAAAAAGCCATTATTGTATTTTTATGTTGATTTAATAAAAAATAAAAAAATAATGATAATAATAAAAAAGCCATTATCAGACATCTCTAGTTGACAGCTCATTGGCTAGCACTGCTCGGATTGAACCACATCCTACTACTCCTTGTTTTACACCCCCTGGAAGCCATTTTGCCGACATTTTGCACGACTTTGAGTGCTATTCGGACCAATGTCTGCACTGTGCAGCTTATCTTTACCACAAACACTACGGTGAAGGCGGGGCCCCGTTCCCCGCTTGTCATCTCTTTCCACACTTCACCGTCGGAGTCTTGTATCATCGTTTTGTGACGCAGCGTGCGGCCCGGCTCTCCTGCTGGTCCTTTCAAAAACAGAGCTCCAACTCTTTCTTTCTCTCGGGCAACTTATCCTGTGATCCCTGCTCCGTGGCGGATGTCGTGCAAGCTGATGGCTATGACGGGGAAGCCTTTCTTGTGCACAAAGATAACAGCGGGACCCCCGTGGCGTGTTGGAGGCCGTGCAGGACAAAAAGCATGTTTTTACAACCTCTCATGTTGGCCCGGGGGGGTGTTTGTTTACTCAAATGCAGAGGGTACCGGGTGTATCTTTGGATATGAGGCATTCATAAGAAGGGGCGGCCTTTAGTTGTGCAAATATTAATCAGGTCATTTATGTGTTATAAATAGAGCGGTCAATCACAAAAAATATGGCATTTTTTTAATCCATAATTGCATTTTAAAAATGTTCCCCACACATTCTCACTATAAAATCGAATGTGTCAAAATATTAGGGTCTGTTTGAAAGTTAATATCAATTATGCGAGCTAGTAATTAACTGAGTAGTCATGATAACTTTATATACAGCCAATGTCTGACAGTTTTTTTTATTGTTAAAAAATACATACAGTGGGGCAAAAAAGTATTTAGTCAGCCACCGATTGTGCAAGTTCTCCCACTTAAAATGATGACAGAGGTCTGTAATTTTCATCATAGGTACACTTCAACTGTGAGAGACAGAATGTGAAAAAAAATCCAGGAATTCACATTGTAAGAATTTCAAATAATGTATTTGTAAATTATGGTGGAAAATAAGTGTTTGGTCAAGCATTCAAAGCTCTCACTGATGGAAGGAGGTTTTGGCTCAAAATCTCCCGATACATGGCCCCATTCATTCTTTCCTTAACACGGATCAATCGTCCTGTACCCTTAGCAGAAAAACAGCCCCAAAGCATGATGTTTCCAACCCCATGCTTCACAGTAGGTATGGTGTTCTTGGGATGCAACTCAGTATTCTTCATCCTCCAAACACGACGAGTTGAGTTTATACCAAAAAGTTTTATTTTGCTTTCATCTGACCACATGACATTCTCCCAATCCTCTGCTGTATCATCCATGTATCCATTTTGGTATTTGTAAATTATGGTGGAAAATAAGTGTTTGGTCAAGCATTCAAAGCTCTCACTGATGGAAGGAGGTTTTGGCTCAAAATCTCACGATACATGGCCCCATTCATTCTTTCCTTAACACGGATCAATCGTCCTGTACCCTTAGCAGAAAAACAGCCCCAAAGCATGATGTTTCCAACCCCATGCTTCACAGTAGGTATGGTGTTCTTGGGATGCAACTCAGTATTCTTCTTCCTCCAAACACGACGAGTTGAGTTTATACCAAAAAGTTTTATTTTGCTTTCATCTGACCACATGACATTCTCCCAATCCTCTGCTGTATCATCCATGTATCCATTTTGGTATAAACTCAACTCCTCGTGTCCAAATGAGATCTCCATTTTTTGTTTTTTGTAATATGCTTAAGGCCGATGACTAAGGAGTCGGTGACCATAGTTGGTCCCTGTGCCGCACTTTGGGCAACACTGCTGTAGAAGCTAACAGTTAATGGCCACTATAGTCTTAATTACGTAGTGTATTTGTTCATCCTTTGGTCACATATGGGACGCAGGTTGTCTTACGTCAGCACCGGAAGTCGTAAAATCAGCTGTTCACCTGGCAAGTTTATTTCTGGGACGAATAGGAAAGTCCTTCTTTTATCATATATTGCTGCCTTTGCGCCTGTCAATGTTTACTTTTGTATGCACATTAAATAAACCAAAAAATCCTGACTTTGGAGCAATGTTCACAGACTCAAGTATTTGGTTATCAATTAGATGCAATGTTTTTTTCCGTATTGAGACCATGATTTCGGTCTTAACTTGTTCACCGGTCCTCATATGGGAGGTACTTTTCCCTTTTTTGATGTCTCAGGAACGGTAGTAATACAAGAACACACACACACAGCAAAATCCCAATGGAACAAAGCCCCCGCCGGCCCACCTGTCAAGATGCAGAGGTATGCTGCAGGATACTCGCTTCGGCAGTTCTGGAGCCTGACTTCAATCGGGGAAAAGAGGAAAAAGGGGAGAGGTCACGCATCTCATCCACACCTTGAATGGCGTGGCAGGCGGACACTCGCAGGAATGTGGCGGGAAACGCAGCAGCTAGTGGGGGGGGGGGGGGGGGGGCCTAATGAGGATCTCTTATGGAGAGAAACCGGCTGTCTGTCACACTGAAATTCCTCCATCCAGACACTCCTTGTGTTTGATCACCTGCTCGTTCCTTCTGGTCTTACACTTCTCTCTTTCCACGTCTAATCTTGAAACACTCGGTGAAATGTCACAACTGCAACACGTGGAACTGAGATGTCTGGGACGGAAAATGTGATTTGAGCTACGCCTTAAGATTGCACTGGCGTGAAAGATTCCATGAAAACGGATGCTGGACACAATTCTAGTTCCATGTTCCTTCCTACACAGGTGCAGGAGATGCATGAACCCCAGGAGGGTGCATGTCTCGTCAAAACACCGGCTTCAGTTTGAGACCTAGCTGCGTAGTGCGAAGCCGCTTCTAAGACACTAATCCTCACCACCTTTGCGGAAAATAAACTAAAGTACTGGGCCCCATTCAGCAACGGTTCTTAAGAACAAATGTTGTTCTTAGGCTCACTCTAAGCTGCTACCTTACCGTGGTAGAGGAGTTTGCGTGTCCCAATGATCCTAGGAGCTATGTTGTCTGGGGGCTTTCATGCCCCCTGGTAGGGTCTCCCAAGACAAACAGGTCCTAGGTGAGTGATCAGACAAAGAGCAGCTCAAAGACTTCTATGGAATTACAACAAAATGAACCCAGATTTCCCTCGCCCGGACGTGGGTCACCGGGGCCCCGCTCTGGAGCCAGGCCCGAAGAGGCAACGTGGGTCATCCCTCCAATGGGCTCACCACTCATAGGAGGGTCCATAGAGGTCGGGTGCATTGTGAGCTGGGCGGCAGCCGAAGGCAGGGCACTTGGCGGTCCGATCCTCGGCTACAGAAGCTAGCTCTTGGGACGTGGAACGTCACCTCACTGGGGGGGAAAGAGCCTGAGCTAGTGCGCGAGGTAGAGAAGTTCCGGCTGGATATAGTCGGACTCACCTCGACGCACAGCAAGGGCTCTGGAACCAGTTCTCTCGAGAGGGACTGGACCCTCTTCCACTGCGTTGCCGGCAGTGAGAGGCGACGGGCTGGGGTGGCAATTCTGGTTGCCCCCCGGCTCAAAGCCTGCACGTTTGAGTTCAACCCAGTGGACGAGAGGGTAGCTTCCCTTCGCCTTCGGGTGGGGGGACGGGTCCTGACTGTTGTTTGTGCTTATGCACCAAACAGCAGTTCAGAATACCCACCCTTTTTGGTTACACTCGAGGGAGTACTGAAAAGTGCTCCTCCGGGTGATTCCCTTGTCCTACTGGGAGACTTCAACGCTCATGTTGGCAACGACAGTGAAACCTGGAGAGGCGTGATTGGGAGGAATGGTCGCCCGGATCTAAACCCGAGTGGTGTTTTGTTATTGGACTTTTGTGCTCGTCACGGATTGTCCATAACAAACACCATGTTCAAACATAAGGGTGTCCATATGTGCACTTGGCACCAGGACACCCTAGGCCGCAGTTCCATGATCGACTTTGTAGTTGTGTCATCGGATTTGCGGCCTTATGTTTTGGACACTCGGGTGAAGAGAGGGGCGGAGCTTTCTACCGATCACCACCTGGTGGTGAGTTGGCTGCGATGGTGGGGGAGGATGCCGGACAGACCTGGCAGGCCCAAGCACATTGTGAGGGTCTGCTGGGAACGTCTGGCAGAGTCTCCTGTCAGAGAGAGTTTCAATTCACACCTCCGGGAGAACTTTGAACATGTCACGAGGGAGGTGCGGGACATTGAGTCCGAGTGGACCATGTTCCGAACCACTATTGTCGAGGCGGCTGATTGGAGCTGTGGCCGCAAGGTTGTTGGTGCCTGTCGTGGCGGTTATCCCAGAACCCGTTGGTGGACACCAGCAGTGAGGGATGCCGTCAAGCTGAAGAAGGAGTCCTATCGGGTTCTTTTGGCTCATAGGACTCCGGAGGCAGTGGACGGGTACCGACGGTCCAAGCGGTGTGCAGCTTTAGCGGTCGCGGAGGCAAAAACTCGGACATGGGAAGAGTTCGGGGAAGCCATGGAAAACGACTTCCGGACGGCTTCGAAGCGATTCTGGACCACCATACGGCGCCTCAGGAAGGGGAAGCAGTGCACTATCAACA
This sequence comes from Nerophis ophidion, assembly GCF_033978795.1. Classification (NCBI taxonomy): domain Eukaryota; kingdom Metazoa; phylum Chordata; class Actinopteri; order Syngnathiformes; family Syngnathidae; genus Nerophis; species Nerophis ophidion. The sequence continues at coordinate 74,340,584 of NC_084611.1, forward strand.
CCGTGTATGGTGCTGATGGTGTTCTGCTGACTTCGACTGCGGATGTTGTGGATCGGTGGAGGGAATACTTCGAAGACCTCCTCAATCCCACCAACACGTCTTTCTTTGAGGAAGCGGTGCCTGGGGAATCTGTAGTGGACTCTCCTATTTCTGGGGCCGAGGTCGCTGAGGTAGTTAAAAAGCTCCTCGGCGGCAAGGCCCCGGGGGTGGATGAGATCCGCCCGGAGTTCCTTAAGGCTCTGGATGCTGTGGGGCTGTCTTGGTTGACAAGACTCTGCAACGTCGCGTGGACATCGGGGGCGGTACCTCTGGATTGGCAGACCGGGGTGGTGGTCCCTCTCTTTAAGAAGGGGGACCGGAGGGTGTGTTCCAACTATCGTGGGATCACACTCCTCAGCCTTCCCGGTAAGGTTTATTCAGGTGTACTGGAGAGGAGGCTTCGCTGGATAGTCGAACCTCGGATTCAGGAGGAACAGTGTGGTTTTCGTCCTGGTCGTGGAACTGTGGACCAGCTCTATACTCTCGGCAGGGTTCTTGAGGGTGCATGGGAGTTTGCCCAACCAGTCTACATGTGCTTTGTGGACTTGGAGAAGGCATTCGACCGTGTCCCTCGGGAAGTCCTGTGGGGAGTGCTCAGAGAGTATGGGGTATCGGACTGTCTTATTGTGGCAGTCCGCTCCCTGTATGATCAGTGTCAGATCTTGGTCCGCATTGCTGGCAGTAAGTCGGACACGTTTCCAGTGAGGGTTGGACTCCGCCAAGGCTGTCCTTTGTCACCGATTCTGTTCATAACTTTTATGGACAGAATTTCTAGGCGCAGCCAAGGCGTTGAGGGGTTCCGGTTTGGTGGCCACGGGATCAGGTCTCTGCTTTTTGCAGATGATGTAATCCTGATGGCTTCATCTGGCCGGGATCTTCAGCTCTAACTGGATCGGTTCGCAGCCGAGTGTGAAGCGACCGGAATGAGAATCAGCACCTCCAAGTCCGAGTCCAAGGTTCTCGCCCGGAAAAGGGTGGAGTGCCATCTCCGGGTTGGGGAGGAGACCCTGCCCCAAGTGGAGGAGTTCAAGTACCTAGGAGTCTTGTTCACGAGTGGGGGAAGAGTGGATCGTGAGATCGACAGGCGGATCGGTGCGGCGTCTTCAGTAATGCGGACGTTGTATCGATCCGTTGTGGTGAAGAAGGAGCTGAGCCGGAAGGCAAATCTCTCAATTTACCGGTCGATCTACGTTCCCATCCTCACCTATGGTCATGCGCTTTGGGTCATGACCGAAAGGATAAGATCACGGGTACAAGCGGCCGAAATGAGTTTCCTCCGCCGGGTGGCGGGTCTCTCCCTTAGAGATAGGGTGAGAAGCTCTGCCATCCGGGAGGAACTCAACGTAAAGCCGCTGCTCCTCCACATCGAGAGGAGCCAGATGAGGTGGTTCGGGCATCTGGTCAGGATGCCACCCGAACGCCTCCCTAGGGATGTGTTTAGGGCACGTCCAGCTGGTAGGAGGCCACGGGGAAGACCCAGGACACGTTGGGAAGACTATGTCTCCCGGCTGGCCTGGGAACGCCTCGGGATCCCCCGGGAAGAGCTAGACGAAGTGGCTGGAGATAGGGAAGTCTGGGCTTCCCTGCTTAGGCTGCTGCCCCCGCGACCCGACCTCGGATAAGCGGAAGATGATGGATGGATGGATGGATGGACTGGGCCCCATTCAGCAACGGTTCTTAAGAACAAATGTTGTTCTTAGGCCCACTTATGAAATTTTAAGGAGATTTTTGTATTCACCAATGTTTTCTTAGCTGGGATTTGTTCGTGGGTAAGAACAAAATCTACGAGTGCTTCAGAGCCCAGAAGGACCAGACGAGTCGCCCGCTGGCCTGGTCTAAAAATAGCTCAAATAGCAGCACTTACCAGTGAGATGCCTCTATTTTTTAAATTGTATTTATTTACTAGCAAGCTGGTCTCGCTTTGCTCGACATTTTTAATTCTAAGAGAGACAAAAATACAAGAAAATATTTTAAAGACTTGGTCTTCACTTCTTTAAATAAATTCATTAATTTTTTTACTTTGCTTCTTATAACTTTCAGAAAGACAATTTTAGAGAAAAAATACAACCTTAAAAATTATTTTAGGATTTTTAAACACATATACCTTTTTAGCTTTTAAATTCCTTCCTCTTCTTTCCTGACAATTTAAATCAATGGTCAAGTACATTTATTTTTTTATTGGAAAGAATAATAAATACATTTTAATTTAATTCTTCATTTTAGCTTCTGTATTTTCGACGAAGAATATTTGTGAAATATTTCTTCAAACTTATTATGATTAAAATTCAAAAAAAATATTCTGGCAAATCTAGAAAATCTTTAAAATGAAATTTAAATCTTATTTCAAAGTCTTGTGAATTTGTTTAAAAAAATTGTTCTGGAAAATCTAGAAGAAATAATGATTTGTCTTTGTTAGAAATATAGCTTGGTCAGATTTGTTATATATTCTAACAAAGTGCAGATTGGATTTTAACCTATTTAAAACATGTCATCAAAATTCTAAAAATAATCTCAATCAGGAAAAATGACTAATGATGTTCCATAAATTCTTTTTTTAATGTTTTCAAAAAGATTCGAATTAGCTAGTTTTTCTCTTCTTTTTTTGTTGAATTTTTTATTTTAAAGAGTCGAAATTGAACATGTTTCATGTTTCAAAATTTAATTTTCATTTTTTTCCTGTTTTCTCGTTTTTAAACCGTTCAATTAAGTGCTTTTTTTCATCATTCATTCTCTACAAAAAACCTTCCGTAAAAGGAAAAAAAATGTACGATGGAATGAGGGACAAAAATACCCATTTTTTTTAATATATATATATATATATATATATATATATATATATATATATATATATATATATATATATATATATAGATTTATTTATTAAAGGTAAATTGAGCAAATTTGCTAATTCTGGCAATTTATTTAAGTGTGTATCAAACTGGTAGCCCTTCGCATTAATCAGTACCCAAGAAGTAGCTCATGGTTTCAAAAAGGTTGGTGACCCCTGATATAGAGATATATAGATAGCTACAGATATATATATATATATATTAGGGCTGGGCAACGATTACAAATTTTAATCGAAGTTAATCGCACTATTCCTCAGATTATTCGCGATTAACTGCATTGTATACACAATGCCCAATAATGAATTCAAAAGTAGAGTGTAGTGCACCTTTATTAGAATATTCTCCCACATGAATAAAAGTGCCAAAACATTTGTTGTGCAAACACAATTTAAATCAGTCCTTGTTAAACAGTAGCAGTTAAATAGCATATTTTATGAAAATAAACTCAAAAAATGTAAATACAAACATTTAAGCTTATTGCCACTGCCAGGGTATTTAAGTTATCCTGTTTGTTATGGAAAATAAATATAATCTACATACAAATCTCTGAGCCACAATCATAACATCTGAACAGGCAATTTCTGAGGTAACAGCAGAAACATTTTTTTTATCAGGGATCTTATGTCTAAAAAACCTATATTATAGGCAGTGGGCTGTTTTAGGGAATTTTTGATCAAATTATCCGTAGTAGCAATATTAATAATGTTGTGTTTATTCTGCATAGTGCACTTAAAATAATTATGACCATATCTAGGAATTGATATGATGGGAATTTTCCGATTGTTTGCTTGGTGCTTTGATAAACTGAACGCATATACATGGTACTATATTGTGATGATATGAGCCAGGGGAAAAAATAACTACCCTACCCAGCATGCAACAGGAGTGACGAGCATGCACGGTAGCCCGGTATAGGTTGTGTCGCCATGACGGCATCTTGTATGTTGTGATATGCACGCTCTGAAAGTAAACGTTAAGAACTCAGCCAACACGCCTCGTCTGCATTATTCATAAATAGACAGACAACACATATACTCCGCTGCTTCACAAGCCGCTGGATGTAGCCGGCAAAGTATTCCCATGCTAGCTAGCCGGTCTAGCAAGCACGCGTCATTCAGTCCAAAACGGCCCGATCTATCCACATCCAGAATTGTCTGGCGGTCGTAAGTGATCCCGGAGTGACCACGCTGTAAGCCAGCCATGAAATTTGCAGAATTGTCTGGTATTTTTGCCAAATGTTCCATCTTTACCAAGAGCCCCTTGACGCCGAAGAACATCCGGACGACGCCATCTTGTTAAGAAAAGGCGTTAACAAAATAAAAGCATGTAAACAACATACGCAAATGTGTGATAAAATAATTGTCGGCGTTAATAGATTGATGAGTTAACTCGTAATTAACGCGTTAATTTGCCCACCCCTAATATATATATATATATATATATATATATATATATATATATATATATATATATATATTTATATATATATACATATATATATAAGGCAGACAGACATATAGCAAAATTAGCAATATATAGACATTTATAAATACTGTGTGCGTGCACACACGCACACAAATATACACACACACAAACACACAATGGCAATGCTTTTGCTGCTACTGCAAGATGCCACAGATCGTGCCCTGGGGAGGGAGCACATTTCACGACCATGTAGACCTATTTGCCCGAATATTTATTTGAATACTTCAGGCAACCTCAGCTACCCCCTCTTTCTTAAACTTACGTTTTGACATCATGTATTTCCCCTGCGGTATAATAGTATTTTTAATAAAAGTATTTTTTTATTTCACCAAAAAATGTTTGCAATGTACGATAATATAATATTTGTTGCATCGTTAGATCATAATAAAGTATGAAATATCAAAAAAATGCATACAGTACATGTTTTTGTTCTGTCAAAATGTACCATTTAGTAAGAAAAGTCCTACGCTTATTATAGACACATATTATTTATGTACTATTTATGTATATATCACCCACATCTGCGGTCCTCTCCAAGGTATCTCATTGTCATCCCACTGGGTTGAGTTTTTCCTTGTCCTAATGTGGGATCTGAACCGAGGATGTCCTTGTGGCTTGTGCAGCCCTTTGAGACATTTATTATTTAAGGCTATATAAATAAACATTGATTGATTGATTGATTATTTCCAGGGCCATGTAAAATTATGTGGCGGGCTAAATCTGGCCCCGGGCCTTGAGTTTGACACCTTTGTAGTATGATATCAGTTTATGAACAATACCAAAGTAATTAGATAATTTTTTTATTTGTCTTGCTATTATTACAAAATGTTTTTTTTTTGTGTGTTTTTTGTTATTGTTAGGGTTAGGCTAACCCTAACCCTCAGGGAGTAATGGAGCGTTCCATTTCTATCGGGAAATCAACATTTCCAAGTTGCGAGTCACAATTTAAACTGAAACTTCTTTATTTTTTTCCCTTCCCCACACATTCAACTCACCGTAATCCTTCTTGCAATATTTCTTCATGTTGATTTTCAGTTTGCCTTTGGAGGCCTTGCAGTACGAGTCGCAGTCTGTAAGCACAAGACGGGAAACAATTCAACATTTCCATATTCAAGGTGAGTAAACGCTGACTTTGAAACCTGGAGGACAACAATACAGAGCAGTGGTTGGATGTTAGTGATGATACATCACAACAAACATGCTGATTTCATTGCATTTCTGGTAAATACAATCATGTATGTGCAACTTCAGTTATTGTCAAAAATGATCTGAAATGGTTAAAAAAATAAATTAAATATCCATACATACATTTTGCAAGTAAAAAAAAAAACCCACAACGGACTAATTTATTGAGAAAAATATTGATTAAAAATAAACACTGATTTGAAAGCAGCAATTGAGATTTGAATAACCATTGAAGTATTCAAATGATATTGGTTTCAGAGTGTTAGAGAGTTTAAAGGGTATTGGAAGTGTTTCTAAATGTGAATGAAAGCTTTGAGGAGTTATTGATTTTTTTATAATGGATTATATTACGCTGTTTGTGTTTAATTATCAACGCAGGTAATACTTTTTTAAATGTAATGTGTGGATCTGGTGAAATTTGAAACCGCACAAATCATTTTCAAAATAATCTCCTACTACCAAATATCCAAAAAATGGTCAGAAATAAAGATGGAATATATAATTTAATTACAACTCTTAAAAGTATAGGCATATCACTTTATGGTTGACTCAATTGATTCAATTAGACAAGAAAATCAAACGAAGCAATAATTCGATTTTTTTTATATATATTTTTGATAGGTAAATCAAAGAGGATGAAATATAAAAAATGTTAAATACAAAATGTATATTACATTTGATTAAAGTTTATTCTTGTAAGTATATACAGATGTATTTAGATAATATAATGAATAGTGTTATATATATGTACTGATTATGTATTGCACTAGTTTAAATAAAAATTAAAAAATAGATATTGGGTTTCTCTATGTAAAGCGCTTTGAGTCACTAGAGAAAAAACGTTACATGAATATAAATCACTTCACTTCACATTGTTGATCAACAATCCAATTTTTTTATTTGAGTGACGGGTACGACATTGTAAAGTTTGCTTCTTCCTTCTCCTTTTTGGACACTGTGTTTTAAAAAAAATGTTTTTATATTATTATTTTTATTTTTTACAAATGATCAAATTGTATTGAGGAAGCTATTTTTTACATTTTTTCCACTTTCAATTGTGTACTGCAGGTGTAGAGTATTTTGTGTTAGTCTTCTTTATTATATATATATATATATATATATATATATATATATATATATATATATATATATATATATATATATATATATATATATATATATATATACTTACATACACACCAGCTTTATGTTGCGTTTGTCCGTATTCTCCTGTGTTTAGTGTTGGTTCCTGTCCTGCGCTCTTATTTTGGTGGCACTTCCTGTCGTGTTGGTGTTTTTTCGTAACCGCTTTACGCCTGCCTCACCTGTTCACTGTTAGTAATTAGCACTATTTAAGTTGAGCTTGCGACACCATTGCTTTGCCAGGACATTGTTCTCTGTTCACTGATCCTTTTCATGCTTTGTGGACGCCATCTGCTCCACATTTCCAAGTAAGTGTTTTTGCTGCGTTCCAACATTTTGTTTTGTTTCTTTCATAGTCTGGCCGTTCAGAAAACTTTTTGTTTTGTCTGTTTTAATTAATAAATACTCTTTTTACTTTATGCTGCTACCTCGTTCGTCTGCATCTTTAAAATCACTACAGGCCCCAATGTGGCCTCGACGTCACTTGCATGCACACTTCGAGACAGTGAAAACAAAGGAAGTTGACATACTACAAAATAAAATGCAATTTGCAACACATTTAAAAATGGTGTTTTTTTACGTGAAAGTAATATAATGTATGAATGTATGTGTATGGTGTAATACATTTGGGAGGGTTCTAATTTTTTTATATATGTTAGGTAGAGGAGACATGGACATCAGTGTGGATCTACGTGAGCTTTATTTTTCAACTCCCATGTAATGCAAATGCGCCATGACATCAATTCCAGTTCTTCAATAATCACTATTTCTTCATACCCAAAATATATATTCAGATATCACTTATAGCTGATTATTTGTGCGCTATTGATAAGTGATGCACCAACATTTTGGTTGTCTTAAATAAAAACTGAAAGTGGGTGTTGGCGAAAAAATCTAATTTAGGTCACATTCAGGTCGCATTGCGTTTAGACTGAAGTCACATTTGAAAAGATTAGATTCCAATTCCAATTGGATTCAGGACTACCTGAATCTGATGCCAAAAGATCAGATTTGAAGAACTTTGGAGCGTTTATACTGTCAAAAAAAAATCAAATCTGTGTCATTTAAGGGCAAAAAAAAAATCTGATTTGGTGTGCAGTGTAAACAGGGCCTAAATGAATTTTGTAATAACGATCATGTTTTTTTAATAAATATAACTAAGTGTTTGCCTATAAGTATAAATATTAAAATAATAATGTTTTTTTATAATATCCATCCATTCATTTCCTACCGCTTGTGCCTCTCAGGGTCGCGGGGGGGTGCTGCAGCCTATCTCAGCTGCATTAGGGTGGAAGGCGTTATACACCCTGGACAAGTCACCATCTCATCACAGATAGACAACACTTACACTCACATTCACACACTAGGGACAATTCTGTGTTAACATTATTATTTTTCTATTATAATTCTTTGGGAAAATATGGAGAAAAATAATACATTAAAAGTATGTACAGAACTACATGCCGAGGAATTAAATACTATATCAATAATAAAGAGAGAGAGACAGATGTAACTTGGGGGTAAAAATTCAAAATATTATTCAGAAAATTTAGTAGAAAATATATTTTTTTAAGGAGGATTGTCTGCAAGGTGGACTGAAAAACTTTTTTATTCTGACATTTTCATAATAGTTAAGGTACATTTCTTTCAATATGCATCATAACAAAAAGGGTAATATTAACAAAATGGATAGATGTTGATAGTCCAACTCATACTGGCTGGTATACACACGCTATGGAGATGAGATCAGTTGAAAAAAAAACTGCATTTAGTTTAGATAATAATGAGTCACATATTGGAATATGGGATCCATTATTTAAATTAGTTTTAACTACTAAAATATGACTTATTTTATCTTTGTGGAAAATATTGGACACTGTGTTAAACTTATGAGATGTGATGCAAGTGTAAGCCACTTAGACACTATTCTTTATTTTTTTTAAATGTTTTTATTTTTTATAAATGTCTGAGATGATAATGTCAATGAGGGATTTCTAATCACGGCTATGTCGGAATTCTTATTAATACTGATACTGTTCTTGATATTATTCATTTTTCTTTGACTACTTTTGGATTATTTTGAGTCATGTTTGTGTGTCCTCTCAATTGCTCTGTTGATTGCTATTCTGAATGGTTGGTTTTGGAATTGTGTAGTTATGGTATTATTGTGTATTATTTTTTGGATTGATTCATTTAAAAAAAAAAGTAGTTAAGGTATAACATGTATTCTTAGTTTATTATTATTATTATTATTATTTATTTACCCTACTCAGTGCCCTTGTGGTTAGAGTGTCCGCCCTGAGATCGGTAGCTTGTGACCCATTACCTCCCTGCTTGGCACTAGGGTTGGAATTGGAGGTTAAATCACCAAAAATGATTCCCGGGCGTGGCCACCGCTGCTGCTCACTGCTCCCCTCACTTCCCAGGGGTTGATCAAGGGTGATGGGTCAAATGCAGAGAATAATTTTGTCATGCTTCGTGTGTGTGTGACAATCATTGGTACTTTAACTTTATTAAGTACAGTATCAGTTGCCTTCAAATATTATCATTTTAAACTTAAGTTTGAACCCCCCTCATAAAGAGAGTTGTTTAAAAACCACAGTCCAGTATGCATATTCACTGATCTCCACTTCCTTTTAATTGTGATGTCATAGCAAGGGTTTCGTTGCTTCCCCAAATTTAACCTCTGCGTGTCGCTGCGTGGCCCTGAAGGCACCGTCGGCGGCTTTGCGCCGTTCCGAATCACCGCCGATTCCCTGTCCAACCCTGAGAATCGTTCGGATAAATGCGGACCGCCCTCCACCCACTTCAACCCCGCCCCCTTCCAAGTCTCACCTCGCTTGTCACATCAGCCCCCGACCCCCTGGAAAAAAAAAAAAAAAAACTTCACCCCAGGATCAAGGCTGCCACCAAGGACGTGTCAAATGTTTGCATTCATTGCGGCAGGGACATCGGGGGACGGCGCCTTGGGTGGGGGGTGCGTGTATGGGCAACTATTCCGTGGGAGGATGGGGGGTGTAAAAGGGGTCATTGCCACACAAAAGGAGGTCAGGAAGGGAAAATTAGCCATCCATGAAGCGGCGTTGGAGCAAGAGGACACTTTTTGGGGGAATACCTCACGCAGACACATTTAAAGATGCACAGAAATACCAAAAATGAGTACCGTTGATTCCCAGGTTTGGGGAATTGGTACCTTTTTTAAAGGAACCATCCCGAGTCTTGGCACTATATATACAGTCGCGATCAAAGGTTTACATACACTTGTAAAGAACATAATGTCATGGCTGTCTTCAGTTTCCAATACGTTCTGACCGAAAAACATTCGTCCAGAAGGTCTTATTTTTGTCCAAGTGATGTCAGATGAAACAAAAATGGAGCTGTTTGGCCGCAAAACCCAGCGATATGTTTGGAGGAGAAAATGCCAGGAACACCACTCCTACTGTCAAGCATGGTGGTGGTAGTACAATGCTCTGGGCCTGTTTAGAGAGTAAATGAGGCAATGAAAAAGGAGGATTACCTCCAAATTCTTCAGGACAACCCAAAATCATCAGCCCAGAGGTTGGGTCTTGGGCGCAGTTGGGTGTTCCAACAGGACAATGACCCCAAACACACATCAAAAGTGGTAAAGGAATGGCTCAATCAGGCTAGAATTACAGTTTTAGATTGGCCTTCCCAAAGTCTTGACTTAAACGTGTGGACAATGCTAAAGAAACAAGTCCATGTCTGAAAACCAACACATTTAGCTGAACTGCATCAATTTTGTCAAGAGGAGGGGTCAAAAATTCAAACTGGAGCTTGTGGGTGGATACTATGGACTGGACGGTCACTATTATGTTAGATCCACTGAGGACTGGACTTTCACAATATTATGCTAGAACAGGGCTCGACAAACCAAAATGTTGAAAGAGCCATATTGGACCAAAAATACAAAAACAAATATGTCTGGAGCCGCAAAACAAATTTAAAAGCCATATTACATACGGATAGTGTGTCATGAGATATAAATAGAATTAAGGGGACTTAAACGAAACTAAATGAGCTCAAATATAGCTGCAAATGAGGCATAATGATGCAATGTGAACATATAGCTAGCCTAAATAGCATGTTAGCATTGATTAGCTTGCAGTCATGCAGGGACAGCATTCTACACAAGTCAATAACAGCAACAAAACTCACTTTTGTGCATTCACGCACAATATTATAAGTTTGGTTGACAAAATGAGACAGAAAAAGAAGTGGCATAAAACACGTCCTAGAAAGTCGGAGAAAGTTGTACATGTAAACAAACCACGGTCAGTTCAAAGACCGCCAAAATTAGTAGGACAAAACGACGCTCGCCAAATACTCGAATCAGCTAAGCATGTTTAATACAAACAGTGTGCTTTATGACAATTAGGGAAGTTTGTGTCATGTTTGTCCTACAGAAACCATATTAAAACAAAAAATATATGTTTTCCCTTCATCTTTTTCCATTTTTAATACATTTTTGAAAAAGCTCCAGAGAGCCACTAAGGCGGCGCTAAAGAGCCGGATGCGCCTTAGAGTCGACCCCTGTACTAGACCCACTTGACGTCCATTGCATCCGGTCTCCTCTAGGGGGGAGTGGGGGTTCACCCTTCACCCACATCTGCGGTCCTCTCCAAGGTTTCTCATAGTCATTCACATTGACATCCCACTGGGTAGTGAGTTTTTCCTTGGCCTTATGTGGGATCTGAACCGAGGATCTGGTTGTGGCTTGTGCAGCCCTTTGAGACACTTGTGATTTAGGGCTATAGAAATAAAAAATTGATTTATTGATACCAAAAGCGCCTTATTGCAGTGAAATTTGCCAAAGGACATGTAACCAAATATTAACATCGCTGTATGTATACTTTTGACCCAGCAGATTTGGTCACATTTTCAGTAGACCCATAATAAAGTCATAAAAGAACCCAAACTTCATGATTTTTTTTGGTGACCAACACATATGTGTTACAATCACTATCACAAAAAAAATAAGAGTTGTAGAAAGTATTGGAAACTCAAGACAGCCATGACAAGTGTACAGTGGGGCAAAAAAAGTATTTAGTCAGCCACCGATTGTGCAAGTTCTCCCACTTAAAATGATGACAGAGGTCTGTAATTTTCATCATAGGTACACTTCAACTTTGAGAGAAAGAATGTGAAAAAAAAATCCAGGAATTCACATTGTAGGAATTTTAAAGAATGTATTTGTAAATTATGGTGGAAAATAAGTATTTGGTCAACCATTCAAAGCTCTCACTGATGGAAGGAGGTTTTGGCTCAAAATCTCTCGATACATGGCCCCATTCATTCTTTCCTTAACACTGATCAATCGTCTTGTCCCCTTCGCAGAAAAACAGGCCCAAAGCATGATGTTTCCACCTCCATGCTTTACAGTAGGTATAGTGTTCTTGGGATGCAACTCAGTATTCTTCTTCCTCCAAACACGACCAGTTGAGTTTACACCAAAAAGTTCTTTTTTGGTTTCATCTGACCACATGACATTCTCCCAATCCTCTGCTGTATCATCCATGTATCCATTTTGGTATGAACTCAACTCGTCGTGTTTGAAGGAAGAAGAATACTGAGTTGCATCCCAAGAACACCATACCTACTGTGAAGCATGGGGGAGGAAACATCATGCTTGGGGCTGTTTTTGGCTAAGGGGACAGGACGATGGATCCGTGTTAAGGAAAGAATGAATGGGGCCATGTATCGAGAGGTTTTGAGCCAAAACCTCCTTCCATCAGTGAGACCTTTGAATGGTTGACTAAATACTTATTTTCCACCACAATTTACAAATAAATTCTTTAAAATTCCTACAATGTGAATTCCTGGATTTTTTTTTCACATTCTGTCTCTCACAGTTGAAGTGTACCTATGATGAAAATTACAGACCTCTGTCATCATTTTAAGTGGGAGAACTTGCACAGACTAAATACTTTTTTTGCCCCACTGTATGTAAACTTTTGATCGCGACTGTATAATTTAAAGAGCTTCTTTTGTGCGGTAGAGGAGATTTGCATTCTGGGACGGTGGTATTACGGTATGTTTTACGTCAATAAGTGGGTTATGCGTACAAAGAAACACACAAACAGGAGTTCCGTAGCGCTAAGCCTCAGCTTTGCGGCGTGTTTTCTAGTTCGCAAATCTGCCAGCCGCTTCCAACTCACTCCTGAAAGCACTGAATGTGTTTCTTTTAATTACATCCAGAGTTCCGACCGGGTTTGCGGCGAGCCCGGCACGAGGAGGGAAGAAGGAAAAGGAGGAGATGGCGAACGGACATGTCTGGGAGGAAGAGTGCTTCTCGTGGTGGACGGCGGGGTGAAGCTTGAATATGAACAAACTTCATTGTTGGGAGCAGATCTTTGCTCCGGGCCTTCACCCCCCCTTTTATGCACTGTTTGAATGCGGTTGCCGGGGGAACAGCAGCGGAAGAAAAAAATGCACCCCCTTCCAAAAAAAAAAAAAGGGAGGAAGGCGGGAAGTGAGGCGGACAAAAAAAGAAGCAAAAAGTTTTTCTGACAATGTGGATACATAAAGTCTGCAATCTTCACCGGCAATAAAGGTGTTAACAAATTAGATGGAGTTGATATGAGCTGATTAGCATTTCAATAATCACAAGCTGTGGAGAGGAAGCTTTGTTTTCTCGCAACCCCCCTTGAAAGCCGTCATGATACTTCCCTTTGATAGCCTTTCGTTCCCCATTAGTGTACCCCTGAGACCCGCTGTGAGGGACCCCGAGATCCCCATTTAGGGCCAGACAGTCCCCTACCGGGAGGACAAATGTCTTCTTTGTGTGCACATTACAGAGCAGCACTCAGCTCA